>NC_054376.1:33932993-34532993 GCF_017654675.1 Xenopus laevis
CAGAAAGTTCCGAATTACGGAAAGGCTGTCTCCCATAGACTCCATTATAATCAAATAATCCAGAATTTTAAAAATGATTTCCGTTTTTCTCTGTAGTAAGAAAACAGTAGCTTGTACTTGATCCCAACTAAGATATAATTAATCCTCATTGGAAGTAAAACCAGGCTATTGGGTTTATTTAATGTTTACATGATTTTCTAGTAGTCTTAAATTGTGAAGATCCAAATTACGGAAAGCCCCGTTATCCGGAAAGCCCCAGGAACCGATGATTCCGGATAATAGGTCCAATACCTGTATATATTATTACGGCAGGGTAAGACAATTTTCTCAACTCACTTGGTTGAAGAACTATTCTTGCAGCGCAAAGAGTAGAACCTTTAGACAAAATGCATGTTCCACATGGTCAAGGTTTAAAGTGTAAACAACACGGCACCATGAACTCATACTTTGCACCTATCTCCATTTTGTATACATGAAGCCATTATTGCTTACCTCACCTAGGAGCAGAACATAATCTATAAAAATAAACAAAAATTATTTATTATATAAAAAAATGTAAATGGGTAATTCTAAATTGTAGAAATGGATATAATCTGTTAAAACATCATTGTATCCGTTTAAGATTCTGTCTTAATTCCTTCATAATGAGCAGTTCTTTGGCATTTAAACAGAATCAAAGATGGATGAGTCCTTAAGACGTGTTGAAGGCCTGTAACCTAATATTATGATGTAAGTTCATGTAAGTGACCAGCATCTAAATGCCAGTTGTTTTATCATAAGACATATCCAATAAATAGACAGTTTTGATTAACAAATACATCTCTAGCTCCTCTCTTTATACAACTGGTAGCTATCCACAAGCTGTCACACACTGGCATGGCAGTTGGATAGAGATTGTGTAAAATGTGCCATTGGCACTCTCAGAAAATCACACATTTCATTGAAGGCAAGCTTCAGCCTTGGGTTATGTATTTGAGACGTGGACCATTAGTCAATTTCCCTGGAAATTAAATGATTATACATGTAAATTTCACTCTAGGAGTGACAATGTGTTTCTAAACACTTAGGCATTTGGGCACGCTCCAGTTGTAATAAGCCAGCCTGCATTCGGCTTTAATTTCTCTAAACCACTCAGGGCTAAAGCTGTTTGGAAGCATGTTGGTAGCTCTGGCTAGAAATTATGTGGGAAAAAAATACTGGGAAAAAAAAAAGTGAAATTACTTCTGGAGCCACCCAACACTTGATAGAAATGAATGGCCTTTCGAAAGCTTGAAGATGAATGATGCAACTGATGGATTCCCTTTGCAGATGTGTCATCTTCTGGGACTATGAATGAAGGGAAGCTGCAATGAATTATCCTTATACCGAGATAAATCTTTTGGATCCTGTACATATTAAATGGCTGCAGAAGGTCTGCAGTATTTGTATAAGCCAGTGTGTGTCCATGCTGCGCCTCTATTATGCTTTCTAGATCAGGCCATGGATATTTTGATGGGCATTATATATTGTTTCTGCCAAATGCCTTTCTATTACTCACTGTGCTATGATACTTCTGAAAGATCCATTTCTCTTTACATCATTCCCAGTAAGATGTATGCACGGCTGTCATTCTGATCCTATCCTGCTTTACACACAGTCATTTTGCTTTTCTGTCATGTAAATCGTGTCAGCCTTACTTCGTTATATAAAGGAAAGAATTGATGTCTGCTTTGCGAAAGAGCAATTGGAGAGCTTGGTGGTGCAGAGTACCTTTGAATAATTCAAGGTTCTACTTCTTTGAGAAAATCAATGAAATATTTTCCAAGAAAAAAAAAACCTTTGATTTTTTTCGGGATTTATTAAAGTCCAATGGTGTCAAAAGTCAGATGAAAACATATAAAATATCAATGGCAGATGTCCCGTTTACAATTGGAAAATTGTTTGAGTTGCGCTGGGTTTCTGAAAAAATAGTATTGTTCGTGTGACTTTACAAAAATAAAAGAGCAAAATCCGAAAAAATTATAGGATTTAGGTTTTTTTTTACGATTTTATAGTGACTTTTTCCGCACAAGAAAAATGTGTGACAATGTATTAATAAATAGGGCGAAGCCTGTGCGGATTTGGTCAGAGTAGTTTTCAGAAAATCGAGAGAATTTTTTAGATTTTGATAAATAACCCTCATTATCATAGGCTGAACATGAAATGCATGAGGCTGCTTTGATTGTATAAAATAAACCTTAGCTTGCATTTACATGACTTTTGGGAAGTTTGGTCTTTTGATAGGCTGCTCAGCTACAGCCAATTTGTTTGTTTTTTTCAGCAAGTCAAATTTTTTTTTTTTGTTGCTAAAACTCATGAATTTGAATTATGCTTAGAAAAACTCATATGTACAATATTTATTCAGAACAAAGCACAAACAAATAATGCAAAGCGCAAATTTGTATCACTTTGACATCTACAAGCTGCAGAATTTATGTAAAAGCCAATTGGAGCTGTCTATGGCAATTTTAATGCAATTTTTTCCATGACAATTTTTACAATTTTTCAACACATTAAAAAAGTTATCGACCAGTCCATTAAGTTCAATGATCCCCAGTGCTCATACATACACACACCATCCCCTCCATACACTCATACACATGAACAAAATATATTCATATGTGTACTAATTTTAAATTTTAGCATCACAGTAGCCTTGGATATTATGCTTGTCCAAGAACTCATCCAAAAGGATTACCATTATCAAATCATAGTAATCATTGTGAAATTATTGGATAATAACTCCTGATTTCCTTCAATAGTCTTCTAAGACAGACTGGAAAGCTTTGGAGGGAAACTGAAAAATAAAAAAAGATAATTGCTAAATCACAACAAGAGTTTAAAGGGAAGTACAACAATAGAAATATTACGGGAAACTTTAAACGAAACGGTTTTGTGGGTTGTAATATACTTAAATATATTCTGTTTAGTGATGGGCGAATTTGGGGCGTTTCGCTTCGCCAAAACATTTGCAAATTTCCCACGAAATTAGCGAAACGGTGAAAAATTAGCGAAACGGTGCTGGCGTCTCCTTTTTGATGCCGGGGTCCGTTTTTTTGATGCCGGCGTCCATTTTTTTTTATGCTGGTGCAAATTCCCGCGGCGGTTTGGGAATTTATTCGCCGGTGGCGAATCGTGGAAATTCGCCGTGAATTCGACCTGTTGAATAAATTCACCCATCACTAATTCTGTTTTATTAATTCTATCAATCTGAATAACTGAATCTACATGTGTACAGCTAGACACATTTACATTATTTACAGATCCTAACTATTCTACTTTGGTAGGGAAGACTAAGATAACTGACAGGATGGTATTCTACACATTTTAAATGCTCATTTAAAAATACAGGTGCTAAACAGCCGAGGTGCATTTGCATAAATCAAGCAAGCAGCAGTTAGTTTTGATGAGTCAAATACTAATTTGAATATAGAAGAAAAGATTACTGCCAGACACTAGAGGAAATAAATCAGGCTTAATGCAAATTAGACATACAGGTATGGCTCCTGTTATACAGAATGCTTGGGACATGGGGTCTTTATTGAATTAACTAGTGATGGGCAAATCATTTCTGAACCATTGGCATTGGAAAAGATTTTGCTCATCCCTAGAATTAACCCAATAGAATTGTTTCAAATTTAAAGGATCAAGTACAAGCTACTGTTTTATTATTACAGAGGAAAAGGAAATTAAATTTGTATTGATTTGATTAAAATGGAGTCTATGGCATATGAGCTTCTAATAATTCAGAGCTTTCTGGATAGCAGGTTGCAGAAAATATTCCTATATTTTCAACGATTTGAAAATTAGATTTATGCAGTTCATACACTAAGGGGATTATTTATTAAAGTCTGAATGCCAAAAAACTATAAAAACTATAAAATCTGAAATCTTTGTGGAAAAAAACCTTTTTTTCTTGATTTATTATACCGCCGAAGATGCAAAAATTCAGAATCCAAAAATCAGACATCTCAGACCTGCTGAGGTTGTATATAAGTCAATTGGAGAGGTCCCTATCCTATTTGGAAGTTTCTGTGGTCTGCGCTGGAATTAGCATTTCCGGCAAAAGTCTGAAAAATTGCATGATTCATTTTTTTGCTCGATTTTATTGTGTTTTTCCACAATCCGATTAAATCAAGCTTTAATCAGATTTTGATAAGTAACCCCCTTAACTTTCTAAACTAGAAACTAAAGAAAGATAAATCATCGACACAACTGTCTTTTCTTACCTAAAAGTTCCTTCCTCTCCAGTTTTCTTGCCCCTCTATGAGATGCAACTTTGCTTTTGCATGAAATGACTTTGAAAAATACATTATTGAAACAAACTTGTATCTCCCAATAGAGAACATTTGGTATCATGTCAGTTAGACAAGTTGAATGATGCAGACTCTATAGATTCTTGCTCCAAAGTGCTTGCAAGGGCTTAATTAAGGGTAATGAAACTCATGCTGGTATCATTCATTCACTTTGCAAAGGGCACTTGATGACATGACATGTTTGACTGAGGCAATTTTATGATGAAGAAGGCAATTTAGGTGGCACTTTTGCTACATTTTACTGCATTAGTGGAGCTTTATATTATATGCACCTTAAATCCTATATCCCTAAAATCCTATTTTCCCATAACAGTATATAGGTTTGTGATATTTCTAATGAAATAGCCAGAACAGCTTTCTCTAGTCCTTGCAATTTCAACTTGCAATTCACTTTTTACTATAATATAATATTTGAGGAGAATTCAGAATAAAAAGATAGATAGTAAGGGAGTTATTTATTAAAATACGATTTTTTTTATTGTTCTATTAAAACAACTTCAACCATACTCCCATTGACAATGAATTCGAAAAAATCTTATGCGGGAAAAGACATGATAAAATCTTGAAAAAAATCCAAATGGTATGATTATTGCCCGAAAACCACAAATAATTCGGATTTTGGTACGAAACCCAGCACAGATCATGATATCTTACAATTGTAAAAGATACATCTGCCATTAACTTCTACATGACCTCAGCAAGTTTGAGATGGAGTACTTTCTTATTTGGACTTTTAGCACTCTCAAGGTACAGTATAATAAATATAGAAAAATCCAAGTTTTTTTTCCCACAAATTTTTTTTTCCTCCAGAATAATACAGACTTTAGCAAATAACCACTTGAGAGTTCTATAATAATTAGTCAGCCTTTTCTAAAACTAAACATTTAAAATAATCAAGAAAGGTCAAATTGTTTGCTATAAATTGTTGGTCTGGATCCCACTTTTGCACAGATTACATTGCAGACACCTTAATCTTTATCTCCAATGATATTCTGGTGTTGAGTTATTATGAGCAAAGATGGAGAGTTTGAGTACATAGAAATCACGTTGACAGATTTCATAATTTTCATAATTCAGGAATTTAAAATAATTAATAATTAAAATGGTTTTCTAGTGGATTCAATTCCCTGACTCTTCCACTGTTGATTGGTAGTGATGAGCAAATTTCTTCACCAGGCATGGATTTGTGGTGAAATTCTGCAATTCGCCATCTGCGTTTTTTTCGCAAAACGATGGCAAAAATGAGTCGCGGAAAAATTCGCACTGATAAAAAAGTTGACACTATAAAACTGTTGCAGAGACAAAAAAGTCAGCAAAAGAAAAACACCCATTGACTTTAATGCATTTGGACAAAAAAATCGCAGAGACAAATTTGTCACTGAAACAAAAAAGTCGCCATAAGAAAAAATGCCATTGAAGTGAGAAAAAATAACTGCGGGCTTAAAACATTTTTGACTCCCATTGACTTCAACGAGTTTTGCTACTTTTTCCGCAAAACGAAATGGGACAGGTTTGCTCATCACTATTGATTGGGAAACTATTAGGGATGCACCAAAATCCCCTATTTTGGATTTGGCCGAACCCCCCGAATCCTTCACGAAAGATTTGGCCGAATAACGAACAAAATCCGGTGGGTGGGAAGGTGAAAAAAAAAATTTCGGTCCTTGTTTGTGACAAAAAGTCACACGATTTCCCTCCCAGCCCCCAATTTACAAATGCAAATTAGGATTCAGATTTGGGTTGGCTGGGCAGAAGGATTCGGCCGAATCCTGCTGAAAAAGGTTAATGTTGGCATACATGACAGGTAATCAGTATCTAACCACATGTAACCCAATTCAAAAAACAAACCAGCCAAAATATCCCATATACCCTGGAACTACAAATGAATGCTGACATTTTTTAATTTGATACTCAATTGTAAATGAGAACTTTTTCAGGATAGTAATGCAAACCACATAGGGGCCCATTTACTTAGCTCGAGTGAAGGAATAGAAGAAAAAAAACTTCAAATTTCGAATGTTTTTTTTGGCTACTTCGACCATCGAATGGGCTACTTTGACCTTCTACTACGACTTCAACTTTGAATCCAAAGATTCGAACTAAAAATCGTTCGACTATTCGACCATTCGATAGTCGAAGTACTGTCTCTTTAAGAAAAAACTTCAACCCCCTAGTTCGCCATTTAAAAGCTACCGAAGGCAATATTAGCCTATGCGGAAGGTCCCCATAGGCTTTATACGTTTTTTTGGGTTGAAGAAAAATCGTTCAATCAATGGATTAAAATCCTTCCGATCGAACGATTTGTTCGAACGAACGAATAGCGCTAAATCCTTCGACTTCGATATTCGAAGTCGAAGGATTTAACTTCGACAGTCAAATATCGAGGGTTAATTAACCCTCGATATTCAACCTTAAGTAAATTTGCCCCTTCATGTAGAACAGAACAATTCAAACAACAAGAATGCATATGTCTATTAATGATTTAACCATAAAGCCAATATTTAAAATAACCTGCATATTATTACCAGCTATCCAAGGATGAGCATCTAAAAACAGTACATACATTCTAAACATTTCATAACAGTAACAGTAACTCAATCATATGGCATTTTCTATGAGATTATAGGTATCATTAAGTTTTATGGATTTTACCATTCTTTTTACCTGTTGACAGTACACAGAAAACACAATTTTCCCCCGAGTCAGAAATCTGGCTTGTTCTTAGAAAGTGATATTTTAGACCAGCAAATGAATGGTTAAACCAACTCTGCAGCCAACTACCAAGCAGCAGTGATGACATGGGACAGTCTGCTAAGAAAATAGAATTCAAAGAGTTGTTCTTCAAGCCCATCAAAGAGAATGGAAACTGAACATGAAAACATGAAGCCAGTTACAACCACTTAACCTCTTTCCTTCCCTTTTCAGCATTGCATTTTTCTACTTTCTCTTTTTTGTGCAAAGAAGAACAAACTTATTAACAACGTCTCTGTCTGGCAATTGAAATGTAAATTAATCACTTATAATAAAATCACGGGGACATTTATTAAACGTACAATTGCCGTCATTATGAGCCTTTCAGTGCCAATATTGAGCCGTGGACTGACTGACAGATGGCAAGGAACACATGCTTGTTGGTGCTGAGAGGGTCTCGTAATATTCTCATTATTTCAAGTCAATGGTATTTGCTTCTGAAATATGGGATAAGGAACTGGGTAAGGACAGATTTTATTGATGCTGCTATTTCTGAATACTTAGTAAGCACTGAATAAAAGGGAACAGCATCATTTGAGAGCAAGCGTTTATAGACTGCTCTCTACTTATGCCTACCATTATTAAGAAAAATTACAGGATGGTGGGTAATAAAAAGTTTAGGAAATCATTATGTCATCCTCCATCCTGCAATGTATAGCTTAATGTACAGTTTCATAAATAGTGATGGGCGAATTTGCGCCGTTTCGGCGAAAAATTTTAGTGCGAAATTCGCGAAACGGCGAAAAATTCGCGAAACGGCGCCGGCATCTCGTTTTTGACGCCGGCGCCCATTTTTCCGACGCCGGCGTCCGTTTTTTCGGAAAAATGTTTTTTGGCGCCGGCGAATTTTTCCGCGAATTTTCGCGGGCGTTTCGCAAATTTATTCGCCAGGCACGAATCGCGAAAATTCGCCGCAAATTTGCACCTGGCGAATAAATTTGCCCATCACTATTCATAAATATCTCTCAGCACTCTTTGAAATATAAACATTATTCAAGAATTGTTTTCGTATATTAACTTAAGAACCCTGTGTCCTACTCCACTCATATTCTTAGTAAGTTAAAGGCGATTTCTGGTCCTTCGTTTTTTGCCATAGGAGTATTCCTATGAAGATTATTCCCAACAGAGTATATCTAATCCATACAATTGGCTACATTTTTCCTGGGACTCAAGTTATTTCCCCTGTGTGGCTTTTTTTCTTATGGCGACAATTTTGTCTCGGACACTTTTTTGTCCACATGCATTAAAGTCAATGGACGTTTTTTCTTATGTGCACAATCTTTCTTGTCTCTGTGACAATTTTTCACTGTGGATTTTTGGTGCAGTTTCGCAAAAACAATTAGAAGATGGCTAAATGTTGAATTTCAATACGCCTGGCAAAAAAAAAATGTGCATTGTGCCTGACAAAAAAAGAATCCACAAGAAAAAACTCCCATTGACTTTAAAGTGGGCCTGTCAACCAGACACACACATCTGTATAATAAAAGACCTTTTCAAATTAAACATGAAATCCAATTTCTATTTTTTATCAAAGCATTTATAGCTGTTGTGAGCTCATTTAAAAGTCACAGCTGTCAATCAAATGTTGTCTGCCCTGGGCATAGAGGCGTGGCAGACAATTACTTTCACTTTCCATTCAGCACTTCCTAGATGTCACTGCTCTCCCCACATTCCCCCCTGTTCTCTTCACCATTTAATTGTGTAGCCAGGGCATGGGGATGGACATCAGGTCCCCCATTCTGGTGCACAAACAAGATTCTGAGCTGATACAAGGCTTGTCTTAATAACAGTGTCCACAAAATGGCTGCTACCTGCTTGCTATAATTATGAATTCTCAGACTGAAGGAAGAAAGATTCAAATAATTTATATAGTGTAATTAAAGTTCATTTTGCTTGACTAATGTGATAGAATAGGATTTTGAATACTTTTTTTGGGTGACGGGTCTCCTTTAATGCATTTAAAGTCAGAAAAAAAAGACGCCTATTAACTTCAATGGGTTTTGCAAATTTTTCCGTTTCTCAAATTTTTTAGCAGTTTCGTAGATTTTTTTGGAGGAAGCAAAACAGGACAGATTTACTCATCACTAATGAGTCCACATATATTTAATTTGTAGTGACTTGGATGAGAACGTGGCAATCTGAACAGTATCTGTGTTGGGAGAAACCATTACACAAAATTATAAAGGAAAATATAATCCATATAATTGTCAACATGACAAAAAAAGTCACCATAAGAAAAAAACGCACATTGACTTCAATGCATTTGAAGTGAGGAAAAATTGTCACACAACATTTTTTTGACACCTAATGACTTCAGTGCTTTTCACAGTTTCACTGTTTCGAGGATTTTTTTTTGCTGTTTCACAGATTTTTTTGCATTTTGCTAATTTTGGTGAATCAAAATTGAATCAAATTGACTCTACTGACATAAAAATTGAATATTTACATTTTACTGAAGCATTTTAGTTCCCTTCTTCATGTGGTTCCATGTAATGTGATAAAGCAGCTATTTTGAAATAAAATATAAATGTGAAGCTAATTATCTTGGTTTCTTGCTAAATGTCATATAAAGGAGACATAGCAAAATACCAGTTCAGAATTCAGCTGAACCCTGTTAATAACTATTTCCTTGGTGTTGAGATATGTGTCCCCATTAGTAGACTGTAAGTGAGGGGCTATCTATTAGTGCTTCTCTGTGCCTTGCTTAAAATGCTGACTTTATGATATGCATGGGTTTCGTAGGTGATTTCCAAGCTAAAACTCAGCCAATGTAAAATGCAGCCAAAGCTAGATTCTCAGCCCAAATCAGTAATGACAACTGTCGGTTTTATTAAGTTTATTATTTTTTGTATATGATAGCACCCAGACATGTTCCTGATAAGGTACAGTAACGATACAACATAGATACAAGGCTTCCAATAAGTGCATGCAATCATCCCTAATCTACCCCTGTGCTAAAAGCATGTCTAATATGAATCACCTGCTTAGACTTCTGCATCTATAGCTTACTTTTGAAGTACCATTTGAGTTGCCAATGCAAAGTGATTTAATAATGACCCTACAGACCAATGGTTCTCTGTAGTCATGGGCGAATTTATTCAACAGGCGCAATTTTGCGGTGAATTCCTGTGTGTCGCTGCCAACTAATAAATTTGCTGGCGGCGCAGTTTTTTTTGACGCTGGTGACGGTTTTGACGCTGGTCAACATCAACAATTAACGGACACCTATTGACTTTAATGGCCACTGGAGTCAACTTTGTGAATTTCACAGGAAATTTGCAAATTTTGTGGCTAAGCGAAATGGGACAAATTCGCCCATCACTAGTTCTCTGTTCTAAGGCACAAACTGTGCTTTGGAAGGAGCAAATAAATGTAACCCGCAAATCACAGAGTCACCCCAGCCACTGATCTAGCCCTCCCCCACCCCCTGGGGCTAACTATACATATTTGGGGAGTCAATTTTCTAGTCATTTAGTCATTCTAATGCATTTGCAGTAAGAACCATATTCTTAAAGTAACAGGCAATGAATAACCATTGTCACTGAAATCTAAGACATAGTTGGAAAGACCAGTTTTTTACTTCACTAATGGCTGTTGCTCAATATACAGTTGAACTAGATGTAAATGCTATTTACTGGCATTTTGTCTCTCTCGGCTTATGAATCATACATCAATGAACATTCATTTCTGGCATAACGCAACTAGTTGCTGTTTAACTACTAGGGCTAAGGCTTTCTTTCTATAATTGCATTAGGAACTTTAATCAGTTTCCTTTGTTGGGTTATAAAGAAAGGAGTTGCCTTATAATGTACTTAATATCCTTCTGGTAAGTTACCCTTCAACAGGGTCAGACTGCTTCCTGGCTAGCTGTTTTGGTATGGCTTCTATGCGCATGCATTCATGGCGGTTTTCGTGCATGTGCGAATGTCGATTTTCCGTGCATATGCGCAGAGGTTTAGAGGTCGATAGGGGGCCCCGGGGACTCCCAGGAGGCCCTTCGTTGTGCAGCCCCAGTGGGCCCACATGGCTCCAGTCCAACCCTGCTCTTCCATTTAGAATGTAAGCTCTATCCTTTTGTCTCCTTGACACTAAGCACTTAATCTGTATTGGAACTGTAATTTATGTTTATTTTAATTGTATGTTCTTCTACGTCCCTCCATGTCAGTACACATGGGGCATTGCCCCTCCCAGACCTGGAGGTAGGACCTATAACATAGCCAATCAAAATGAATCATGACCTATAAGACCACATGACTTCCTCCTCACCACAGTTATTTTTTGTCCTACTGGACAGGGAGGTAGGATCTCCCTCCTCACTTTTTATTTTTTGTTGAATTTTGAGAGAAATCAAACACAGTTTTTGTTTTTCTTTTGTATTTTCTTTTTGTTTATTTATTTATTTTTTACCTCTGTGTAGACACAGAGGGATGATTCCCAGGTAATGGAGAAGATTTCACCTGATGCCTCATGACGCATAATCTGTAAATTATCGCTTATTGGGAAGAAGTGCAGGTGTGGGCATATCCATGGTCCTAGCCCTGTGCTAAAACAGCCCCCCTGCTATATGCCCAGCGAGGCACAAGATTCAATCTAGTGCTTTTTTTGGAACAGACACAGGTGTGGGCTTCCACATTGTTACCTGTGAGATTTTTGGACTCCCCTTTTCTTTTGAGTTATGTGAGACTTTACAGAACTCTACAGAACTTCTGCAAAAGGGCCGTGGGTATGCATATGGGCTAGTTATAACTGCCTGAAGCTGGTGAGTATGATTCTTCATTATCTACTGTGTGTAGTGCACTGGGAAGTCTCCATGCTAATTAGCTAATTATGTCCCTCAGCTGAGAGCTATTGGGGCTTTGGCTGGAGTTTCCATCCAGCTAATTAGCCACTCTGATAAGGTGCAGGTGTGCCTTTGCCCCGTTGCTATTGCTGTTTAATATTTTAAGCCTTGTATGGGTGAACCTGCATCCTCTATGCAGACACAGAAGTTATATTGGCTCATGTTACTAAGCACCTCCAGGAAGGGCTAGAGGTTGCACTGATCAAGCAATATTGCACCTCCTTCCTTCTTATGAGTCTGCTCTTAACAAGCAGTGTTCCACCTGGATATTCCTGCTGACAAGCCTGAGCTATCTGGTAAGGTGCCTGTGTTCCCCTGACTTCTTGTATTATCTGAAGTCTTATGTTGTGAGCTGGCGTCCTCTGTGCAAAATACAGTATTGGCTCTTGCTACACTTTAAGTACTGGCTGGTGAATCCCTCTGCCTAAGCAGTGTGGTACCTGAATCCAGAGATTTTGATTTCTCAGTATCCATTGTGTATTTGAAACATTAATTTCACTGGGAAGTCTGCATGTTAATTTGCTTAATATGTCCCTCAGCTGAAAGCTATCAGGGCTTTGGCTGGAGTTTCCATCAAGCTAACTAGTCACTATCTGGTAAGGTGCAGGTGTTCCTTTGGCCCCTTTACTATTGCTGTTTAATATTTTAAGTTTTGTATGGGTGAACCTGCATCCTCTTGGCTGACACAGTGGTTATATTGGCTCATGTGCTCAAGCAGTATGGCACCTCCTTCCTTTCTTATGAGTCTGCTCTTAACAAGCAGTGTTCCACTGGACTGGATATTCCTGCTGACAAGTCTGAGCTATCTGGTAAGCTGCCTGTGTTCCTTCTTATATTATATGAAGTGGTATGTTGTGAGCTGGAGTCCTCTGTGCAAAATGCAGTTACACAAGGTACACAAGGTCTGCATGTTAATAAGCTAATTATGTCCCTCCGCTGAAACCTATCCGAGTTCTAGCTGAAGTTTCCAACCTGCGGACTTTTCATTGCTATCAGGTAATGTGCAGATACTCCTCAGTTTGCTACTGTTGTTTCTATTGTCCTCTGTGCAGACACAGAGGTTATATTTACCTTTTATTACACAGGGTGCTTGCAGGGTTGGCTGGAGGCTTGCACTGCTGAAGCAGTATGGTAGCCCCTTCCTTCCTTACATTGAGTCTGCTCAGTGCTGTAACCTGATGTCATTGGGCCCCACAGCAAATTCATTTTAGGGCCCCTAACATATCCAGAGGTTGTGCTTTTTACCAATACGTATTGAAATTGCTCTTTATTTGGGCCTCATGGGTCCCTATACCTTTTGGGCCCACCTGCAGCCGCAGGGTCTGCTTCCTCTTTAGTTACGCCCCTGAGTCTGCTCCTTAGAAGCAGTCTGCCACCAAGGATCTGTCTGGATTATTCCTACTGTCTAGCGCATATTATCTGTTTGGGTGCCTGTATTCTTCTGACTTCTTGTATAGTTGTCATCTGAGGTCTTAGGTTTGTGAGCCCGAGTTCTCTGCGCAGAAACAGTAGGTAAGTGTGCTCTTATTACACCTGGTATTTCCAGGACCGGCTAGGGGTTTGTTCTGCTGTAGCAGCATTGTGCCCCATTTTTTCCTGTGATGTTTCCACACTTAACAGGCAGTGTTCCGAGTTATATGGTGTCTTTTTGTGTGATGTAAGCCTTCTCTTAGATATTCTATTCCCATCTGGTGGCTTTTGTTGGGAGCTCAGTTGTAGTTATACTACATCTACTGAGTTTTTGTGACTGTAGGTTTCCCTTCTTTAATTGTTGGTAGATTAAAGGGCACTTACTGTTATGTCTATTGGCACCTTAACATGCTTGAAGCCAGCTTGTAGTCTATGGCCCTTTGTGTGGCCTCGGGCATCTCGCCAGGGAGCTGGGTTTGTGTGGCCTCTGGCTTTCATTATGGCCCTTGGCTTGGGTTAGAGCCCTTGTTTTGGTCCATGGCTTTTTACCATGGTCCTTGGCTCCTGGGTCTGCTGGCCTTTTACAAGGGCCCTTGTTCTGCTGGCCTGTTGCATGAGACTTTGGCTCATCTGGTCTTTTACCCTTGGCACATTTGTTTGGTTGTCCTTTTACCTGGGTTATTATGGCTGCGGGCCTGTTTTCATGGCCCTTAACTGAGGTGCTTGCTTGCCTTTTACCAGGGTTCTTGGGCTGTTGGCCTTTTCTGTGGCCCCTGGCTAAGGTGGCCACTAGTTTTTATTATAGTCCTTGTGGGCTTGTGGCTGCCAGTCTTGGCTGTGACCTATGGTGCATAGGTCACCAGGCTGTGGCGGCTGATAGGCATGGTTACTATTCTTGCTGTGGCCCTTGGTGGGCATGTCTGTTTGCCTTGCGGCAATCCTTGGCAGGACAACAGCCATCGGTTTTGTCTTGTCTGCAATCCTTGCAGGTATGGTTCTGGTTACACCAGCAGTAGGCATGACTGACTATTTGGTTGGATCTAGCATGGGTTGTACCATCAGCTGGTGTTTGCTCTGAGTTTCACAGCCCATAGCTAATTTTGTTGCTGATTGGTATTCAGCAGCTGTGATTGGTCATATGTTGTTGGCTTACAGCTAACCTTTTCTTCTGCCTTACATGCATTGTTTTTGGTCTTGTATGCCACTGCTTATTATCAATAAGGCTGGCTTGTGGACCAGGGTTTTGCAAGTTCAACAACTGATGTGCTCCGTTGTTGCATGTATGGAAGTTGACTTTTGTGTCAGGTGCTAGTGCAGTTGGTTACCTTGTCCCTAAGGGTGGCATTCACAATAGCTGTCTTATTTACTATTGCTTGTGTATTCGAATTCCACTCTGGTTTTTTGCAAACACTTCAGCTGACAGGCATCTTGGCCTGCTAGTGTGACAATGGCCTTGCACATCTATGTTGGAATACATAATAGCTGGCTGGTCCACCACTGGTTGCATGTATGGTGGCTGGCTCTCTGCCAGTGGATTGTGCATCATTGCTGGTTGGTACCAGTTTTTGTAGGCTATAAGCTTCTGGCATGCCTGATTTTGGATTGTGATCCCAGCTGTTGGCTGGTTCAGTAGCTTCTATGTATGGTCACAGGTTTGGTTCAGTTTTTGCATAAACTGTATCATTGTACAGCTTGAGCTGTAGTGGCCTCGGCTTTTGTGGGTGTTTTCTAGAACTGTAATTGGCTTGGGTCCCATTGCTTGCTTATGTAGCAGTTGGCTGGGGCAACAGCATAGCTTACTGGTAGATGGCTTTAAGTCACATTGGTTGGTTCAGCAGCTTATCCTTGTGCTGTTGTATACCCAGTTTAGATTTGGTGGTTGGTGGAGCTACTGGGCTGTACCAGCATGGCTCTACAATGGTTACAATGATATGCTGATTTATGATAACCCAGATTTGGTGTTCATTTAGTTGTCTTCATTAGGTATTATTAGCATGGAGTTAGTGGATCTTGGACTGATCTCTGGTGTAGAGGTGAACTCCGGTCAGCACTGGTTTGAGCTGCTTCCATTAAGATGCAGGACCGGGCTAATGTGGGCCAAGTCTTTTTAGGGCCACTTGCTATTGCTGAGAATCGTGTATTTCTCCAGCACTGGTGATAGATGCATTCAAGTTGTGTTTAGTTTCTGATCTGATTGATTTCCTGGTGGTTTCTAGGGTGTTTTAGTTCTGAGATGGCTATTGCCATCATTCTGGTTTTGTCCTAGGGCACTTTTTTTTTTTTTTTTCTTCAACTGTATTTTTTATTGAAAATTACATGAAAAAGTAAGTGGTACATTTTCAAATCAACACAATATCAAAGACATGACACAGGTTTTGAGGTGTACAAGAGAAAAGCAAGCCATATAACATCATTGGTCAAGATATACATCAACCATAATTCTCCATATCAGAACCCCAACGACTGACAACCTAAAGGGTCCAAGACATTCTTCGGGGGGGGAGGGGGCTAAACGGAAACCCGCTTTTTAGACATTGGTGAGGAACAATCCTCGCCCCCCCCACCTCCACAACTTATCCATGTTAACCTTGAGATGCTAGTAGTTCTCGGTAATAACCGTTCCACATGAACCAGTCTTCTTCAGACTCCAGCACTTTATCATGAGCCAAGGCTGTTAAATATTCCATTCTCCTAACATGTTCTATCCTATTAACTAACTCCCACAGGGATGGGGGGGATGGATCCTTCCATTTTGCAGCAATCATAACCATTTATGTGATAATACGCAGCTCTCCTAGATCTCTGTGGAAGTGGGCGCGGATGGAACCAATTGACCAACAGAATCCCCCCCAACCAACTATTCCCATAGCTGTTGTTGATTAGGTACCACTCACAAAACCGAAAATGTACAGATAACCAAAACATAAAAAAATCAACCGTAAACAAAAACATAACAAAGCAAACAGTATCATTTAGGAAACGAAAATGAAATGTGAAGGAAGCGTGGATATATGGTGTACTCATCTGTCCTCCTGGAGCAGTGAAAAGCCGAAAAAATGGCTAAGAATGATGTAGGGCCTGCTCGCAGATCGGGAAGGCAGGCAGGTATTACAACGAGACACAATCCACTCAACTATTATCCTTCTATCAGCGTTAGTAGTAAAACTACAAAGTTGGAGTATTCACTGGGATATGCAGCAGGTAGTCCCCAGTCTCCGTCCTCGGGGTATGGTATGGGTTCAGACGTCGCAAGACGCCAGAAAAAAAAGAATGTAGTAGATATAAAAAGTACTCCGGCTGAGCTCGATCCGGGCCGAAGAAAACAAAACAGTGGATCCGTCCAAGTCCGAACGACAATGAGGTCATCCCAAGGTAAAGCAGGTCTTCTTTGTCACCTGGGCAAGAAAAGCTAAGCTGCTCCAATATCATCAATCATTTTGTTGGCGTGACGCAGGTACTTTATCCCAAAGCGGCTGTATTCTGCCAGGTGGGAGACGTTCCGCTAGACGATTCTGCGTGGCCTTGTCCGGTAATTCCAAAGTGTGCAGGAACTGCTTAGTCTGGCTGACTTCCTGTAGAGTAAATTGCCTGCCATTTTTGGTGGCAATTAATATAAACGGATATCCCCACCGGTATGGGATGTTATTTTCTCGGAGCTGTTGAGTAAGAGGCTTCAAAGCTCTCCGTTTAGCTAAAGTAATAGCTGAGATATCATTAAAGATTTGCAGAGTTGCTCCCAAGTATGCGATAGACTGGCGGTTTCTGGTAGCCATGATGACCCTGTCCTTGCTCTCATAGTAATGCATACATAGGATCACATCTTTTGGGAGTTTTGCGTCTGGTGGTCTGGCCCCCAGAGCTCTGTGTGCTCTATCCATGCGCCACAGTTCAGCCGGGTTGTCCGGGGCCAGGTGCACAAACAAATTATGTAAATAGTCCTTGAGATCTGCTTGTTTAACAGTCTCTGGTATACCCCTGATACGCAGGTTGCATCTGCGATTACGGTTCTCTAGATCTTCACAAAGCAATTTCAATTGTTGGTGATCAGCTTGTAAGGCATTATGTTCTTCCGCCAAAGAATTATAGGAGGATATTATTTCATCCATGGTGTTTTCCACCTTGTTTGTCCTGTCCCCTAATTCAGCTACATCAGCTTGATTGTGGAGAGAGCCTGAGCCACTGTTTCAGCAATGGTATCAGTTAGGGAATCTTTAAGACTGTTCAAATGCTGCAGCAAGATATTCTCCGTTACCGGAGTAAATTCAGACTGGGTGCATTGCATATCTTGTGTCCCATCACGTTGTGGGCTAGGGCTCTGGGAGCCTGTTAATGCCGACATAGCTGGGGAAGCAGGAGCCGAGACTTGTTGACTCGAGTCTCCATGTTCGGCGCCATCTTGGGCTGCACGCTTGTGAGATTGGCCTGGATATTTACTGAGGTAAGGAGACATCGTACCTGCAGTATCCTTGGGTTTTTTCTTCCCCATCGTGATCCGGATCCTCTGTGCCTGGTCCGGTGCTAAAATACGCTAATGAAACGCTAATTTACCGGCTTTCTCTAAGCCCGTTCACGGAGCTCAGCGAAGTCGCGTCTTACTCACTCTGCGCCGCGCATGCGCCCCCGGGCACTTTTTTGTTTTAACAGTTGCAGGATTTTTGTTCTTCCCCAGGTGGGGTTTTGTCAGATAAACATATTGCAGGTATCCCTCTTGTCACTGAGGGAACCTTTTTAAACAGAATATGTTTATTCTTAATCTGCAATGCTTGATCCTCAAGTACCGGTCTCTGTAATTTTGTGGTTGATTTTGTAGCTCTTGTTAATCGTTTGCCATGTCCTAGGACATCTTGTTCTTGTGCCTTTTATCAACCCTTTTCAGGAGATCTACATTTTATCAGCTCCCCTGTTGGATGGATGTGATGCTGGCCTTTTCTCAGGGCCTCCTTAGCATCAGTTTGGTTTTTGCATTATGTTGGTTATTCCCACCCCTTGTTTTCGGTGCATGGCTTGGTAGATCCCATGTGTACTGACATGGAGGGACGTAGAAGAAATAGAGAATTTTACTTACCTACTTGACGTAAATTCCTTTTCTTCTAGTCCCGACATGTCAGTACAGGGTTTCCCATCCCAATTATTTATTTTGGTTACTGTACTGCTATGGCAAAAGTATAATTGTGGTGAGGAGGAAGTCATGTGGTCTTATAGGTCATGATTCATTTTGATTGGCTATGTTATAGGTCCTACCTCCAGGTCTGGGAGGGGCAATGCCCCATGTGTACTGACATGTCGGGACTAGAAGAAAAGGAATTTACGTCAAGTAGGTAAGTAAAATTCTCTATTTTGTGTTTATTCCAAAGGCCCCCTGTTTCTTCTACTAAATTATTGTTCTGCTGTCCAGTGCTTTGCCCTCAAGGATCACTATACAAATATACATATACATACATGCATACATACATCAAAAATGATGAAATTAGTTACCTTCCTATCCAAATCAAGGAACTCAAGGGGTTAGGCTACTCAGGCAATATGAGCAACAGTCTGGTTACAATCTAATCTCTGATGTCCTGGAGACATCACACTATGGATCTCCATAGCTTTCTTGTCTTTGTCATGATATTGCCATTTAGACAGGAATAAAATATATTTTGGTGGATGCACCAGATTTTTACCAGATCACAAAGTTTGTCAAGGTCAGTGCTAAAGACAAGGAATCTCTCATATAAAGAACCCTATATATAACTGTCCAGCAACTAGCTAGACCTTAAGGGCAGATGCTTTTGCTTTTTCATTTCAGAATTGGCAGCGGCTCCTACTAAGAACTGAGCTGCCACCTCTTGATGCTCCCAAGCAATTAGTCCCCAACACTTACGGGAAACTGCATAGCGCAAACCTTAATGATTCCAGATTTCTTGATTCAGCTCTTTTCTTTGTTTCATTACTCTGGCTGGTTCATCCTTTCTTTCTTCTTTTTTTATAACAAAACTGGGCCACGTCTAAACTCCAAGTATAAGATTAATTCCTGCTCACTCGGCACCTCTTCCTTCATTCTGTCTATTGCAATGACACCCTCCCTCCCTATCCTCCATAACACACAGTTTGTCCTTTACAGGAAGTTCTACTTTAGTTTAATATGATATAAAATGTTTGCAGCTACATGGAACACTATAGGGATCAGCAGAAAGAGCATTCAAATCCTCTTTCCTTACATACAGTGGGGTATGAGGTGCATGCATTTCTAACAATTTTCGAGGAATAATAAGTAAACATGTCCTTTTCTTAATTATCAAAAACTGTTTTCCTTGTGAGAAAGTAGTTTCAGGATCTGTTACTATCCCAGCCTTACATTACCATCATTCTGTGACTGTCAAACTTTCATTTGTAGAAGCACATTAACTGCCACCTTGTGGTAATGTCATTGTTCCCTGAAAGATGTACTGTCTGATTTCTGTCTTTTCCTCTACCCTAGAAAAATAAGCTTTATGACATTTTCAAATAACGGTCACCCCAACATTTTGTGCATTACGGCATGTTTCATCACTGTAATAGAGCAGTGATATCGACTGGCTGGTTAATGCAAGGTACATTTTTACACTAAAATTGACTTTCACCTATTCAAGGGAAGATTTATCTAACTTTAATGCTGAAATTATTTTGCTCAATATTGCAACCTGGTTTTAGCATTTTGGAATCTTGAATAACATACTGTACAGTACTTTACACTGCAGATTCAATGTTGATAAATGTAAAGTCATGGACCTGGAATGTAAAAATATGCATCCCTTAATGAGGCTTCACTAGGCAAATCCATAATGTAAAATATTGTAGATAATAAACTTGACTGTAGCAAGCAAAGTCAGTCAGCAGCTTCAAGGGCAAGCAAGGTCTTGAGCTGTATTAAAAGGGGCATAGATTCACAGGAAAAGGGGATTATTCTTCTATTGTACAGAGCACTGGTAAAGCTTCATTTAGAATATACTGTACAGTTTTGGGGGCAAATTCACTAAAGTGCGAAGCGGCTAATGCTATCGCAAATTCGCCAGCGTGAAGTCATTTTGTTACTTTGCCGATTTATTAACAGGGGCTGGCATAAATTCGCTAGCGAAGTGGATCTACTCTAGCGCTACTTCGCACCCTTACGCCAGGCGAAGTTGAGCTATGGCGAAGGGACGTAACTACGCTAATTCACTAACTTGTGCATTTTACTGAACGTTACCTCTTGCGCCAAACTTGCCTTCGCCACCTCGAACCAGGCGAAGTGCATTAGAAAAAATTTCAACTTTTTTTGAAGCAATCCACATCTACTCTAAGTCCCAAAAAACGCTGGCATCTTTTACTTTTTTAAGGGTGATAGGCTCAAAAAGATCGAAACATTTTTTGGGGGTACCCTCCTTCCCCCCTACATTTCCTAACATATGGCAACTCAACGATACAGTGGGCACATGTGGGAACCGAGGAAAAACATACATTAGCTGAAAGTTCCAGCTCTGTAGGAGAGCATCTGTTGCTTTCACCTTGGGACAAAATCTCCTGGAAAAGAAAATCGGACACTGTGTGTTGTTGAATGTTGCCATCAAATTCACTTCTGGGAGACCCCATCTCTTCACCAGCATCTGAAATACCTCCTGATGTAATCTACACTCTTGGACTGATAGGATATTCCGGCTCAGGAAATCTGCTTTTTGATTCTCCACTCCTGGAAGATAAGCTGCCGTCAGAAGGGTTAGATTCTTCTCTGCCCAAGTCACAATTGGTTCCACTTCCCACAGCAGAGATCGTCTCTTTGTTCCCCCCTGCCGTCTGACATAGGATACCGCTGTGGTGTTGTCTATCAGCATCTTGACAGCTGAACCCTTTAGTCCCTGAGCAAAGGAAAACAGAGCATTCCTTGCAGCCCTGATTTCCAGTATGTTGGAAGGTACTCCCTTCCCCTGGATCCATTCCTCTTCCAGATGTGCTCCCCAACCCAATGTGGATGCATCTGAGACTAGAATCCTCCATTGAGGTTGGGTTAAGGGGAGGCCTGTACAAAGATTCTCTATTGACAGCCACCATCTGAGAGATTGTTTGACTTCCTGAGACAACCGAATCTGCTGACTCCAATCTCCCCTTACTTTGTCCCAATGATCCAGGAAGAACCACTGTGCTGGTCTCATGTGCCACCTGGCCCAATTCGTGACAGGGATGGTTGCTGTCATAGAGCCTATCAGAGACATTAACCCCTTGGCTGAGGCATGGTTCCTCTCTATAATGCCTGCTGTTAGACAAGATAAGTCTTGCGCTCTCTGAAGTGGAAGCGACTCTCTTCCCCCTCTGGTGTCGAACATTGCTCCTAGATACTGCAATGTCTGTGAGGGAACAAGTTGACTCTTTTCCCAATTTATTAACCAGTCATGGATCTGTAGACACTCTAAGGCTCGTTCCAGATGAAGAATGAGTCTCCTTGCTTCTTGCTGACACCAGAATGTCGTCTAAATAGTGCCAGATGGAAATCCCTTCCAGTCTTAAGGCCGCTATCAGGGTTACCAAAACTTTGGAAAAGACCCTTGGAGCAGTTGAAAAGCCGAAGGGTAGACACCGGAACTGAAAGTGCCTTCCCGCCAGTGCAAAGTGCAGAAATCGTTGATGAGCTTGGATGACTGGAATATGAAGATAGGCATCCTGAAGATCTATAGATAGGAGCCAATCCCCCGGTAAAACTGCTTGAATGATGAAGATGGACTCCATTTTGAATTTCTGATACTTTAGATGTTTGTTGACTTCCTGAAGGTTCAGAATCGGACGACAATCCCCCGAACTCTTCCTTGCCAGAAACAGATTGAATAAATGCCTTTCATAAGTTCCTCTTGTGGAACTGGTATTACCGCTCTGGCTTCTAGCAACCACTGGATGTACTGATCCAAGGCATCTCGTTTGCCCTTTGAGGCCGGGTAAGGTGATACTACAAATCTGTCTCTCCTTGGAACCGAGGTAAACTCCAGCTGATAACCTCTTCTCAGAATGTCTAGTACCCATTGGTCTGAGATGGTGTTTTGCCAGACATGATCGAACTCCCCCAGCCTTGCCCCCACCCTTCCTTCATCCAACGGATAGTCAGGAAGATTTCTTAGGCTGATGAGTTGGCCTGTACTTATAGCCCCTAGGAAAGGCGTACTGACCCCCTTTCCACGCAAAGGGCTTGAATGTCTCCCTATTCCCTTTAAAGGAATGGTGGGAGGTACCTGCCACAGCCGTTCCTCAAGGGCCACCAAATCTGAAAGGTTGAAAACCTGATTTCTTTTTCTCCTGTGGCAAAAACTGGCCTTTTCCTCCTGAGGCCTTAGTTATAACTTCATCCAGTTTAACTCCAAAAAGTCGGGAACCTTCAAACGGAAGCATATACAAACTCATCTTGGATGAGGTATCATGACCTGAGCCATAATGCTTGTCTTGCCACTACTGAAATAGCCATAGAGCGGGCAGACAGTCTTGTCAAATCTACTGCAGCTTCCGAAATGAAACCTGCAGCTATTTTCAACTCTGCTAGACTAGCTGAAATGTCTTTCACATCTGCCCCTTCATTCACAGCTTTATCGATGGATTCAATCCAACAAGACATGGCTTTGTCTACCGACACTAAGGCAACTGCTGGTTTACAAGCTGCTCCCGCAACTATAAAGGCCTTTCTGAGGTCTGATTCCACTCTCCTATCCATCGGATCTTTTAAGGCGGAACAATCATCATTGGCAAGGTTGTCTTTTTGGCCAAGTGAATGACTGCAGGGTCTACAGAAGGAGGAATGGACCAATCCTTCACCTCTGCCTCCTTAAACGGATACAGTTTAGCAAATCTGGTACCTGATGAAACAAAAGATACCTTTCTTGCAGCCTTCTGCCATTCTGCCTTAATTAATTCTGTCACTTCCCCAAACAAAGGAAATGTCTGACGATTTTTGGATGGAGTAGGCAGGACCTTGGGGGTCCTGGCTGACTCTGCTTCTTCTTCTACTCCTAAAGTAAGCTTCAAAGCTTTGATAATGGGAGAGACTAATGTGAAATCAAAAGATGCATGTGCCACCTCTGATTCATCCTCTGAATCTGTAAAGGTAACTTAATTGGCAGGTGCCAATCCCTCTTCTTCTGAGGAGTCCTCGTTATCTCTCCAAGCTTCTTGACCGGACCCCTGGTGCCAATCCCTCTTCTTCTGAGGAGTCCTCGTTATCTCTCCAAGCTTCTTGACCGGACCCGTGGACTTCCCCTAAGGTCTCTAGCTTCCCTTCTGTGGGATCAGAGGCTGACCTGCAGAAATCCTTCCAGCAAGTGTCACAAAAATTTTTTCCCACTAGAGGTGGCTTGAAGCATCCCACACATTCAGACATGGTTGTCCCCTTGGTCTTGCGCTTTCTATGGGAGTCCTCAGGCAAGCTAAGACCGAGAAAGAAAAGAGAGAGAGAGAAATGATAAGACGAAGCCTAACAACTTATACAAACCCAACTTTAAGGAGGGACTTACCTAGCTTGAAAGGCAGAGGCACTTGAGGCTGAATGATCCATCACACCAGTTCCAACTAAACCACAACTAAAAAACAGTACCCTCAAGGTTAATATCCACTAGTAACCACTAAACCACAATAAGAATCTTGCCTCCACAAGATGAGCTTACCTAAAAACCACCGTGAGTATATATGGCAGCAGAAAAGGGGAAGATCAGCCTTAAGAAGCTGCTATCCAAAATACCCCTTATAAGGACTCAGGGAGAAGTCCCTCCCTCAAGATGGCTGGCGCTGCCTTGAGAATCCCCACCTCGCCGCCATCTTAGAGGAGGCGGCCACGGATGTTTGCTAATCCCCGAAGGGTAGGAGCTGAGGCGCTATTCCCCCTGTGCCTTGACAGGCACCATCCTTCTAGCCACCACTTGCGCAATCCCCCGGTCCCTAGAAGCACCGTTCTCCCCCCCCCTTCCGCCTCCTCCATAGAACCAGGGCTGCTCACAGCCCTAACGTCACTCTAGTGCGTGCCCTGAAGCCGCACATCCGCATACTGCACCTTCCGTCTTGCGCAGGAGGAGACGACCGGGGGAAAATGGAAGACGGGAGGGGGTAAGAAATAGAGCCCCACATAGAGCCCCTTGGAGGCAAATGGGTGAACATCGTCTCAGGAAGCATCCCACACACCGGGATCATGCCGCTACCTCCTAGTAGTGGCCCCTGAATACCGAACCTCCTGCCATTTCATTATAGGGAAGGGCCTTACAGGGAATATCCATAAAAGAAACCAGACAAGCCCCAAAATGAAGGCAAAACACTGGTACCTTAATTACCACACAAGGATCATCTGTGACAGGAGCAACTTTACCAGCCACCCACCTGGCACGCCTCAGGGGATATTAGAAGGTGACTTATATAGTTCCACTATCTGTCAGCTCTTCTTCCACTTTGCCTCTCCAGGCCTTCGCAAGGGATGGAGGAAGGGGCCCCTCTCTCTAGCCTTCAGTTCCCCTGATAGGTTTCATACCGCATAAGGAACTCAAGCCGTCCTCCTGCTAAGGACAGAAACAGAAAAGAAAAAGACAAGGAGGTGAGTCCCTGGGGTACCTTTTATAATTCTAGATAGGGAGGGACTATCTGGGCTAGGGGCAGGAATGGGAGGGGCCTCCCGGGTGTATTGCTGATATGGAGTGACCAGGAAAACAAGATAATTTGCAATTGACACAAGAGAAAATTGAAGATGGAAGGCCAGGGAGACTGTTCAGTATATAGTTGCAGTAATCATGATTAGTGTCCTTAGCAACTCGATATATGACTCTTAAAGGGTGGAACAAAATAAAGCAAACATTAAACAAATGAATACATTAATTAAATTATGTTGACAAAGACTGTTAAGGGCATTCTACTAACTGATTAACTAACTGAAGGTTAATTTCTTTGCATGTTTATTAGCCAATGGACTTAAGTGGAAAATGTTGATGTAAATTCTGAAATATGTGCACCAGAGCTTTATACACTTAAAAACCTTTACAGAAATGTGATATTTCACATTTTTTGTCTACAATCAACTTCATATATGTATATATATATATTTATATATGTATAAATATAAGCCTTAGAATACTTAGAATATCTAAGATATTTTATCCTCTCTGTAATGTGCTGAACAAACTAAACACAGTGGTACCAGCAAGGTCAATGCATTCCCAATTTCCTACTTTAAAAACCTTAATGTTGTCCATACTTTCTACCCTGTGATGGAATAATGCTCTGCCTTGAAAAAAAAGTACAATTTAATTTGACAGATGAGACTCAGAAAGATAAAACAACCTGCTAATGGGCTGCTGACAGTGTCATCCTCAAAGCTCAACCACTTCAGAGATGACTGCTCCAAAGGCTCATCACAAACCTGGATGCCTCTGCCAAATAAGAACAGGTCCCAGCCATCCCAGCCCAGTAGAGCGTTTAAACTTTCTAATGAGAATGATAAATGCTTCTGCCTACACTGCGTGATTTCTCTGGCTAAATAGAGACCTTAGCTCTACCTGTTCAGTGTAACAGCGGCAACATATATTAAAAAAGAACCATTGTCTGCAGAACACAGTATAGTCAGAGATGCTGTACGTATGACTAAATCCTACTGAATAATATCTATCAAAATATCCAATGTTCTATGTTAGATTCTTAGCCAACAGTGAAATCACAGGCCTTGGCAGCTGCGGGAAGCAGCAGGTTTCTCACACCTATCATGCAATTTGCACCTTTCTTTTATCAACAAAATGCTTGGCGTGCCAGAGATGGGGCCTCAGTAGGCGAGATGTGGATAGGAACAAATGATGTAATTGTATAATGTGTCGAGAGCAGCTTTGTTACAGTATGTTCTTCTTTATTGTTTTCCTTCCCCCACAACAGACAGGTGCTGCCTAAAACGTCTCATCAACAGCATTCTGATACCTCCTTTGTACAGTAATTGCACATTAAATCAAGAGGGTGGTACATGTCAAGCAGGAATGTAACAGAACTGTCTGTAAAAACCTTCTTTATATAATGGTAGGAACTGTGCAGAGGGATTCCTGTAAGACTGCATCCATGAAATATGTTCTTTTTAGGTGCTGGATAAACAGTTGCAAACTTTAAATCTTACTAGTCCTTTGCAGAATATCTGGGTGAACCAGAAACCTTTGATGCTTCAGTGACTTCCAAAAATTGAGAGTATTCACATGAAGGCTCTTTTACAAAAATGCTACAGTAGATACAACAGTTAATGCAAAATATTTTATTTATTCAGCTATTTTCTTTATTTACCTAATTGCAATTTAACAATATGTTTCTATTTATTTATTTTTTTTGCTTTGGCCCAGCAGCTTTGATCTTTTTTGTCAGCTGACCACAGGAGTGTTAACTGACTATGGAGGCGATGCCTCCAAAAGAAACTGTTCTCTCCATGACTGCTTTAGATTCTGAATAAGTGTTGACCGCAAAGGAGAAGCAACAGCTGCACTCAAAATATCAGGTCTTGTCTATCTGACATGGTTCTGACTGGCTGGAGAAAGAATAGTCAAAGAACCACCACAAGAACTGATTTGGACCATCACAATGAATTACAATTCGCTGCTTTAGATAAACTGGATTTCAGTAGATTCACTCATCTCTACAGGTGATAAAGATAAACTTGTCAATTTGGTTAAATTAATTGATACATTTCTTAGAAGAAAATGCATTCATAGACATAATTATTAATTAAAGGGATACTGTCATGGAAAAAAAAAAATGAACCAGTTAATAGTGCTGCTCCAGCAGAATTCTGCACTGAAATCCATTTCTCAAAAGAGCAAGCAGATTTTTTTATATTCAATTTTGAAATCTGACATAGGGCTAGACATTTTGTCAATTTCCCAACTGCCCCTGGTCATGTGACTTGTGCCTGGACTTTAGGAGAGAAATGCTTTCTGGCAGGCTGCTGTTTTTCCATCTCAATGTAACTGAATGTGTCTTAGTGGGACATGGGTTTTTACTTGCGTTGTTCTTAGATCTACCAGGCAGCTGTTATCTTGTGTACTGCAGTACAGCAGTAAAGAGTGATTGAAGTTTATCAGAGCACAAGTCACATGACTTGGGGCAGCTGGGAAACTGACAATATGTCTAGCCCCATGTCAGATTTCAAAATTGAATATAAAAAAATCTGTTTGCTCTTTTGAGAAATGGATTTCAGTGCAGAATTCTGCTGGAGCAGCACTATTAACTGATTCATTTTGAAAAAAAAAAATTTTTTCCCATGACAGTATCCCTTTAAAGGAATTACCTAACTGTCCTTGCGTTTATCAAGTACATTCAATTTCAGCCTTGTTATTTTTTGGGAACAACACTATGAAGGGTTTTAAACAGGTTAAAATAGATGAGCTAAGGTATATTAAGGTCTCATTGGCTAAATGCTATTTGTTTACTTATGAGAATTTAGTTGGTTTAAAACAAGGGACCTGAGGCATTCTGGCCACTGCTTCTCCAGGTTGAGCTACACTGTGACCAAAGCTTGCCAGATAATGCTTACATCTTCTCCTGCCTGTATTTCCTGGCCCGCACCCATGATCCAACTGCAGGCATTAGCTCAAATGGGGGATATTTAAGCCAGGGCTAGATCATTGACCCATATGCCTATTACAAGCCTTGAATTTCTGTCCTGAATCCTGTGTTCCTGAATTCCATAAGTCTTGTCCCTGCCCTATCCTTGTGTCTCTGGTTCTGACTCCCTGGTTTTGACCTTGAACTCATTTTCATCTGTTCCCTATATTGAGGCTTGTGTTTTTTCTGTTTTTATAAAGTCCAGTTGCTAAAATTCAATTATTTATAGTGGTTATTCCACAATTGGCTCCATACAAACAGACATTTTCTAACACAATGATCCAGTCCTGGTTGGAGGGAGAGGCAGACTTAAATAGCACCTTAATTAGACTATTTCTAGACCCTTGATCATGGGCCAGCAACTACAGGCAAGGAAAGATGTTAACATTTTATGGCAGCCTTCAAATACTGTAACTCGACCTGGAGAAGCAGTGATCAGAATAGCCCATGATTAAGTGCCCTGGTGGGTACCAAACGTGTAGGGTGGATGGAGATGCAAGTATACATTTTTAACTTAAAACTTTTCTGGTCCTGTGGATCCATTTGAGTGACAGACAGTCCTGTTCTTTCTTTGATTGTTTTAGTGATCAGAATAGCTCAGGTTCCTGGTTCTAAACTAGGGAGTGCCTGATATTGTTGTGTATGTTACTCTATTTATAGGAAAATTAATCGACTAGCTACAAAGTAGTATACCTATCCCATGACTGCAGTACTCTCTGCTTAAAGTAGGAGCAAGGTTTCCAGAATACTCTTTCAAGTTGTATAATGTTAATCTTGCAAGCAAAGTCCTCTTCTACTTTTAAATGTTATTGGATTTACATATATATATATATATATATATATATATATATATATATATATATATATATATATATATATATATATATATATATATATATATATATATATTACCATTGTACAACACAGATTTCATAAGTGTTAATAGAGGATTATACTGTTAGTCTGTTTATAATAATGTAACTCCATTTATACTATTAATTATGTATTATGCCTGATTATGCAAATAAGTGTTTTGTTTTTTTTTGCATTTATGTTAGTGAACAAGCCTAGAGGACTATTTATGTATGATGTTTTATGCATCGCATTGGTCCTTTATTTATTTGTAAGTCAGCCCTTTTTAGTAAGGGAAGAGTGTAGAGAGGCTGAAGATGTCTTCACCAGGTTCTGTTC
Organism: Xenopus laevis; assembly: GCF_017654675.1. Taxonomy (NCBI): domain Eukaryota; kingdom Metazoa; phylum Chordata; class Amphibia; order Anura; family Pipidae; genus Xenopus; species Xenopus laevis. The sequence goes on from NC_054376.1 coordinate 33,962,097, forward strand.
TACTTACTTTTTACTACTTAAATGTAAAAAATGTAGAATGTAAACTCTGCTAATGGATTCATAGCCAGGTTAATTAAGCTAGCCTTTACATAAATAACAGTTCTAGGGGTCTTCCACAGCCTCTGTACTACATTGACTTCAATGCAAATTTTTCGCCGTTTTGCGGATTTCGTGGGAACAGATTCGCCCATCACTTATTTGCAGGGCATAGGGAGGGTTTCCAGTTAGTCCCCTATGTCTAGGTTGACCCAGGAGCCAGGGATTCACTAGGATTCACTAGTCCGCACATTCCTTGTCGTGTAGGGCCAAGGCTGAGACCCACCTGTTTTTTTCTCTGTATACCTCTGGCCCAGTCTGACCCTGAGGCAGACAGACCTCATTTTTGTTTCTTCATTTTACTTACAAATAAAGCTGATACTCTATTTGTTGAGCTTTTACCACAGTTTCAGATACATAACTCTGATACATACCTTTGACTTTAAAGTCAAAAAACAGGGTAAAGTTAAGCCAATTCCATGACAGTTCTAAAAGTATCAGTCATCTAAAAGAACTGCTTTGCTACCCCATGATACATTTATTGGTTTCACACTCAAGATTAACAGCGGGTGATAAGGCATGCATCATAATGGATGAGCAGCAGGAAGCACAATGCACTTTCATCAGAAAGATAGTTTTATTTTAAGATAAAAATGACAGATCTTAGACATAGTTTAAAAAAATACTCAAAATGGGAAAACTAAGTACATAATGTATATATATGTTTTTATTTGAAATTTTGTGACCTTAAAGCAGTGAAAAGAATTTAACCCTATGCTAGCATTAAGTGTTTGTAAAAGTTAGTCTCTTAAATAAACCACCACTCTTTAAGACAAAGAAATTTTGTTCAGAGAAAATTTATTACACACACACACACGCATAAACCAGCAATAGAAAAAGAATCGCTGATACTGGATACAATTTTAAGACATATATTTATACCATTTCCACAATGATCCAAATTAACATGTTTTAAAACCCTTGGATAGATGGTAACGTGGTATATCCTGATTGGTACATTTGTATATAGCCTAAACTACTGAATATGTATACCTTAGAAATATGCCAAGGGTCAGAGGTTAAACATAAACATATGTGAACACCTGCACATATTCCCTTTTAAGGACATGGAGAGTTTCTCCTAGCTTTCCTCCAAATGCTTATTAACATGTTTTATCATTCAGATATTCTTACTGTGGAGCATGATGGAGGCTGTAGTTGGCAGTACATCTGGTTTTTATGCTACCAAAACTTTCTCTAAGCCTGAAATTCAAAAATAAGCATCTGCTTTGGGAAGCCTGAGAGCAACAGCCAATGGTTTGGTGAGCTACATGTTGCTTGCGAACCATTGGTTGGGGATCACTGACTTAGACCCTCTTTCATTAGTATGGGCCTTTGCAAAGTGGAAGTGAACATGTGAGGGTGTTGTTGCACTACACCTCAACACTGCCAAAAATATAAACAAATATATGTCAGGGTTTTTTGCAAACAAAGTAACAGCAGGCTTTATTTAACAAATGTGCCACAGTGTTGATAATACTCACAGCACATGAGGTAGTTGAAATCATGTCAGGTACAATCACAGGTATAGCAGATTCAGCATAGATGGCAACACTAAATGGATAGTTGTGGGAGTTAAAAGTATTCACCTTCCAGGTTGTCAATACCTCATGTGATCCAGATCCCCTACAGTAGATGAGGAACAGGGAGAAAGTTTAGCCTGTTTCCCTTGTCAGTACAGTGGCCCCTTCACTACAGGCAAGCAGAGCCTAGGGGGAGAGCTACTCCCTTCTATACTATTTGGTGGAGCTGAAAGCTGCTCTTGCTAAATAAAGCTCACTCTCTCTAGAGAGTGCTATAACAGTTGCTATCCAACACACTAGCTAACTTTGTTTATGTGAGTGCCTGCTACCCAATTTCTCAAAAGGGGTTGTCCATTTAGGGCCTAGCACTTCTGGGGCCTTTTTGATCCCAGGTTCAATGGACATCTACCCAGATCAACTGCTGCAGGCCAAAGAGGAAGGACCCTCCCTTGCCAAGTACTAAGTTACAATGAGGCAGGAAATGGTCATCGACCTACAGTAAGTGCCAATATTCTAGATATAAAAATATGTAGTACTAGTTACTTGAGCTTTTGTACACTGTTAGTTACTGGGTCTATAAACAAATTGGTTAGCAAAAGGAAGCCACAAGCTGGAAGGTCCACAACTCCGTTCCCTGCTAAACCTCACTTGTTTTTCATTTTAGAGCATATGAAGTGGCTACAGTCTAGCATACTATGTTGAAGGGTAGACTGCAAAAGTGACAAATAACCTAAATATGCTTAATCTTGTAGAAGGACTCTGTGGCAAGCTGATGGATGGAAGTTAAAGGAGAATAACAGCTTAAGGAGCTCCCTCTGAGGCTTTGGGTTCAGGAATCAACACAATCAAACTTCTGCAAACCACTTACTTGTGCATGCAGATACTCTTTAATCCATAGCTTTCTTCAAGCCCAATATAGTCCATGAAAAAAGCAAAGCAGGCAGAAGAAATTTGCTGTGAGCTGTTGGCCTACATTAATGATTGTGAAGCAGAAAACAAAGGGGGATCACCCCATTTCATGGAAAGTTCCATATGCCTTATACCCTTATTTTGTTGACTATTTTGGTTTCAGGAATAGTTCTTTCCCTAAACCTGGTCCTTTCATAATTTTCAAATTGTAAGGGGAATAACGATGAACCTCTATAACAAACTTCTTCCCATCTCGCTGTTTTCCATGGCTTAGCCTTGTCTCCATTACATTTCAACATTCAGAGATAATTCTAAGTTGAAATATATTTCCCTTTCCGTCCTATTTCAGAACATCAGAAGACAGACTTTACAATGCCAATCAAGACAAGTGGCATCACACTAACATGAAGAGGGAAGCGAGAAGGCATCTGATGAAGAATCCAGCAACTCTTTTTTGCCTTCTGTTCATTTAAATGCTAGAATGATTGTGGCAGCGGAATAGCTGGCGTGTTCGCTAACATGGATTCACGTTTGATATTTTACAGAGAGAGAAACAGACAGGAGCCTGATCATTTCTCATTTTGTTTACAGAGGCAATAGCTGTCATGAGAAGCATCACACCATTCCTTCTATGCTCCTTGTCAGTTATTTGCAGGGGAAATTAAAGAAGCAGAAATCATTTCACATAATGCAGCAAGTGACTATTTAGGAGAACGGAACAATTCAGCCTTAGCTTTGTTTGATGCCCCTGACAGACTGATTCTAAAGCAAAAAATACTTTCTATTGTGTCTGTTGTTAAATTCTGTAGACAACACACAGTTCACAGTATGGTTTTTTTAACGTCTGCATCTGCTGCCCTTCAAAAAATCTATTCTCCATTGTTTTTTCTTTTCTCTAAGGCAGTGGCATCTCCTTGTCTTTAGTCACTGGACAGTGTTTTATGCTGATCATTAAAACATTTTGTGCTGTATTAAAGATACAGCAATTTGAAAGGTACCTTGTACACAACATGCTCGTAGCCTAACATTTACACATCACCTTTCCACAGTGACAGAACAAAGACCCAGGTTATTGCATTTTTAATGGGCGCAATCATCAGACTTTTTCTTTTACTGATACATGAAAATAGGATTAAATGGGAAAAGTTATCAAAGTATTCAAAAGGCATCAACTTTTGTGCTTGAAGAGAAGCGCGTATGCTTCATTACCGGTGCGCTGTTGCCAGGTGTGCTTTAAAGCCAAAGTTCTATTTATCTTTATAACAGAGAAATCTATCATAAACGTCAGTTCTTGTCAGAAATCTTTATTATTGAGCTGTTTGCATATGGCAGCTGTCAAAGAAAGAAAAATGCAGAGAACAGGATATGTATGTAGTTTCCTAATTGGCTCAGGTTAGTGTGACCAGTTCCTGTTTTTAGTTTATATAAGGGGAGGAAGCTCAAGGCTTGGCATTTTTGCTCATTACCTAGCATCAGGAATGGACGTGATAGGGGGTCTAGAGAAGAAGGCACCAGTAACAAGATTTAGGATCTGAGGGGAACAAGGACCCTATGATAGAAGAAAAGATAGTGGTAGAACGTTCTTCCATTGTACATCTCCAGGAGACTGTAGAGTTTAATAACAACAGAAGTTCACTCCACCAATGACACCTGCTTAAGCAAAAGGGATTATCTTTCATTTGTGAAAAGTTGTTCCTGAGTGGTGAGACTATTCTTCACAATTGGGGGTGCGATCCTATAAAAATCTATTGAAGATTTGTGAAATACTACTAAAGAATCACTTACCTCACTTTGATGGTGTACTCAGAGAAGTACAGGTATGGGATGTATTATCCAGAATGCTAAGGGCCTGATGAGGGATCTTTCTGTAATTTGGACATCCCTACATTCAGTCTACTCTATTATTTTAAACATCAGGGGCCCATTTACTTTGTTCGAGAGAAGGAATAGAATAAAAAAAACTTCGAATTTCGAATGTTTTTTTTGGCTACTTCAACCATCGAATTGGCTACTTCGACCTTCGACTACGACTTCGACATTGAATCGAACGATTCAAACTAAAAATCGTTCGACTATTCGACCATTCGATAGTCAATGTACTGTCTCTTTAAAAAAAAACTTTGACCCCCTAGTTCGCCAACTAAAACCTACCGAAGTCAATGTTAACCTATGGGGAAGGTCCCCATAGGTACACAGAAACCACGCGCACACTCAGGCCCTTCGTAGATTAACGCTGGTGCCCAAGACCTAAGGGAGACGGCACTCCCAATGGACCAATGTAAGGAAGAAAAGGCCTGGCACACGGAGCAAATTAAACCGGGATCCTACCCCTGGTATGTTTATTGCGTCAAACAATGTTTCGGAGGGCGTTCCCCAACATACCAGGGGTAGGACCCCGGTTTAATTTGCTCCGTGTGCCAGGCCTTTTCTTCCTTACGAAGGTCCCCATAGGCCTTCTAAGTATTTTTTGGTCGAAGAAAAATAGTTAGATCGATGGATTAAAATCCTTTGAATAGAACGATTCGAAGGATTTAATCATTCGATCGAACGATTTTTCATTTGATCATTTGATCGAACTATTTGCGGTAAATACTTCAACTTCGATATTCGAAGTCGAAGGATTTCCATTCAGCAGTCGAATATCGAGGGTTAATGAAGCCGATTAAAACAATTACTTCTATCTTCAATCAAGCACAAGGTACTGTTTTATTGTTACAGCAAAAAAGGAAGTACAGTTTAGAAATCTGAATATTTTTTTATTAATATGAATTCTATGGAAGACTGACCTCCCCTAATTCTGAGCTTTCTGGATAACGGGTTTCCGGATAACGAATCCCATACCTGTATCCCACTTTGTTTATTGTTCTTCAGTGAAACCATTATAGTTAGTTAATTCTAAGATCATTTAGGATATGGATTGTAATTTGTACTCAAATCTCTCCTCTTGCCAGGCCCAAGGGTAATAATAAAGGAGACAAACAAGGGCTTCACTCTATACATAGAATTGTCCATGGTAGGAGGCTGCCCACAGCCAGTAGTCACACTGTTGGATGTGAGTTAGCTATAAGTCCAGTTTAACATTTAAAGAAAGAAGTTTGTCAGTTATTAATAGTTAGGTGTACTTGTAACAAAAGCAGTGTGACATTTAGCAAAGAAAGAATAACATTGACAACTGCGTTTATAAATTAAATATGTTTTAATTTCACACTGCGAGAAATAAAAAGTGGCATTTCTGCACAACTTCATCGTAAAACTTAAGTGAAGATCAATATTAATAGTCAATAGGATACAGGAGGTATTATTTTGTATGTGTTTGTCACTAAATGTTTAGCAATATCTTGAAACCGATGAAATGCAATCAAGCTGTTTGAAACCACATTGGATTGTAAAAACATGAGTTTTAAAGAAGCTAAATGGTATAATAAACTGTCAGGTTTTTTTTCTTTTCTTTTTTTTTAGGTTCATCACATTATAAACACTGGGAGAGTGCCATGGAAACAAAGAATTCTATCTTTCAAAAAACAATGAAGGGACCAATGTAAAATTGATAATGTGCTTTGGTTTATAGTATATGCAGAGATTTAACAATAAACAATCTGGGGGTGATTAGGGATATAGGCAATATTCCCTCTAATTCCTACTTGACTATGTGCACAAACAAAATATTTTGTGCGCACATTTTAAACTTGTGTGGGCAGTTTTTAAAAATTGTGTGCTCAGGTCAGAATTGATACAACATTTTGGGTTTTCACCCAAAATTCTTTGTGCACTGCCCTCAAAAATTGTGTGCATACACATGAGAGCACACCTTAGAGGGCACATTGGATATAGGTGTTTAAAGGTGACAGCACCTATGGACCTCAGGTTATGTCTGGTGATACATATTATGCTCTTGATATTTATTTTTTAATGGTCCCTTCAGAGGACTACAGAAGACCGACTTAGAACATTAACTAAAAAAGTAATCTACTGTGAATAAGTCATTAGATTAGAAGGAATCCTTTAAATCACCAGGGGGTGCACAATTGTTGGGGCATCTTGTCAGTGAACCTCTTCTCTACAAAACAACCCTGGGGCAAATTCACTATGTGCCGAAGCGCCTAACGCTAGCGTCAATTCACTAGCGTTGGTCATTTTCATTACTTCGCAAATTCACTAACGAACGCTGGGGTAAATTCGCTAGTGTTACTTCGCACCCTTACGCCTGGCGAATTTGTACAACAAAAGTAACTACGCAAATTCACTAACGCGTGCAGTGTACTGAACGCTACCTTTTACGCTAGACTTTCTTCCCCACCTCAGACCAGGCGAAGCGCAATAGAGTAGATAGGGATTGGTTCAAAAAAAGTTCAAATTTTTTCTAAGTCCCATAAAACGCTGGCGTTTTTTCTATATCATGGGTGATAGGCTGAAAAAGATCGAAAAAATTTTTGGGGCTCCCCTCCTTCCCCCCTACATTTCCTAACTCATGGCAACTTAACTATACAGTGGGCACATGTGTAGGGCAAAAAAAAATGTATTTGATGTTTTGAAGGTTTCCCAGGCATTTGTAGTGATTGTACGTATTCCTCCATTGAAATTTGAATTTGGCGCCGCAAATTAACCATCTCTAGCGTAACTTCGCTTAGCGAATCAACGCTAGCGCAACCTTACGCTACCCCTGAGCGCAACTTCGGATTTTAGTGAATTTGCGGAGCGCTGGCGAAACTACGCCTGGTGAAGTGTGGCGAAGTTCGGCGAAGTTACGCCTGGCGCAACTACGAATCTTAGTGAATTTGCCCCCCTGAGTCATGGTACTTAGCTGAAGAGGTTTGGATGGGTGACAGTGTGATATTTTTCAGTGGGCGGAAGTGCAAATGTAAACATCCTATTAAATGATAGCACTACCTCCAATTCGGTGGGTATGGCAGATTTGGGCAGAATTAAAAAAAATATATAAAGTATGCCACTGTTTCTTAATTAGCAACTAACATTTCCATTTAGGTATCTGCATCTAGGATTTTGGATGGGTGTTAGAGCTTGGTCCTGCCATTGAGCTCGAACACCCCATACAACTATTTCATTGCTTAAATACAATCAGTAAATCTCCTGAGAGTCAGAAAAGTGTTTTCTAACTGTAGAAACATTTGATCTTCTGGGAATCCTAGAAAATCTACTGAATAGTTAAAGGGATCCTGTCATCGGAAAACATGTTTTTTTCAAAACGCATCAGTTAGACATTTTGTCAATTTCCCAGCTGCCCCCAGTCATGTGACTTGTGCCGGCACTTTAGGAGAGAAAAGGGAGGGGGTGATATCACTCCAACTTGCAGTACAGCAGTAAAGAGTGATTGAAGTTTATCAGAGCACATGACTTGGGGCAGCTGGGAAATTGACAATATGTCTAGCCCCATGTCAGATTTCAAAATTGAATATAAAAAAATCTGTTTGCTCTTTTGAGAAATGGATTTCAGTGCAGAATTCTGCTAAAAAAATTTTTTTCCCATGACAGTATCCCTTTAATAAAACTGAAAAGATACATTTTCCCAAATATTGACTGTCACTTAATCTACACTCCATCAACAATCTGCTCAAAAACTGCCATTCCTCCTTAAATATATATCGTTTTTCACAGCTTCTTTATAAACAATAAATAAAACATTATTAATTGTCCTGCCGTAAGTCATATGGGAGGTGTTGCATGGATGAATGTCCACTGAAACTGACACTAAGTGGTAATTAAAACCAAGTGGCAAACGATGTTTGTGTTTTCCTTCTTTAACAAGCTGCACATTAAAGATATCTTCTTGGTCATCATTTATGATCAATTACGTTCCACATTCCCAGGAGAGAGCACTTAGAACAACAAGAATAACCCTGTCTCAATAGTTTAGAAGCTCATAAGTAAGCCGTCTGCATATATTAGGGAATGCAAATGGAATGAGACAGAGACTTAGCACTATGTTATATGATGGGGCAAATCCAGAGACACATTTAATGGCAGCAAATGCACTGAAGGAAACCTAAGATCCATCTAAATATATACAGTTTATTTGATGGCATTAGCAGTTAAACAAGTAGCACTTGAGAAGAATTGCCAAGAACTGTGTAACATAAAGTAAGAGAGGCTTATGAATAATTCCCTCTGCAAACTACTGCAATGCTGCCATTAAAGGGAACATTCTCAGAATAAACTTTTAGTATGTGTAGCATGGTTGGGAAAATCATAGATGGAAAGTATATCCCTCCCAGAATTCTCTATGAAGCAGTGCAAAGGGATGTGAAAATGAGGCTCTGAGTAGCAGGGAGGTGATTAGCCTCACCTGGAGTAAAAAGGTGGGGACTCAATTAAGGCTGATCTCTGCCCTGGAGAGAGAGAGAGAGAGAGAGAGAAAGGAGGGCTGTGTTAAAAGTTTGCTTAGTAACTGCATGTTACCTGTGTTCAAAGCATAAGGACTTTTATTGCTGGGCACAAGTTTCCAGAAAGAGACAAGTTATCTGGTAGCAAGGACTGGCTACCAGCTACTGCCTTAAGTGTTTGGGGAGCGGCTGCTTCCAGGAGAAAAGCACAAGGAATCTCCAAAGGACTGTGAGTTAACAGCTAATTTTGTTTGCTGGTCTTATATTGCCCCAGTGGGAGACTGTGGGACCTTTGGGAAAAGGACATTTTCATTTATCAGTACAGCTGGACTATTTTTGTTTACTGCCTTCCCAAAGGGTATGAAGTGTTATGTTGGTGTTTAAGCTGCTGTGTTAAATAAATGCACACGTGAGATCAGCTGGAAACCTGTGTACTGTCTACTATCTGTGTGAAAGGAGTTGCTTCTGCTACTACCAAAAGAGTGATCCCCCAAATAATCTACTCCATTATAGCTCAATAGCTTTTTCAGCAATGAATGGCAAACAGAAAGCAAACACATTCTGAAGCTAATCTTTAAAGAGGTTGATCACCTTTAAATTAACGTATAGTATGATGCAGATCGTGATATTCTGAGACAGTTTGCAATAGGTTTTCATTTTCTATTATTTGTGGTTTTTGACTTATTTAGTCTTTTATTCAGCAGCTCTCCGGTTTACAGTTTCAGCAATTTGAGTGAGACATGTTCGGTATCCCAAGTCCCCAAAAAGAGGCATGGCTCACACTTCTGTCTATAACAGCCGCCTTTCATGCCAGGATGAGAACTTTGTTACTCTGATGTTGCCAAGCCTAAAAATTAGAGAACTAAGGCGAGGGTTGTAGGTAGGCAGGCAAGGGAACCAGAATGTAACGGTTGGCACCCTAATTCAGAACCGATGCTAAGCACTGTGTTCTTGGCTATTGCTTCTGCTTTTAACAGCAACCTTTCACTTCGGGAGGAGGCCTCGGCTAGTCGGATGCCATCAGGTCTTATTAAGAGAGGTGCAAAGCGAGGGTTCTGAACAAGCACAGGGGCTCAACGGTAAATGCAAAGTCTTTGGGCAGAAGGTTGTGGTACAAGGCATTAGGCAAAGAGTAGTCAGATCAGACCGGGTCGGGGCAGGCAGAGTACGAACAAAGTCAGGCAGGCAAGGGTCAAACCAGGAGATCAATCAGAGGGATATAGAATAAGCGAAGTCAGATATCAGGCAAGGGTCAGGATCCAGAAGTCAGAATAGTCAAAAAGCCAGGCAGGGGTCACAACAGGAATCAAGAATCAGATAACAGATAGCTTAACAGCTCAGAAGCACCAGGAACACAATCCTATAATGGGCAATGAAGAAAAGTACAATGGCCCTTTAAATACTTTTGAATTTTCACGCTATTGCGCTGACGTCAATACGCCAGCACGCCTATAAAAACAGCAGAGGCGCGCCGCGTGCGCCCTTAGTTAACCAGCGCATCAGGAAGAGAAGACCGGCGTGGCGGGCGTCCCGCCGAGAGCGCAGCGGGCGTCCCCGCTGGCCCACTAGCCCACCAGGGTGAGTAGCCCTCACACAGAACTTGTGACTGGAGTAATGGAGAAAGGGCAGAGTGTAAAACAGGCCGTAGTCAATAGCCAATCTGACAGAGCAGTACAGAATCAGGTTCCAGAAGAGTAGTAAGTCAACAGGCAATGGTCAGTTGAGGCAGAAAAACAGCAATGGTCAAGGACAGACAAGGGTCAAGAACAATAAATCAGATGAAGACCGCATCAGAATAGATCTACATTAGGGAAAAAAAGTTAACTTAATGGTGAACCACTCCTCTAATTGTAATTTTTTGGTTTATCATATACTGTTTATTTCTGTTCCCGCTGTCTCCTGTTCCTATGTCACCCTGCAGAAAAGGTTGAATTCCAAAACAACAAAGATAAAGAAAAATACATCTTTTCTGCCCATAGACAAGTGGGCATCGGTGCTACAGACAACTTTGCACACCACAGATTAAATTCTACCCATCACCATATCCCAAGCTCCTATTTCTCGTATGCCAGTGAGAATTTTGCAATGTGCTCAAAGCAATGCATCATCAGTTTAAATGCACTGATTTTTAACTGGTAATGTCCGTGGGCATTAACATGCTTGTTAAAGGTGTGGCCTTTGTCAACCTGGAAATGCAAAGCAGTTTTTCCTAGCCTTGCCTAATTTCTTTACCAAACTAGTTAAACCAGGAATACATATACTGAAACTAGCTGGTTACTGGAAATTAACACTTGTGATTGGTTAAGCCTGCATGCATACTTAATATGAAATCACTGCTATTCAAGAGCAAGAGGGCACAGAGAACAATTACTTTAAGACACAATAATATTAATGGCAATACAGATATGGGACTTGTTATCCTGAATGGTTGGGACCTGGGGTTTTCTGGATAATGGGTCTTTCTGTAATTTGGATCTCTATACCTTAAGTCTGCTAAAAGTAAAATTAATTTAAACAATTAAACCCACTAGGATTGTTTTGCCTCCAATAAGGATTAATTATATATTAGTCAGTATCCAGTACAAGGTACGGTTTAATTTTTTTATTATTAATAGTAGTAGTAGTATTACTACAGATAAAAAGAACATCATTTTTAAAAATTGATATTTTATTAAAATGGAGTTTATGAGGGATGACCTTCCCATAATTCAGAACTTTCTGGATAATGGGTGTCTGAGTAATGGATTCCATGCTCTGGAAGCACTATAGGTCAGTCACCACTTGAAATTAGCACTGACACCACTGGGTAACCCACAGCAATTCACATTTAAATCCAAGAGAAGAGACCAAGGTTTTGATCATAGCCACAAGTACGGTAATGGCAATCACTGGTAATTATGAAGAGCATGTTTTTGGACTACATAAAAGAGTGAATCAAGAATATAGACTGTGTCAAGGAAACTACAATTTGCTACTGATACCTGTAGTATTAAAGGATAATATTATATTTTCATGCAGAACTATACTTAGAACCAGGGGATACTCTACCTACAGATGGAGCACTGGCTAGCCCAAATGATTTATTAGGATATCTCAGGATTTCCTAAGATGAATTTCTAGGGGTTAAAAAGTTTATATATTATCTGGTGCAGCTTAATCAAATTAATTAACCCCTATGAATCTAGCTTAGAAAATTAAAATATATGGGATATTCCTAGAAATCATTTGGGATAGCCAGCACTTCATATTTATGTGGAACTTCTGGGTAGGTTCCACTGATGTCATACCTCCATGGTTATAATCAGAGAATAATGAAGATATAGGGCTGTCTAGCTTCTGCAAATAGGAATCACTTACTATATATTCATATATAAGCTCAAATGGACAGCCTTCTATTGGTAGCCTCACAAATCCAAAATGTCATCCACCTCCTCTTATGGCTTCTTGTAAAAGAATTAAACACATTAGGAGAGCTATGGAGGTGATAAATAATCAGCCAGAGAGACACTGGCAGTTAGTCAGGACAAAGAGGTAAAGGGGTTGTTCACCTTTAAATTAACTTCTAGTATGATGGAGAGAGTGATATTCTGAGACAATTTGTAATTGGGGTTCATTTTTTATTATTGTTTTTTTGAGTTATTTAGCTTTTTATTCAGTAGCTCTCCAGTTTACAATTTCGGCTGTTTTCTAAAGTCCAAATTACCATTGCAAACATGCACTGACTTGAATAGGAGAGGACCTAAATAGAAAGATGAGTAATAAACAGTCGTAATAACAATATCTTTGTAGCCTTATAGAGCATTTGTTTTTAGATGGAGTCAGTTGCCCCAATCTGAATGCTAGAGAGTGTCAGAAACAAAAGGCAAATCATTCAAAAACTAAGAGCGATTTATAAAGTTGCTTAGAATTAGCCATTCTATAATAAAGTTAACTTAAAGGTGAACAACCCTTTTAAAATTGAGCAGTACGAACTTCATAATATCTGGAGCAGGAGCAGACAAAAAAATGCATGCAGCTTCTTATATTTACAATAGGCAAATCTAAAGAAAGTTATGTCTCTTTAATGGCAATTGTATGAATTAATAAGTGATTAAAGTAAGTGCATTAAACAAACATTATCTGTCCTTTGGTGGATTATCCACAGTACTTAGAACACAGTTTCTTGTCCTTCAGCGCTGTCATTCCAAATCTCAGAGGAGAAGATAAAGAATAAATTCTGAGCGATGATCGTAGAACCCCCCTTTGCAATGTGACCCGATGATAGAAAAGTGCAATAAAGTTGAAGCTACTTTTTAAAAGTTTTTCCTTTACCCCCTCTGTTTTGCTGATGTTCATATTACAAAGCTGTATATGGAAAATCTTGATCTGATGCCTAACACATGAAGAACTTTGCAGAACAATTAATATTAATCAAACAGCAGCCAGGAAGAGAACGGAATTACTCAGTAGATCCCCCAACAACACACCAGTATCACCATCTATGAGTCATATTACAGGGAAATCCTTTTGTCTTTTGACGCGTATTAGTCAATGGGCGTCTGTTAATCGTTGCCGGCGTCTAAATTGTCGCGTAACTCGGAATTTGCCACACATTTTTGCCTGCTGAATAAATTTGCCTATCACTAGTATCAACCCTTCATTACCTGGATGGACCACCGTCCGTCAGGTGGGGGAACACCTGGAAGTAGACACAGCAGGCAGGGATGTGCAGTCAAACAGTTCCTTCTTTATTCATCAAGGTATGCATCAGTAAAGAAGTTCAGAATTAGAGCCCTATTCCCTGGTCCTTCAGCTTTCTCCTTTTATTGGTCTGCACACTGTCAGGGGGGCTCACTCACTCTCTCAGGCACCCCTCCTTGGGTCCTGACCGGCACTATAAGCCAAACCGAGCCTCTTAGGCCCTGACTGGCAGGTTCTCATTGGACACACTGTGCCCACTCACTCCTTGTAGGGGCCACAGCTGCCAATGCTAATCCCTGGCTAATTTACGCCCACTAAAGTGTACTAGTTAACACAGCTTCCTCACTATCTAAGTCACTATCTCTTTTAGGGAATGACTAAACTATCAGAGAGCCTGCGGCTCTCTTTGTTTCCCATGATGCATTCGACTATTTGTGCCTGCAAATTTCCCTTTTATCACTTCCCTTTCTCCACCCACTAGGGACTTTCCCTAGCAACAGCTATCTTCTAGTGGTTGACCTGGAAATACCTGTATTATCTATTTATCACACATTTAAACTTAAACAATTAACCATTTTACCCTACTACAAGTGACCCACGAGGAATTTTTGTGCCCAGGCCCACTCTGAAGACAAATTTATTTCCTGTCTTCACTCAACTTTTTTATACTTCTAGTCTCTTTGCTTCACATGCCATCTTATTTCCCCCCTTCCATTATATGAAATGGCTGTGGTATAGGCCTACAAGGCCAAAGGGTTGGGTGAGCAGCCACCATGATCATTTTCTCTAGAATATTGATGGACCCGTCTGAAACTGCTACTGTATATGGTCGGCACATGATGAGGACATACAGTAGATTCAAAATCTCTGCTCTCACCAACTTGCACTGGATTTTAATTAGTACAAGGCAGAAAGCTCTGCTTAAATCAGCCAGTAGTCAACAACTATGTCCAAGAAGCATCCCCTGATCACTATTAACCAAAGTGGCTGGGTAGTTAATTGAATAGATGTTAAGAAAACCTTGCAATGAAAGGGACAAACCTGTATAATCCATTGAACACAAGTGTGCAAGTTACCAAGTGTCCTGCTTGGCAATGGACTTCAACATACTGTTGAAGGCATTGTAGAGGCTTAGATTTACTCTGAGTATTTGTACCTGGAGGACTGAAATGTATTGCAGCTGTTGAAAGGAACCTTCTGTGCTGCTACTAGTCATGCTGTATGGATGGAAAGCATGATAAGATGTATGGGTACTATGGTGTTATGTTAAAGAGATACTGTCATGGGAAAAAAAAATTTCAAAATGAATCAGTTAATAGTGCTGCTCCAGAATTCTGCACTGAAATCCATTTCTCAAAAGAGCAAACAGAATTCAATTTTGAAATCTGACATGGGGCTAGACATTTTGTCAATTTCCCAGCTGCCCCTGGTCATGTGACTTGTGCCTGCACTTTAGGAGAGAAATGCTTTTTGGCAGGCTGCTGTTTTTCCTTCTCAATGTAACTGAATGTGTCTCAGTGAGACATGTGTTTTTACTATTGAGTGTTGTTCTTAGATCTACCAGGCAGCTGTTATCTTGTGTTAGGGAGCTGCTATCTGGTTACATTCCCATTGTTCTGTTGTTTGGCTGCTGGGGGGGGGGGGGGAAAGGGAGGGGGGTGATAACACTCCAACTTAGTGATTGAAGTTAATCAGAGCACAAGTCATATGAATTGGGGCAGCTGGGAAATTGACAATATGTCTAGCCCCATGTCAGATTTCAAAATTGAATAAAAAAAAATGTTTGCTCTTTTTTAAGAAATGGATTTCAGTGCAGAATTCTGCTGGAGCAGCACTATTAACTGATTCATTTTGAAAAAAATGTTTTTTCCCATGACAGTATCCCTTTAAGCTATGGAGGCCTACTGTACAGGGTGCTGATGTTACATACATGCATACATTCCTATGAGGATACCTATAACCAGTTAGGTTGTGCGATTTGGTATACCTTCTTGGATGTCTGCCTGTGACTGGACTCAGTTTTTTATTGATGTCTTGCTACCATATTCCAGCCAATGTATCTTCTTCTCCAGGGCGGTTAGAGATAGTGTTTCAGGTTGCCATTTAGATGAGCCCAACATTTCTGGCCATCAAAACTACTGCTTTTTTGAAAGGCATTTAAACAGTATTCTAATCCCTAGAATGGTCTTAAGAAACCTGATCTGGAGTCTGGACATTACATGAATATTTAATGAGGCAAGAACTGCAACTGTTGTCCCAGGAAATTATCTTTCAGTAGGCTGCACATTTTATTTTGTAGGAGGATCAATCCCTATCCCTGTAGGGGTTCACATGTATTTGTTATATTGTGGAAAATAATATGGGCAGAATGTACCACTTTGCTCATGGCATTCCCCTTTATAAAACAGACATACGTGTGGGCTACACCTTCAATGTTATATAATGGAAAGTACAATATTATAATATTTATATAAATACATTTATATAAAAGGTATAAATGTTTTATATTTAGTGCCAAAGTGTTACAGTTAGCAACCTTAACTGCTTTATTATGCACCCTAATTCATCGAAAGCAGCTACACCACTGAATCATGTAAAGCTGGATCATTTAAAGTCCACGGTGGCTCCAGGATTCTCGTATTAAGCATGTTTCCATTAACAGCAATCCTCTCGCCATTTAGAAATGTGTGACTGCAGCCCAGTGGGAAGTTAGAAAACCATTCCCCACAGGATCTACAGTATTTTACGTGTTTGATGAGCCTGGAAAACAGTGCATTTAAATTAAAAAGAACAATCCGCATCTTTCTCCTGGTACAGCAGAAACGGTTTGAGTCCCTTGTGTCTCTACTGCACCTCCCTGCTTTTTTCTTAGTGGAAGACACACATTCAAGTTCACTGTGTGTGTAACAGTAAGATGGATGGGCCCAGCTGGAACTCCAAATGAACAGCTCAAGAGCTGACTGAGCATGTAAGCCATCCAGCGGTGTCCTCTAGAATAGAACTTCAGGTTCACCGGCCAAGCCATGCCTTAATGCTTCCTTAGTTGCCATCGTTCTGTTTTTAAACTGCCTGGAGCTGTTCATTATTTATTCATCCCTTATACCTAGATAAGGATAAACGGCAAAGAATTTGTACGTGATCTATGATTCCTACAGGCTATTAAGTAAGCTACATCACACGCCGGTGTTTGCAGCAGTGGGTTCTGCAATGCTCGGTACAATACTTTCAGTTTGTACTGTGCATGTTAAAAGCCAGAGGCTATACAAGGGAAAGATCCTAAATGGAATGATTGTTCTGATTTTCACCAGGAACATAAATATATCATAATATGCAACAGAAATGTGTTTTGAATATGTTTTGCAACTCAAGCGCAGTTGACTAAACTGTCTAATCACGAACCCCCATGATGATTCATTGACAATGCATTATATACTGTCATAGCAGTGCCTTATGTAACCCCAAGGCTGAGAAAGAGTCAGTAGCTGCAAGTTTTGAATACCAGCTATCCATATTGGTTCTGTAACCCTTTCTTGACAGTCTCTTATAGAACAGGAACATACTCACACCTGGTGCATTATGTGCAGCAGACCTGGCCTCATCGCTTGTGGAAGATACTGGGAGACTGGAGTTTACAGAGCAGTGTCTCTACTAGCTTGGGGGGGTCCTCAAGGAAAATTAAATCAACAGAGATTTGCAGCAATAATGAACTTTAAATAGAAAAGAAAGAAATGGCATCTCATATAAATAATAATTATGGGCACACGTGGGGACCTCTCTAAACTAGTCTGACCAGACTAACTACCATAGTCCTTTCAATATCACAGTCCTACAACTTTATTATATAAATGCCCCATGCCATATGTTCATTCCCATGAACTTTTATTACCCCAGGTAGAACAACCTTCTCCTAGGAACCTCTGCTCAGATAAAAGCAGTTGCTCTCCTGTCTACTGTCCACACACAGGGCTCACTCTTGTATCCTTGCCAATATAAATATGTGTGTGGGGTGGGATGAAAAATTTACCTGGCAACAGGACAGATTTTGTTCTCCAAATTCCTATTCCCTGAACATGTGCTGGAGTGGTAATAAACTCAATTAACCTCAATTAGTTCCAAGTCAGGAGGCAAAAGACTTAATTAGATATCGTTAAGGTGCTCAAAGGACAGCATGCAGGAAGCATAGTTGGTGGCAAACTGTGTTTAAAGTACAGTAAGCGTGAACAAAGAGCGCAGTAATATTGTATTGATCATAGAATTTACTGGATTATGGATAAATAAATTAGTTTTAGAAGGTTTCTTTTAGGCATAGATCAATCTAAAATCTTTTTTTTTGTATTTGCTCCAAATTTCAAGTGTGACTAATGAGCATTTAATGTATCTAAAAATAAGCTCCTTCCGATTGTGCTACAAATCTTCTTCATAACAGTCCACTTTTATTTTTAAAGAAACTGATCACCTGCTGAAATTCTAGTGCAATCCCAAACAGCTTCTTACTTAGAGAGTATGTAGACTGGTTAAGGGCCCCAAAATCAATGGTTGATGTGGAAGGCAATGGTTGGATAATAACAATTATTTTCTGTCCAAACAGAACCCTTTTTTCCAGCAAAACAGACCACATGGTGACTTTCTAGTGTGCCTGAACAATTTCACAGCTGTTGAGAATCCAAATTCCACAGCAGAACTGTACCGGTGAAAAGGTTTTCTCATCCCTAACAGTAAGTTAGAATTAAGGTACAGCCTGAAAGACTAAGGACTTGATATTTCTGCATTGGCTTGAGATGGCAAATTATAAAGCTTGTATCAGATGGCCTTTAGAAAGAAACAAACACTAAGGGGCACATTTACCTAGGGTCGAATATCGAGTCGAAGGATTTCGCGATATTCCTACGATCAAACGATCGAAGGAATAATCGCTCGATCGAACGATTAAATTAAAAAAAATTAAAGGATATTCATTCGATCAGGAAATTGTTAGGAAGCCTATGGAGACCTTCCCCATAGGCTAACATTGGCCTCGGTAGGTTTTAGGTGGCGAACTAGGGAGTCGAAGAATTTTTTAAAGAGATAGTACTTCGACTATGGAATGGTCGAATAGTCGAACGATTTTTAGTTCGAATCGTTCGATTCGAAGTCGTAGGTTGAAGTAGCCCATTCGATGGTCGAAGTAGCCATATTCGACCATTCAAAATTCAAACTTTTTTTCCTCTATTCCTTCACTCGATCTAAGTAAATGGGCCCCGAACAGTCATTAATAATAACAATGACCCTCTTGGAGAGGCCAAACTTTTCCAGGGAGTGGGGCTTATCATTAGTGAAGGGCGAATTTATTCGGCAGGCGCAAATTCGCACCGAATTACAGCGTTTGCCGCAAAAATTCGCTGTCGAAAATTCACCAGCGGCAAAGGTTTTTTGACGGTTCCCCCGCCGGCGACGATTAACGGATGGCCATTGACTTTAATGGGCGCCGGCATCTACGTTGACGCCAGCGCCCATTTTGACGTCGGCGAATTGTTGCTGGCGTCAAACGCAGTTTCATGCTTTTTGTGCCAGTTTCACGAATTTTGCGGAAATGATCATTGGCAAAATGGGACAAATTCGCCCATCACCACTTATCATCCATGTGTTATGTGCAGCAGCTACAGAATCCTGGGTCCCACTGCAGATCTCACCTTAAAGATGTTAAGCCCTCCCTATACTTTCCCCTTCATTTTCAAAAGCACAAAACCAAATTTCGGGGGGAGTGGAGAAATGCTCTTTAACTAAGAAGCATTGCTCTTTTCATTTTCCGCACCTACAAAGTGCATCTGTCTAATCATTTTCTTAAGTTATACAACACCATTAAAAAGAAAAATATGCCCTGTGTGCATGTTTTAGTAGTATAATAGATCTTACATTTTATAAAGTATAGTAAAACAGAGAATTACTCATTTCAGGCCAGCGCCGCTCACAAATTGTGCTACAGAAGGGGCCACTAAATACGCCCATGTTGTTGTTACAAGCTGGGAAGATATAAATACCCAGAATAGATAAACACATTTTGGGAAAAGTTTCTGCTGTGTGCAGAAGGTAGTCATATAATTACACATCGGTTCCAGGCGAATAATTGTGCTGCATATTGAAATGTATTTAATTGTCGCAGGCAGTCATTTGCATTGCATAATTAAATGTAGTATGTTAAGGGTAACGTTGCAGTGTTTCATTCCTATCCTGGGAAAAGAAAAAAATCTTTATTCCAAATTTTATATCCCTTTGATGGAATGTCAGCTGGTCGACTAAATTGTCTTTTCCTTATACAAACTAAGAATCTGCAAATTTCCTGCATTGGGTCCATATGTATTGTAGGAGAGAAAGACAAAACACTCTTAGTTAGTGGGAGAGCATAAATATTTATATATACAGAGAATGGATTTAACGTCGAGGGTCGAATTCGAGGGTTCAATATTTGACCCTTGATAAATGTGCCCCTATGTGTGTTTATTATTTCTTTCATGTATAAATGTATGCAGCTCCCTACTATTTGTCTCCCAGTCTGTCAGCCCTAGGTTTATAGGGTAAGTGGGTCCCAGGCAACCAGATCATAATTAAAATTGCAGACATTAAATAACCCATTAGAATGTATCTTTTTGATACTAAAGGTTATTGTTCAGGTGAACAAGCCACTTTAAATGTATTTCTGAGCTTTCATTCAGAGTATTCCGCACTCCGTATGTATGTGAGTGATAAATGCCAGCACAAAAGATAGGTGCTAAGTATAAAAAGATCACAATAAAACTAACTCTATTGAGGGGCTCAGAACAAGGTACGCTTGTAAAGGAAATCAAAGTGTGCTGAGTTAAAGTGCTCATTGTAGGACCATTATATTTTCAGGCCTAGAACTCTTCAGCCCTTAACCCACTCTGAAAATGTATATATAGATATTACTGAAGCACAGCATGAAGCAGTCACAGGAGATAACAAGGACTCCAATGCATCATATATCAGATGCTGAAATTGTCTGCCTTTTTATTATTTTGTTGTTCCTATATTGCTCGGGGAGACAGAATGTCTAAGGCTTAATCCTTTAACCCGAGAGATTTCAGAATATTTTATCCCTACAGTACTGGCTTGATTTACCTATGAGCTTTCAAACATTTTATTCCTACACTCCAAAGGCTGCATTGGTGTTTATTTAGCATAATACAGTTTATATTACCAAGAGCTGCCTCTGGTTTTCTAAGGGACAGACTCTGGGGAATTAAATGAGATACAGCTGGGATTCTGCTTAACATTGTGTTGCTGTGTCAGCAGAGCTTCTGATAAAAATATTATTGCCAAATAACATTCATGTATGGAGTTTTGTTCATATAATCATGCATCACCTCAGTGTCAGACTTGGTCAGTGGGACACCTAGAAAAAACCTGGTAGGTCCTGGTTCTCACAGTCCCCACTGCCGCAGGTCCCACTCCTTTACCTGACCCCGGCTCACTACCCCACCTGGATCATCAAGCAAAAGTTAAGGAGGAGGGAGATACAGAATATGGGACAGGTGTGTGCAGGGAACAGGGTATCCCTTGAAGTCACAGCCCCAGTGGGCTCCTGATGCCCCAGTAGAAAAAAAAACCTCAATAGATCAGTAACTACAGATGTTTAGGGGGCTTTTATGAATGCACCCACGTATTCAGGGCTCTAAGATGGACACAATGAAGATCAGAAAATGATGTCATTAATTTGGATACTTACTCCTGTACTTCAGAGGTTGCCAATGCATTATTACTGCCTCTACTGATGAATGGTGCACAACTGTGCCTACAGACACTGTAGATCCCTGGAGATCCCACCACTCTGGACCTGGTGGTAGCTCTATGGTTCCCACAATAGTTTGTGACAATAGGCAATAGACTTGCTTCCAGTGAATCAGACAGGCAGTTTTGAATGTGTGCACTGGAAGTGGATTAACCTCCACTATAAAAATGCTGGACACAAATTTCAAAAAAACATTTTTTAGCTGCAATTGTGGTGGCCGTCTAGAATGTCTGGGGGAAATGCTGTATTATGGGAAGAACTGTGCTTCCGATATTGCACTCTGCACACCGCCCTTGCATTTGTAAATGACTCCTTTTATGTACAAATGTACATAATGTACTATGTACTAATAATACGTACAGGTATAGGTTCCCTTATCCGGAAGCCCGATATCCAGAAAGCTCCAAATTATGGAATGGCTGTCTCCCATAGACTCCATTTTATCCAAATAATCCATATTTTTAAAAATGATTTCCTTTTTCTCTGTAATAATAAAACAGTAGCTTGTACTTGATCCCAACTAAGATATAATTAATCCTTATTGGAAGCAAAACCAGCCTATTGGGTTTATTTAATGTTTAAATTAATTTCTAGTAGACTTAAGGCATGAAGCATTCTGGATAACCGGTCCCATACCTGTACTAATATATTTAGTACTAACTACACCATCTGTACCAACCATTGCATTTCTCATTACTAATTGTCAGACAACATTTGAATACATTTTAGATACATTTGTTAATTTCTTAGAAAACTGACTTATACTCACCCTACGCTCTTACATTTTTCCCTACACAATTGTCACTTAACTTCCATACAATAAACAGGAATAGGATCTGTTATCCGAAAACCCATTAGACCCTAGATTCCATTTTAACCACATTTTTCAAATTTTTAAATAATAAAACAGTACCTTTTACTCGATCCGAACGAAGCTATAAATATTTATCGCAAAAAAATCATATTGGCTTAGGGTAATGTGATCCAAATTACAGAAAAGTCCCTTACCAAGAAAGCCCCAGGTGCCAATCATTATGGATAACAGGTCCCGTACCTGTATAATGGAACAAGCTGAATTTCCTTCTAATAAAAATCAAACAAAATGTTTTCCCTGAAAAATCATAAATATATTTTATAGGTTTGCCTTCTTAAAACCATATTTGATTCATCTGTTTTTTATATATATATCTCTATAATGTTTCTGAAAATGTAATACAAAGGTTAATGGCTATGGTCATTGTACATTGTTCTACTTTTGGATGAGAACATCCAGAAGAATGTAAATTCTTCCCTGGCATTTGGACTAGAGTAAGAAAATATGTTTCTACTGGCATTAAGAAAAGTATCACCCATGGGCCAAGATTCAGAGCAGATATAAGTGTATGCCACTGCTTTTAATTTATTTATCCTACAGTTCTTGCTGCCGTATTTCTGAGCTTCAGTAAAGTTCATGGGAAAGATTATGAAACAATGCCCCAAGTTCACTTCCACTGTCACACAAACTGGTAATGTACTACATTAAAAACTCTTTTAACCTCAGATCTTCTTATTCAAAGAAATAACTTCATGTGGCCAAATTGCCTTTTCTTGATTTTGTTTGAAATGATCTTCTGCTTGACCACCACTTGTAATCCTTCATCTGCTCCCGGGAGTGGATCAGTTATAAACGATAGCCAGGGAACTGGACTTCACTGTCTTATAGTGTCCTCCTACTGTAGGTAGAGTTAGAGATCGTATGCCACTAGGGTGTCAACCTTTCGTTCCTATACGGTCCAGCCGGGGCGGGGGGCAGTGACATCACAAGGTGGACAGGGGATGTTGTGGGGGATGGACTGGGTGACATCACAGGGTGGGCTTTTATAAGATGATCATCGATTGGGTGATTGCCGTGTCAATCTAGGAGAATCCTGCCTAGTTTTCCTAATTTGGAAAACCGGGTTTGGACCCAAGCAGCCCTTCCGAAAACCAACTCTCTGGGTCAAAACCTTCATTGTTTGGAGGAGACACATGGGCATAGAATACAATAAAAGGGCAACTGCATCTTCATTTCCAATGAAGTACAGCATGCAGGTGGGAATCCTAAAGAAGAAAAATAAAATTTTAAGAACATATTACTTGGGGAAAAGGAGTAGCAACTTCCTAATGGCATGATGGTAGTTGTTAAAGCGATAATAACACTAGAAAAAAAACTTAAAATGTCTTAACCTCTAGAATAACATTGCCTTTGTAATTTTGCTATAAAAGTATTTTCCCATGGTTTTACAATACCTGTTTGATTCCCACATGTACTTCTGTGAGGGGGCTGCCATGTTTATGCAGCAATAGTCTGTTATCATTAAAAAATCTAGCTGATAGGATGTGAAGGGACAGTCAGGATGGCAAAACAATGAGGTTTAGGAGCTTCAAGTAACAATTACTCACACATGGAGACCTAGCAATCAAAAACAGTCAACATGACCTATTGTTAATGTACATTAATATTTTAGTTTTTAGTGTCAATATCACTTTAATATTGCTGTTTATTCCAAAGCTTATATGTCTATGATCTGCAAATGTTAACATTGCAAAATAATACCATCACATCAACAAGTCTGAAAAAATTGATTTGGTCATTTTGCAATTTCCTCCTTATTTCTGATGGAAATAAAAGAGTAAAGGTGCTAAACACATCCTAGTAAAATCATAACTGTTTTATCTCTTCACAGAAAAAAACCCCTATAAAACAAGTATTTACGGCTTCATTGCAGTCAAGAGTCATAGGAAGAAGAATCTGCTGAGCATTTGCCCCAAAAGCCATTAAAGTGAAGAAGTACAACCTGTACAAGGTACACCGCCTCTCTCACATCACTCATCAGTCCTCTCCGTGCTATAACTTTGAAATATGCTTCATGCAGCTTTGAAAATCTCCCAGTCCACTTCTTAAAAGAACTTGTAAAAGCAAACGGCAGACCACAAACACTCAACAGAGAAAAGGCAGCTATTTCTAGACCAAATCAAATGCAAGTTCTCACCTGGGTCAAATATCTTTAAACCTTTTCATTAGCTCTCTGCTTCTCTCTTCCCATACACACAAGAGGTGCCAACTTGATAAAAATTATTTCAAAAGTAAGATAAGGCAACCATTTGATGATTCTTGTCTATTATAAAATAGGCAGTGTCTCTTGGTCAATGTCTATTGACATGGGTGGTTTGTTTACTTTTCTAATGATGCTGCACAAAAAAAAGCTGTTTAAATTATGCAATTGTAACAGTGACAACAAACAGAGAGGCTACATGATAGATAGATTGTAATGCAATAAAGAGAGCATTAGAGAGATATATGGATGGTAGATAAAGCAATAGTGTGATAGATATAAAAATATATTATAGATAATAGATATAGAATAGATGATATAGACATAGATAGATGGATAGATAGATCACTAGAGAGATAGAAGGATAGATAGATGGATAGATGAATAGTAGAGAGACAAGTTATTGTGTGTGCGATGCTAATATTGAATCAACATATGTGCCTTGTTGTAAATTTGGTGTAAATGTGCCAAATGTTTTTAAATTCTGCCTCGTGTAATTTCTACTGTGGTGATTGATGCAGCGCGATGAGGGAACCCTGGAGCCACTGCCTGGTCAGAAGGTGATGGTAGATGGTATCAAAAGGTAGAGCAATTCTAAATTGAGAACGGAAGGCAGGAAGGACTGATTGACGCAGAGCACAACTATACGGAAATGTGGAGAACACATTTGGGCACAAGTACTTTAATGAAAGTGGTTTTAGATGCAACTCACTGCGGGGAAAATGCAAGTTGCTCTCTGCACCTGTGGAACTCTTCCTAATTGTAAAAATGAAACTGAATCTGTGCGAATAAACTTGCGAAACTGCGGCGAGAATTCGCCCGCACTTTCGTCACACTTCAGAATAGTCACCCTCATAAAATTGTTGCACGTCAAAATTATTTGGACGCCCATTGACTTTAATGCATTTGGACGAAATAGTCGCATGTATAAACAAATTGTCAATTGCGTCAAAATTATTTTGATGCCCATTGACTTGAACGCGTTTCGCAATTTTTTTTGGTAAATTCACCAATTTGTGGATAAATTTGCAAATTTAAGTGAAACGGAGAATAATTTGCAAAATGCATTGAAGTCGAATGGTTCAGCTCAATCTAGTCAGTGGCTGACTCAGGATATGATTCAAAAAGCTTTAATACAAATTAATGTAAATAAGGTTCCAGGGCCTGATGGCATACACCCCCAGGTTCTAAGAGAGCTTAGTTCAGTTTTAAATCAGCCCTTATTTCTGATTTTCTCAGATTCACCCCCAGATTCTAAGAGAGCTTAGTTCAGTTTTAAATCAGCCCTTATTTCTGATTTTCTCAGATTCACTGTCATCTGGTATGGTGCCTATGGATTGGAGAAAAGATGATGTTATTCCAATATTTAAAAAGGGATTACGATCTCAGACTGGCAATTATAGGCCAGTAAGCTTGACATCTGTGGTGGGCAAATTATTTGAAGGCTTGTTAAGGGATCACATTCAAAATTTTGTCCTAATGAATGGCATTATGAGCAACAATCAGCATGGCTTTATGAAGGATAGGTCATGTCAGACGAATTTGATTGCATTTTATGATGTGGTAAGAAAGATTCTGGACAGTGGGGGGGCAGTAGATGTGATCTATTTGGATTTTGCCAAAGCGTTTGATACTGTGCCCCACAAACGACTGCTTTCTAAACTAAGGTCTGTTGGGCTTAATGAAGTCGTTTGCACGTGGATAGGAAACTGGCTACAGGATCGGGTACAGAGGGTGGTTGTTAATGGGACATTTTCTACTTGGAGTAAGGTTCTTAGTGGGGTCCCCCAAGGCTCAGTATTGGGTCCACTTTTATTTAACTTGTTAATTAATGACTTAGGGGAGGGTGTTGTAAGTAATGTATCAGTGTTTGCAGATGACACAATTATCCAGCCCAATTAATTCCATCCAGGATGTGGCATCCTTGCAACATGATCTTGACAAACTGGCAATCTGGGCAGCTAAGTGGCAAATGAGATTTAATGTTGATAAATGTATGTCATGCACCTGGGATGTAAAAATATCCAAGCCACTTATACCCTTAATGGGACTGCACTAGGCAAATCCATTATGGAAAAGGACCTTGGAGTCCTTGTAGATGATAAACTTGGCTGAAGCAAGCAATGCCAGTCAAGCATCAAGGGCAAATAAGGTCTTGAGCTGTATTAAAAGGGGCATAGAGTCAAGGGAGGAGGTGGTCATTCTTCCACTGTATAGAGCACTTGTAAGGCCCCATCTAGAATATGCCGTACAGTTCTGGTCTCCATCACTCAAACAGGACATTATTGTATTGGAGAGGGTACAGAGAAGGGCAACTAAGCTGGTAAAAGGTATGGAAAATCTTAGCTATGAGGAAAGACTGGCCAAATTGGGGATGTTCACGCTGGAGAAGAGGCGCTTAAGGGGTGATATGACTGTATAAATATATAAGGGGATCATATAATAATCTCTCTAATGCTTTATTTACCAGTAGGTCTTTCCAGCTGACACGAGGTCACCCATTCCGATTAGAAAAAAAGAGGTTCCGCCTAAATATTCGGAAGGGGTTTTTTTACAGTGAGAGCTGTGAAGATGTGGAATTCTCTCCCTGAATCAGTTGTACAGGCTGATATATTAGATAGCTTTAAGAAGGGGTTGGATAGCTTTTTAGCAAGTAAGGGATTACAGGGTTATGAGAAATAGCTCATAGTCCAAGTTGATCCAGGGACTAGTCCGATTGCCATTTTGGAGTCAGGAAGGAATTTTTCCCCCTCTGAGGCAAAATTGGAGAGGCTTCAGATGGGTTTTTTGCCTTCCTCTGGATCAACTGGCAGATAGATAGTTAATAAAAAAAAAAGGTTGAACTCGATGGACATGTCTTTTTTCAACCTTACTTACTATGTTACTATGTTACTATGTTACAACGGGCATCGGAATAATTTTGACATGCGTCAAGTTTGATGCAAGCGACAATATTTATATGCATGACTATTTCGTCCAAATGCATTAGTCAATGGGCGTCCGAATAATTTTGACGCAACAAGGTCGGGAGCACTGGGGATAATAATAATAATAATAATAATAATAATAATAATTAGTATTATATGATTATTATTATTATTATATTCATTATTTATTTAATGTGTTACAGATGTTTTAAAACAAATGTGCTGAATATGCTAAAAGAGCTAAAATATATGCAAATATGCTAAATTGTTCTGTAATTACAAATTAAATGACATCTATTCAGCTACTTTTTTTTCTTGGCACTTCCATATGCTCAGAGATGAATGGCTCAGCACAGCACAAGATAGAATTTGGTAGCAAAACTGAACATACAAAATTAACTCCAGGAGTTCTAATTAACAACAACAAATCAGTAGGTAACATCAAACAAATATTATCAAATATTTGTTTTACTGATTTAGTCCTTCTTTGAAATCTAAGATAAAATACAAATCTAGAAATAGAAATGCTGAGGCCTAAAGAGAAAATGTGTCAAAGCTGATCTGATGTTGCCTATGTAATAGAAGTTGCATCACTCTACAAAATGGAGTGAGAACTCACAAAAAGACATCTTTGTATAAATATATAATAAAAGCACAAATCACAAATTAAAATAAATGCTAAATGAACTAAGAAAAATATGAATACTTCTAAAATGTCTAGTTTTTTGGACAACTCCTAGTGAAAAAAAGAGAAATGATCTAAAAGCCTGTTGACCTGGTCCCATTGACTTCTATAAGACCTCGACAACTTTTACTTGGTGAAGTCTTGTATTAGTGGTGTTCGTGGATTTTACACTTAAAACATTTCAAATTTTTAGAGCTTTTTATAATTTATAATTTGTGGGGGGAAAAAAACACAATTTGATTAGTAATATGGGCCCCCTAGAGATTTGTGAAAAAAAAAAAGAAAATGTGCACACTATTGAGCTAGTTTATATGGAACATATTGGTGTATTTTTAACCAACGGTGCCACATGTTTTTGTTCAAGAGGCAAAACTTGCATATGGTTTTAATAACAGTGTTACCATCCAAGTCAGTTGTGGCCATTGAAGCATCTTGCTTATGGAAACCTGGAATTAACAGGACCAAGGTAATGTTATTTAC
Organism: Xenopus laevis; assembly: GCF_017654675.1. Lineage (NCBI taxonomy): Eukaryota > Metazoa > Chordata > Amphibia > Anura > Pipidae > Xenopus > Xenopus laevis. Next base: position 33,990,592 of record NC_054376.1, read on the forward strand.
TTGAGCATATAATTCATCTGAACTTAAGCAGAGCATTAGCACAACCACAAGTTGCAAAAGACCATGTTTGAGTGAAAGTGCCTGAATATTAATGTGTGCTCCAAGTTGTGTTCAAGTGTATTTGCATTTTTAAATTAGCTCTTTAACCTTGTGGATTGAGGGTTGAGACAGTATCTCTTTCAGGAATACACCCAATGAATGATCCATAGTGATGGGCGAATTTGCGCCGTTTCGCTTCACCGAAAACAGCGAAAAATTTGCGAAATCGTCTTGTTTTTGACGCCGGCGCCCGTTTTTGGCGCGAATTTTCGCGGGCGTTTCGCGAATTTCTCCGCTGACGGCGAATCGCGCAAATTCGCCGCGAATTCGCGCCTGGCGAAAAAAAACGCCCATCACTAATCTAATTATTTGTTTTGATAAAACCTCCCTTTTCTAAACTCATGCCTTGACCTCTGGTAAATAAGGCAGCAACGAGCTTCGGTATGATGATCCTCTTATATAAATCATACAATGTTAATCATAAAATGTGACATGCGAATTTCACTTCCAGGTATAGTGTTATTCTATTGTAAATCTATGTTAAAAGATTCATATATGTGCCCACTTGCCTGGCAGGCAAGTGTTTAAGTGCCACTTCTCCATCGTAAACAACCCCAATTGTGGCAGCCTTTCTGAATATCGAAGTCGAAGGATTTACCGCAAATAGTTTGATCGAACCAAAAATTGTTCGATCGAATGATTAAATCCTTCGAATCGTTCAATTCGAAGGATTTTAATCCATCAATCGAACAATTTTTCTTCGATCTAAAAATTTATAGAAAGCCTATGGGGACCTTCGAAGTCGAAGTAGCCAAAAAACCATTTGAAATTCAAAGTTTTTTTTCTTCTATTCCTTCACTCGAGCAAAGTAAATGGGCCCCTAAAAGAGAAGAGGTAATTTATAGGCTCAAAGAAAAGGACAATATATTCTCCCAATTACAAAGATCGGGACATTGGCCAATAAGGATCTTTTAGTAGATGCTGGCTCTACAGAAGTAGTAGTAAATATAACCTTGTAAATGTGAGGACGAGCACAAACGTTATATACTAAGTATTATATTGGCTCAAGAAAGAACCATTAAGCAGGGGTTAAGATTTTGGAAGTCTGCCATTCAGTCTTCTTCAATGAGAAAGAACTGGCATTTCTGCTGTTCTCAGGGATGTGCTGAATTTTACCAAAGATGCCAACTCCAACACATAAAACAAAAGCAGTCTCACTAATGACCTGTCCGCTGGCTGTCACTGCTCAAGCTTCAATAAATCTAGAAGGTGATTTAGGGGATTGAAAAAGATTCACTTGAGGATTCTGACATCTTCATATTTCAAGACTACTGGGTGATGACTGCATGGACACAGTATGGTGAAATGTATTAAAAATAAATTAAAACTTTTTATCACCTCAAAAAAAAGAATATATTAATTTAGAAGTAAAGCTTGCAATCACCTGTCTGTCTTTCTAATGTCTTCCACTATACATCTGTAAAGACCCTGAGGTTTATTTATGGGAGCACACACATGCTCAGGGCTCTCTCTGGATCCCACCTTGCAGAAATGTGAGCACAGGCATGGGTCTGGACAATATTAGGCCCCAAGTTATGAAAAGTTTATTTAGTGGTATGAGTTTATGTTATAGTTGCTCTAGTAGTGAAAGATAGTGGCAGCAGGGCCGGAACTAGGGGTAGGTAGAGTAGGCACGTGCCTAGGGTGCAAAGCTGGGGGGGCGCCAGGCACATACCTGCTCTGACGCCTACCCCATTGTCCGGTCCCGTCTTTCCCCTAGTAGCGCGCATATATTTTTGGAATTGCGCTTTTGCGCATGTGTGCACAAAGTTTCGCGCACTTCCGCGCATGCGCACTCAGCCGGCGCTGTACCCGGCCAGGTTGCCTAGGGCGCCTGGCTGGGATGGCCCGGATCTGAGTGGCAGATTATTTTAGTGAGCATCTTTCTGGCTCCAGCAAGGAGAGTAGTTAGGGTTAGTACCCTTGCAGTGATCAAGCCACCAGACAAGGACACAAGTTGGTGAGTTCAGGAGCAGGGAAAGTGCCAAGGAGCAATACACCCCATGGGATTCCTAGTGATGGGGGAAATCACCAAGACAAGCTGCGCAATCTGCTGGCAATATACCGTAAGAAAAGTTTTCCCTGTGTGCTGTGATTGTACTTGAAGAGCTATACTGCCTGACTGCTGTAAGCCATATCATCTGCCATTGTCCCATAAAGAAGTTATTTGTTTGAAGCAATTAACCTGGACTGCCGTTACTTTCAGCCTGAATGATCTGTGCGCCAGGAGACACCCTGGATCCACCTGAGGGTAAGGTGTTTAAAGCTGCCACTATACACTGAGGGGAGTTGCCCACAGCCTAAGGGTATCCAGGTACACTGTCAGACAGTCACACAGCCTACACTACTTCTCAGGTCCACCCACAGGTGTGCTACACATAAGGCAGACTATTTATCAGTAAGGCATGATAATGCAAAAGCTATGCCAGTAAGGAAGAATATGACTTTAGTATCAAGATGAAGCAGACTAAATCAATAGCGATAGATTGTATCTTAAACCTACATTACAAAAAAATATGAACACCTGCCTGTCTAATATCCCATTCCTGGGTTTTAGGCCCAGTTTTACGCAAAAGTGTGCCAAGGTCATTACAGTCTCCTCAAAGGTCTTTTTGGTTGCCTGGTCCCCATTGCCCACCTATTGGTCTTGTGACAAGTGGCTGGCATAGCAGGTAGCCCAGTTGGTGGTGTCCATGCATGCATGTTAGACAATTGTTATTCTTAAATTATGATCTGGTAAAATGTAACATTTAATAAGAATTTTGTTAATAAAGCTGTGGCCTGTTACATCCCAACCTGGTTGTCCTCATTGTCTGTGGATTTTGGTGACTGGTTTGAGGGTTAAAAATGGTCAGCCTACCAGCTTGATGAGGCACAGCCATGTCATTGTATAATGTAGTGGCACCTGTGTTGGCAGGTATTAGAAGGGGTGTCCACATACTTTTAGCCATATATTGTAGGTGTAAATCCTTCACCTAGGGGCACATTTACTTAGGGTCGAATATCGAGGGTTAATTAACCCTCGATATTCGACTGTCGAAGTTAAATCCTTTGACTTCGAAGTCGAAGGATTTAGCGCAATATATTGGATCGAACAATCAAAGGAATAATTGTTCGATTTTAATCCATCGATCGAACGAAATTCCTTCGATCAAAAAAAAGCCTATGGAGACCTTCCCCATAGGCTAACATTGATGCTCGGTAGGTTTTAGGTGGTGACGTTTTTTTTTTAAGAGACAGTACTTCGACTATCGAATGGTCGAACGATTTTTAGTTCAAATCGTGCGATTCAAAGTCGTAGTCGAAGTAGCCAAAAAAACACTTTGAAATTTGAAATTTCGAGAATTTCCTGAGAAATTCGCAAAACTTAAAGTCAATGGGCGTCCGTTTATCTGTCGGAACCGTCGTCGGCGTCAAAAAAAACGTTGATGCAGGCGAATTTTTGTGGCAAATTCGCTAATTTATTTGCCGGCGGCGAAACAGGCAAATCCGCTGTGAATTTGCACCTGGCGAATAAATTAGCCATCAATAGAGGTGATGTAATAAAAGGCACTAATTTGCCCAGGAGCAGTAACTCTTGTGGGTGTATTCAGGAGGAACATGTCAAAATGAAGTCTCTCTGACTTTAAGTTGGAAGCCTGATTTACGCAAGGATTGCATTTGTTTTGGATGCTAGCTGAGCAAAGACACTTCTAGTGCTGCAAGAGAAACATAAGGCTAGTGGGGTTATATACACAATATAAATCACACATCCACTTCCCTCTGGTCTCTTGGATTGAATGTACATTAGATGGAGCTTATCAATGTGAATATTTTATGACGGGACTGCTTGATAAGTGATTTGCTCACAGACCATTGTTCTGCTATGTTTTTCAAATCTGCTAACTGATAAATCATGTTCAAAGCAGGAGAGAAATGTGAGGGAGACCGAGAGAGGGAAGGATTGGACAAATTCTTTGTGGAATGCGAAATGTGAGAGATAGAAATAAGGCAGAAATATGAAGGCCGAAAATAGATGCAATGAATATAAAACAGATTTTGGCCTGATAGCTGGAGCGTCTCTCTCATGCTTGCTTCTTCTTGCCCCCTTCCTGCTCATTTGTCAGATGAATGTACAGATGCGAAAGTGGCTTTTATTTATCATGGGATGGGAAGATTTATTGCTGGCAAGTGAAATTTACCCACATACATTTTCATTTGGCTGGAATCCTGAACCAACAGGCTACAGAACATTTAGGAACAGAATTAATAAACAAGTCCCTTCCATATGGCATCTCTCCAGGGTACTTATGCTCCATGCAACTGTGTGTGTATCAGTGAGTATCAATATTCTGTTGATTAGGAAGCAATCTGTTTGGGTTGTATCTGTGTGGGAAAAATGTATTTAAACAATATTCTTTTAATTTAAGATCATTAAAACATAAACATATATGCAACATACTGCCATGATATAGCAGCAACAAATACATAATGATTTTAGGGATTTGTTGGACTGACAAGATTATTTGCTATTTATTATTTTTATGATAAGAGTAGCTGGTGGTGTAGCCATTCTGGACAGAAGGGGAAGTGCACTAGGGGATACAAGAGAGCACCTCTTAGAGTGCAAGTAGATAGCATGTCCAGCATCTAACTACACTCGGCACCTCTTGCTGGATAAATAAATATGGCATGAGTGCAGCAGAGTGCAGCATTGGCAGATGCAGGCCAGCCGTGCCCGCGCAAGTCCAGACATGGTGTTTTTACGTTGCGTTTTTAAAAAAGCTCCATCGGGGTAAATACGCCACTGAAACCACACGTGACCGTCAACATTCGTTTTTCATGCATTTTTCAGCACATAGGTTTCTTTTCCCAACATTCACTTCTCATTGTTCTCGTCTCCCATAATTCCGCTGGCTGAAAATAGAAAAGCTATTTAGAAATAGAAAAACTATTTACATGAATAATGGAGCAGGAATGATCATCAAAATGCAACGTAGTTACGTAAAACGTATATGTGTCATTTATCTCCCGAGAATGTGGACGTCATATTTAAAATACACTGCGTCTTCATAAAGTGTGGTTTCAAAATTGCAGATACCATAGGGTCTATTGATGTGGTAGTTTCTTGACGTATTGGCGTTTCTGCTAAAAAATGCTTGCAAGCTCCCTGTGAGAACTGGCATAGTGCGTTTTCCATTAGTTGCAGTGGTAGTGCAGTTTATGCGTATTTACGCCCAACAGAGCTTTTTTAAAAATGCAACGTCTGGCCTTGCCCTTACCATCTTCGATAGGACTGTTGCGGTCTGTGTCCGCTAATGTTTCTAAATGTTCCTAAATCTATATTATGTGCAAATTATGGGATGGGAAGGGGTCGAGAGGGGAGGGATGCTTTCCCTCTGGCTACCCTTAAATGAATACAGCACTGCCAATGGTAGCCATCATTTGCATTAATAGTGGCAACTGCAGGTCTCCTTGCTTCAAAAGGAAAATGTGTGTAGAAACCTACGGTAGTGATGGGCAAATAAATTCGCCAGGCGTGAATTTGCAGCAAATTTCGTCGTTTTGCAGCTGGCGAATAAATTTGCGAAAATACAGCGAAATTTTTCAGGCGTCAAATTGTGGGTGCACGTCGGAAAAGTAGCTCACGTCAAAAACGGTGTGTGTCAATACTATTTGGATGCATATTGACTTTGACGCCAGCATCAAAATTGACCCGAGTGTAAATTTTCGAGTTTTGCTAATATTTCCCCGTTTCACTAATTATGCGGGATATTTTTCAGCGAATCAGGAGAAATTTGCCCATTCACTAACCTATGGCAATTCATATAACATATACGGCAAATAGCAAAAAATGGTAGCACCTATCATACTGTACATAATGACTATTAATCCAAGGGTTAAGCATTTGTTTTATGGAAGATTGTTTTTGAAAATTATATGGGAGTGCATCTTTGCTCAAACTTTGTAGGAGGATTTGTTGCTTATAGTTTGTTCGATTGGAGGTAGTGACAGATTCATAAATAAGTGTATAGTTGGTTATAAGGGAGCTTGTAAGTACCCTGAATCTTTGAAAAGGTCTTTATGCTGTTATGATCATAAAGGTCCCATATTTTCAGGGGTAGATCTTGTATGGCATCCTCCAGGGTTGTAAGGGGTACTAAGATACCTAGAGGTTTGGTTGCATTTGTGTTTGCTTTGTGTTTGCTTTCGTAGCCTGCCAAACCTGGAATGCCTTGGTTGGTAGCAGTAAGAGATCCAGATTAGTTCTTGGCTTTTTATCGTAGGCCCATTGATGTGTTGTTATGGTTGGTATTGATTTTTGTAAAGCCAATGTTCAAGGCCTTATCCTACAATACAAACAGACTTTTGCATCTTCTATAGCATGAGCATGAAGCAACGCTACCACCTCTAACAATACATTTGCCATTAAAATTCCTGGAACGCGATACACCAGGACTCAAAAACCCTATGATCTGTTTTTAACATTTGTGGGCAAATTTGCTAAAGGTCAAATTTTCACCTGGGAAGGCTTCACCGGGGCAGGTACATATAAGTTGTATATATGTCTTTATTAGAGATGTTGCTGCACAAACTGGAAGTAGCCACTTACTGTATTATTAAAAATGTTCAAGGAAGCAAAATAAAGACAAAAGAGACCCTGTAATGACCTAGACATGAGCCCACTCTAAAACAGATGTGGTATGCTAATCAAATGGTAAAAAAAAAGCTTAAACAAAAAAAGACCATTCCGCTTTAAAATATGAAAAAACACCAGTATTTTTTATAATTGATATGACTTTTTGGCATACAAAATATGACGTCACTGACATAAGATTGAGGAGGATGTAGCTTCATCTCATCAGTTCATCAGGGTGGCAAAGGAAACTCTGGCGAAAGAAGTAACGCTCTTTTAAATTCGCACTTTTAATTCGGAGTAACGATCATTCGCCTGAGCCAAAATGCTCCTGGTGAAAGGGCACAAAACTGCGCTATCAACGGTCTCTTTCGCTAGCAAATTGTCCTCTAAGCCTGTTAGTTAATTTTGCAATGTCCCTGCGGATAGTATTTCTGGCAAATCTTTGCTAGCGACGCCCAGTTCACCCTGTGGTGTTTAAACCAATACATTGCGTAATTAATGACTTACCTTACTCTAAGCTGGTGCTCCTCTCTTCACACTCTTCTTCTCTCCCTTCTTTTCCTCTATATCTATCTGGTTTTCTAAGATGTAAAATCTAAGACTGCACGAATTTGCTAATTAAATTAAAAGGATATGGGGACAGCTTTGAAGTCTATATACAAAAAGAGAACTGACCGAAATATTGTATGCAGTTATTTGGTTTGGTTGTTAATGGTTCATTCTCGAATTAGTCAGGGCATGTAGTAATTAAAATTCATGTCTCTACATGTGGCATAGAGAAAAGCTATGAAAGACATAGAAAACACAGACTAGGGGGAAAACTTCACCAATTTACTAATGGGCGCAGGAGTAATTTCACTAGCGAAAGAGACTGATGCTGGCACTCATTCATAGGGATGTAGCGAACTGTTCTGCGGCGAACTTGTTCGCGCGAACATCGGCTGTTCGCGTCCGCCGCAAGTTCGCGAACGTCGCGCGACGTTCGCCAATAGGCGTTCGCGTCAAAATCGTTCGACCATTCGACCATTCGATCGCTAAAATCGAACGATTTTCGTTCGATTCGAACGAAAATCGTTCGATCAAACGATTAAAAATCGATGATCGTTCGAATCGAACGATTTTCGGATGTTCGAAGTTCGCAAACTGTTCGCATTTTTTGCCGGTGTTCGCGAACGGCGTTCGCGAACACATACTCGGCGGTTCGCTACATCCCTACTCATTCACACTCAATCGCCAGGTCACAGATTTTACTGAACTTTACCTCTTGTGCCAGACTTGCCTTTGCCACCTCACCTCAATTTTTCCCAAAGTCCCAAAAAAAGCTGGCATTTTTTCCTGATATCGCCTGCCAACTGTTGACCAAGTTGGACCCATTGTAGAGCTTTTTTAAAGTTCAGCTAAGGCTAGATTAGTTTGGCATGCTATCTATGTTTATATTATATATGAAACATGGACCTCTTCTCTGGGGGTTGCAACAGGGGGTGTAGTCTGGGCTTGACAGGGGATGACCAGGCTATAACAGGAGCATTGCATGGCTTGTTGTGTTGTTGCTGGTAGTCCCTATGGAAGGCATTAAGTACAGGGCTGCCTTGCACCTGCCAGTGCTATTCTCTGCATCTCTTGAATTAGAATTAAGGATTGTGCTTTACACCTCTTAGTGCTCTTGCAGTGTCTGGAGTCAAAGTAAATGAGCCTATATATGTCTCTATGAACCCTGTTTTGAACTACAGTAGATGGTGTTAGAATCAACCTGTAGGCAATCAACCAATCAGAACACTGAAACCCTTACTTAACTAAACCAACTGGCAGAATAGAAAGGGAAAAAAGTGGAAAAAAAGAAAAATAAGAAAAAGCAAACTATCTCATAATATCAACATCTACATGTACTTCATACTGAAAATACATTTTAAATAAAACTACACCCTTTAATTAAGCATACTTTAGATTACCGACTCTTAAACTAAACATGGCAGCATTTCACCCCCAGTAAGCTGCTATATTCAAAATACTGACTCAGCACAATAATTAGCCAGAGCCAACATATTTCACAGTCAACTGATTAATCTCTGTAAAGTTCACTATTTACAGTAATTATCTGTGACTGAATAATAAACATTGCCTTTTTTTTCAAAAATTAGCTTGTAAAAGACAGTACGTGAATATGAGTGAGTGTCATACTTCTTTAAATCTGCCAATTCCCTCTATTGTTCATCTAGATATGAAGGCAACTTGTAAACTCTGTATTTTCATATTGCTGTCTCAATCCCCTATGGCCGAATGCACATATGTTTTACCCCTGGACACAGGTATTTTTATGAGATCCGTTATCTGGCAATCCGTTATCCAGAAAGCTCTGAAATACAGGAAGGCCATCTCCAATAGACTCCATTTTAATCAAATAATTACCTTTTTATGAAAATGTATTTCATTTATCTCTATAATTATAATAATAATAATAATAATAATAATTATACAGGTGTATGTGTGTGTATATATATATATATATATATATATATATATATATATATATATATATATATATATATATACATATATATATACATATATATATATACATATATATATATACATATATATATATACATATATATATATACATATATATATATACATATATATATATACATATATATATACATATATATATATATATATATATATATATATATATAAGCATCCCCTAACCAGTGCACTCTTAACCCGATGGCCAACCGCCTGGGTGCAGGTCAAAAAGGAAATCTAATCAATACAAAAAAGCCGCACTCCTAGGTCTTCTTTAAATGAAAAAATGAAAAATTTATTGATTCAACGTTTCGGCTACAACACACGTGCCGTATATATATATATATATATATATATATACACACATACTATACAACTCCATAGTGCAGAGGTAAGGACAATAACTGCATTTCGCTACTAAAAACCTTCCATAGACTCTCTTATAAGGGCTTAAAAAGGGTAAAGAATGTTTATCTGATCTACAACTGGTTGATGTCTGGAGGAGCCTTAATTTACATAACTTTGACTTTTCACATTATTCTAAAACATAATTATGTTACTCTAGAATTGATTACATATTTACTTCACATAAGCATTTACAGTATTGCCAAGAAGCGAAAATGATGCAGGGTACTTTGTCAGACCACTCTCCAGTGGCAATAAGCATTCAATTATCAAATTTTAATAAGATGGAATTTAACTGGAAACTAAACAATACAATACTCTTAAATGAGAAGACTACAGAACAGATAAGTAAGATGTTAAAAACATTTTTTTTAGAAAATGATTTACCGATACGAATCCAGCAATATTATGGGAATCTCACAAATGTGCGTTGAGAGGTCAACTGATTGCATTATGTTCTAGAATAAGGAGAAGGAGAGAGAACAGAAGATTCAGTTATTGTTAAAGGAAATATCCAAATTGGAACAGTCACATAAACAAACAATAGCTTTTGAGGAGAAGAGGATACAATTGAAAGCTATTTTGGATCAATACTCATATAAATAGTGATGGGCGAATTTATTCGCCAGGCGCAAATTCGCGGCGAATTTGCGCGATTCGCCGCCAGCGAATAAATTGCCGAAACGCCCGTGAAAATTCGCCCAAAAAAATTCGCCGGCGTCAAAAAAATTTTCAAAAACGAGACGCTGGCACCGTTTTGCAAATTTTCCTCCGTTTCACGCAAATTTTTCTGCGAAGCGAAACGCCGCAAATTCGCCCATCACTACATATAAAGCTTATATGAGATGTAAACAAAATAATTAGGAATTAGGAGACAAAAGCACTAAACATTTTGCCAGTATACTGAGAAAGATACAACCTAAATCCTATATTCCGGCTTTTTATTTATAAGAGAGGCATGACTACCGACTATATCCCAGTCACAAAGACAGTCTTTGGACAATCCTATTACTCATAAGGAAATATTAAATACCTTGCAATCTATACCAACTAACAAAAGTCCGGGCCCAGACGGATATAACTCCCTATATTACAAGGTGTTCTCAAAGGAATTGATCCCATATATGTTGCAATATTTTAATTCCATTGATATGGGCAATAGGTTTCCAGCGCAAGCTAAAGAAGCCAATATAATAGTGATCACTAAACAAGGGAAAGACCCACAATGTTGTGAAAGTTATAGGCCTATCTCTCTTATAAATGTGGAAAAATAAAATAAAAATTTATGCAAAAGTTCTTGCCAATAGAATGAAAAAAAATCCTTTCCCAGCTTATAAATTCAGATCAATCAGGTTTTGTGCCAGGCAGAGAAGGGAAGGACAATACTTACAAAATCCTATCTCTAATTCACTATGCCAAAAAGTAACAAATTCCAGCAATGATTCTTAGTACAGATGCCGAAAAGGCGTTTGATAGAATATCCTGAGAATTTTTATGATTATAAGGGTTTTGGATTAGGAGAGAATCAGAGTTAATGGCATACTATCTCCCCAGATACATATTCGCAATGGAACGAGACAGGGTTGACCCCTGTCCCGTTATTTTTGTAATGGTGATGGAGACGCTACTATCGCATATTATCATCATCATCATCATCATTTATTTATATAGCGCTGTCAAGATACGCAGTGCTTTACTGCAGTTATAGCATACAGGGAATAAATGGTGGATAACAAACAAGGATTACAGAGTACAATAGGGTTAGAAGGACCTAGAGATTAGAGTTTACAAACCAAAAGATTAGGGTACAATTGAGACATTAGGATTAAATAAACACTTTGTCATTTTTGATACAGCAATGATTAATTAAGGTACATCGAATAAGCCTCTTTAAACAGATGGGTTTTTAAGGAGCGCTTGAAAGTTTGGAAAGAAGGAGAAAGTCTGACAGCTTGTGGCAGAGAGTTCCAGAGAAAAGCAGAAGCCTGAGAGAAGTCTTGTAGACGAGAATGGGCAGAAGTGATCAGAGGAGAAGTGAGGCAAAGATCAGAAGCAGAGCGTAGGTTTCGTGAAGGAGTGTATTTGGAGATTAGAGATGAAATATAGGGAGGGGTTTCATTATTAAGGGCCTTGAATGTGAGTGTAAGTAATTTGAATTTGATTCTAGAGGAGATTGGGAGCCAGTGAAGGGACATGCATATGGGAGCAGCTGATGTTGAGCGGCGAGCTAGATGAATGAGTCTAGCGGCCGCATTTAGAACAGATTGGAGTTGTGAAAGGTGACTTGTTGGAATACCTGTGAGGAGTAAGTTGCAGTAATCAAGGCGGGAGATAATGAGAGACTGAATCAGTGTTTTAGTTGATTCTGAACTGAGATAGGGCCCTATTAGAGATAATAAGTATAAAGCGGGCTTAAAAAGTTCAAAACACTGAATATAAAATCACAGCATTTGCGGATGATATATTAGTGTTCATTACTAAACCAGTATTAACACTACCTAATTTGACGCTTCTGTTAACCAGATTTATTAAATTATCAAATTTCAACGTAAATATGAGCAAATCGGAAGCAATGAATATTAATATTAATACTGCTAATAGAATAATCATAGAGCAGAACTTCCATTTTCGGTGGTCACAGGGCAAAATTAAATACTTAGGGGTGCAAATTACTAAGGATCCATTAGCTCTATATCAAGCAAATTTTATTCCGCTACTAGATAAATTAACCAAACAAATTAATTCATGGAAAAACGCTGGGATTGCCTTGGTTTGGGAAGATCCAGGAGATCAAAATGTTTATAATGCCACTAATCTTGTATTTTTTACAAACAATACCAAATGGGGTACCTAAGGCATTTTTCTTAAAGGTAAAAACACTATACAATAAGTTTATATGGGAAGATAAAACCCCTAGATGTAAACTTGATAGGTTAACCCTATCTAAGGATAGGGGGGGATTAGTGGTACCAGATACGTTCTTGTATTATGCCTCAGTACATCTAGTATGAATGCTTCATTGGCACCTGAAAAGTAAAGGAAAACAATGAATAGAACTAGAACAAGCTACGTCATCTATACCACTAAGTAATCTATTATGGTCAAGGTCTACTACTATACCAAAAGATATTGCATCGCACCCTGTAATAACAGCTACACTAGCATTCTGTTATAAACATAGGAAAATTTATAATTTGATTTCCTCTTTTCCAGTGTTACAACCCCTTTTGAGGAATCCGGATTTTCCCCATAGTCTCTAACCTAAAGCTTTTGCAAGATGGGGTCAAGTTAATGGTAGAGAATCTAGAATGCTAGACTTCTTTGAGAATGGTAAAATTTTTAAGTTAGAAGATATCCAGAAAATATGGGGTACCCATCTGAGGGACCAATGGAGTTATTTCCAACTATATAATTTTCTTAAAGTATTCCATATAGATCAAGCCAAGACTCAACCGCCTGCATGGGAAAAAATTCTGGAATTAAATAAACTAATAGACTTATTTCTGTAACATATAAACTTTTATTATCAAATAAGACCGGGTTTCAGTTAAAATACTTTGATGTATGGGAAATGGATTTGGGGATAAAGTTGACCCCGGCGGTAAGGAAGAAAATATTGACAAATGTACACAAGACCTCTAGAACCTCAAGGGTTAGAGAGAGATATAAAGTTACAACTAGATGGTATTATACACCAGAGAAGATACACTTCTCGTGTGTATCTTCTCTGGTATTATACACCAGAGAAGATACACAGGAGAAGTGTTGGAGATGCAGTTTAGGAGTTGGGTCTTACAAACATATCTGGTTCTCATGTCCTGAGATTATCCCCTATTGGATTAGCGTTGTTGGGTGGATAAATAAAATAACAGGATCTAAAGTCTCTCATTCTGATACGGCACTACTATTATTCCACATAGATAGTAAGACAAATAATTTGATTACGGACAGACTAACTTTGCATCTCTTGCATGCTGCGGTGGCTATGATCCCCAAAAAAATGGAAATCACAGACACCACCTTTAGAAAGTGAATGGAGGAATCTGGTAGAGGAGACCAGAAAATTGGAGGAGATTATGAGTTTAGCGCAAAACAAGTTACCATAATATTACCAGACATGGAAACCTTTGTTAGAGAAGTTGAAATTGCCCGGAGAAAGGGGGTAGATATAACAGGTGTATAAGATAATTTAATTTGGCCGCAATAATATTATATATCATTGACAGAGAGGTAACCCAATGTTGAGTTAAGAAATCAATACTCTGTATGAAATGTATTTTAACATGTTTCCCATCCCGTCTTCCCTTTTGTACCCCCCCACTCTTTTTTTAAAATTAATAAAGAAAGATTTATAAAAATAAAAACTTCCATAGACTCTAATGTATAGTTACAAAAAAATGTCTCTTGATTTGAAAAAGTGTTGCACAGTTTGAAAAATATTGTGTGCCAAAGTGTCACGATGCCGCCAGGAGCAGTTCCAGGAGCTCCGGGTGGTGCATCCGTTCCTTCCGGCGTCGCTCCCAAAATGGCATCGCCCATGGCCGCCACATCATCTGCGTGCCACGCTGGTTCTGGCACCAAATTCAAACATAAAAGGGCGCCCAGGACGCCAGAATGGTGCCCAAGAATAGGATTTGCTATAACAGAATCCTGGGTTCCTGTTATTGCCTGATTCCTGCTCCCTACCTTGTTTCCAGCTTCCAGCCTGTTTTCCTGCCTTGGTTTTGACCCTCTTTCTGGACTTTTGTTATTTGATCCTGATCTGCCTGCCACTGAACTCTTGCCTGGACTCTGACCTTCCGCTTGCTTAACCCTTTGGATACCACGACCTTGCTCCTTCAAGAGGGCTTCCATGTTGATCCTGACTACCTCCCTGGTGGGAGCTCCCGGCTCCCTGACACAAACACCCCATTGACCTCAATGCATTTTGAGAATTTTTTGCCGTTTCTCAATTTTTTGTCAAATTAAAGCAAATTCATAGCTATTCATCAAATAATTAGCACCCAACAGAATGAGGTAAAAATGATCATCTACATTTCCTAAGCAAATATAATAAAAACTGAATTTGCCTTGTCCAATCAGAAACTTTATGGAGAGATCACTGCTGGTCCTTACCCCTTTCTGTATTCTAGTAAAGGCATGATAAAATAATAGGAAGCCTGTGGGAGGAGATAAAGAGCTTGATTCTGAAGTTGGCTTTAGTAAGGCTAAAACTGAAAGCTGAGCCTGTAATACCTGTAATTCTGAAGCTTGGAGAAATAAAGCAATTGGAAAATAACATAACATTAATCCCTTAATATTTCCATTAGACAAATCCAGGGAGAAAATTAACATTTTTCTAATTAACTCAATGAAAAGACTTAAATGAAAATTGAAAAATGAACAAGGGATAAACACGAACCTTAGGTATATTCTTTAAGGAGAATATTTCAAAAATGAAATTGTTAAAGAACACCTAACTCTTAAAATGAAAATCATTAATTTGACTCAACATCCTGTTTCTTTCTGTTCTGTAACTATAAACAGTAATTGAAGCAGACGTCCTGTGTTTGCTGTCAGCTATGGGGGTATTATGTAATATATTATCTGTATCTAATAAAGCTCTACCCACTCTACAGTGTTAAGAGGAGCCTTAGAAAATAAGGGAATTATTTACTAAACTCCGAATTTATCTCATATTTTATATAAAAAAAACAAACTCCCCGATTTGACTTTATTAATTAAAAAAACTCGAATTAATCGGTTCTGGAATAAACTTTATGAAATCATGCAAAAACCCAAATCTTCAGATTTTTTTAGAACTTTTCCCAGAATCTCTCGATTTTTTTTTTTACCTGAAAATCCTGAATTTTTCACACTAAGCTCAGTGCAAACCACAATATCTTCAAGTTAAGATTGGTGCCTCTCCCATTGAATAATACAGGACATCAACAGGTCTGAGATGCCAGATTTTCAGATTCTGGCTTTTTGCAGCATTGGGGTATAATAAATCATGAAAAAATCCAGGTTTTCTTTTCAATGAAAAATTCCAGTTTTTGCCCCAAAAAGTCCAACCAGATTAATTCCAGGTTTAGTAAATAACCCCCTAAATAGTTATGAACTGCCTCCAGGTTGAATAAATATTGTAAAAATCTTTATTCTTAAATGATGATACAATTTGCCCTCTAGTATAGTGCGTTTGTGGACTTTTAAGTTTTAAGTTCCCTTTTGAGGCTCAACATTAACAACAAGGCCCCACTTAGCTCATAATAAGCCATAATTGCTAAAGGACATAGAAAGTGTCCACGTCATACCTTTTACCCAATTAACCTTCAGACTGGGGGGGGGGGGCAGCCTCACTGTTAAGGGACCACAGCTGTAGGATGACATTTTCATAGAATTTCCCTTGTGCAGATAAATATGAACAGACATGGCTCTCACCTTTAAAGGTGAGCATTGAGTCAATCTCATGCAAGAAAAGTGAAGCAGTTGACATTATCCCTGATATGATTACTGATATGACTTCTGTTGTAATGTTATGCATGTTCAATGAGCTACGGCCAAGACAGCTTTGTTGCTATTGCACTGTATCTATTATTTATCTTCCATTGTAAAAGAAGAACTGCGCTTCCCATTAACAAGTTTATTTTCTAATGTCTAATTCATTTCCCTAAATGTGCTCCATATTTTATGTTAACCCAGGGCTTCTACAATATATATTAGAATTTAAAGGCTAGACATTCATTACAGGTATATGATCTGTTACCTGGAAACCAACTATCAAGAAAGTTCTGAATTCTGAGAAGGCCACTTCACGTGGACTCCATTTTAATCAAATAATTAAAAATTCTAAATGATTTCCTTTTTCCCTATGGTATTAAAACAGTATCTTGTACCATCTGTGATGCAATTAATGTTTAGTGTAGCCCTTAGCTGAACTTAGTGGGTTTAAAGGGGACCTTTCACCATAAGAAATAAGTTATTTTCTATCAAGTTATTTGAGCAAAATATAATGTACTTTTACTACATGCATTATTTCCTTCAGTCTTGGAGTTACACAATTATAGCACACAGGCAGGAGCCATTTTGTGGAGCCATTTTTCTAGCTACTCTATCTTACCAACCCTAAGGAGGTGCTATAACAGCATCTACTATCCACTGTATGCACCTCTTTAACAGGGAATCTTTTCCTTATGGCACTAAGCTGCTTAAAGTCACCTAGATATAAAAAGCTGTATAATAATAATACTAATAATAATATCCTTTTCAAATTTATCATAAAATCCATTTTTTTTTCTTGAAAACATTCATAGCTGTTGTAATCTCATTTAAAAATCTCAGCTGTCAATCAAATATTGCATGCCCCTCCTCTATACAGGCAATTGCTTTCACTTTCCATTCAGAACGTCCTAGATGTCACTCCCCACATTCCCCCCGTTCTCTTAACCATTTAATTGTGTAGTAAATGTGTGGGGGATGGACATCTGGTCCCCCATTCTGGTGCACAAACAAGATTTTGAGATGATGCAAGGCTTGCCTTAATAGAAGTGTCCACAAAATGGTGCCTGCCTACTTGCTATAATTATGAATTCCCAGACCCAAGGGAATTAGGTGAAAATAATCTATACAGTGTAAATAAAGTTTATTTTTCTTGATTAACGTGATAAAATAGGATTTGGAATTATTTCGTAGGGTGACAGGTCCCCTTTAAAATGTTTTTTTTACTTACCACTTATACTTGTGTAAGATCTAAACATCTTGCTTAAAGGATGGACCTAATTCTATTAACTATTCCCACCTTAAATCTAAAATGAAATAGTAAAATTTAAATGGATGGTTTAATAGCAGATAAGAGGCTCGCAAATGGAGATGACATAGAAGATTACATTCTTGCAATTACACAGCTGACATACTGTATAAGCCTTTTTGCTGTGGGCACATCATATGTTATTTTATGTCAAAAATAAACCAACAGTTCAATAACCTTAATTTCATAAGCACGTATGTAAATTATCAGTGAAATAATGCCATATGTCAGTGTTAGAGTTTATTAACCTTAGTTTCCCATATGCTCATGTACATTTTGAACGACGAAAAAGCTCATTATTAGCCTCATTAAAAAATGGGAAATATATAAATATTTTAATACCTACTGTAGCGTCATTTACACAAACTAAGCAATATTGAAGTCAGTATAATAACCCAAGGCAAGATATCAGTAATAAAATGGATGCTAGAGAGGGATTATCCTTAAAGTGGCTTCCAAACCAAAATTTGATAAAGAGACACCCCTAATATACCCTTCACAGTTTCTTCAAAAAGTATGAATAAATGCCATTTTCTATGCTGAAATCCAGCTGTTTAACAGTTCTTCTCTTTCTGCATCATTTGAAATCCTGGCAGGGAATGAGGGACTAAACACTGATGTTACAAATTGTAACAACTTCTCCACAGCTTACAGACAGCATGCAGGAACTACATTACCCAAAATGCATTGCACTGATGTTCTGTTCTTTATTGAAATCACAAGTGTAGGGAATTGTGGGGTTTGGAGGATGCAGGCTGAGGTCAGCTGGCTGTTGATACAAAGTAACAGTAGTCAGCCAGCTCAGCAAAGTAGTCAGATCAGCAGGAGAGTAGTGGGCTAGGCTTAGGGAACTGTCAGAAAATCATGAAAAGTCTGCATATTTTTTAAATGATGTATATTGCAAAGTTGCTTGAAATTATGTTTACTTTTCAAAAAGCTTAATTTATGTTTTTATGGTGTTCTCCTTTAACAGGGTGATATATGGAATGGTTAAACTACAGTAGTACATGTACCATAAAACCCTCTAATCACAACAAATAAAAAAATAATTTATGAATTCATTACCAAACCCTCATTTTATTCATTGAAAATCTATATTAATGCATACATAAATCCATCAATAAATACCTTCAGTTAGTGTTCAATACATTCATAAATAAATAAATACATATGATTTCTTAATTAAGAAACCAAATGTAATGTTTATAAGAAATTAATACTACATTTCTACATAATATGCTTAAGCATTATACATGTATCACAATATCCCCACAGTGTGAAATGGCCACTTCTATATAATGGAGTAAATCACAGTAATCCAAGTATCATGGCTTCATAAGAGAATTAAGTCTTTTAAAGGAGAAGGAAAAGCCTATTTACTTGGGGGTACCAAAATTTAGGCAACCCCAATTGATTGTATATACTGTACTTACCTGAAACTCTTGGTCGGTGCTACTATCAGGAGAAAACTGCACCGGTCTATGAGTTTCTGGTTTGTATTTATAATCACTTGGGGGTGCCTAACATGTGGCACCCCAAGTAAATTCAGTCTTTGCTTTTCCTTTAAGACATGTCCAGGTCATGACATACAGTATCTAGTATAATTCAGTTCAACTAAAGAATCTGCTCGGATGAGTGGTGAAACGTTTTTAAGAAAACACTAAAAGTCCAGTTTCCTTTTACTTAATTCTACTAGATCAGGGGTAGGCAACCTGAGGCTCCGGAGCCTCATGCGGCTCTTCATCCTGCTTGCTGCGGCTCAAGTCGTCTATACAGCCCTCGCACCAGCTGGTAGCTGCTTGAGTGTGTGACTGGGGTAAGTTAATGGTTAGCTTACCGCAGCCGCCAGCAGGTGCGAGGGCTGTATAGACAAGACAGAGCCGCAGCAAGATGATTCATCATGGTCCCTACCGCGTTCACAAACTCAAGACAATAGAGGGAAGATAAGCATTGAACTTCAGAAACAGAATTTAAATTAAACAGAAAAGAACACTAGCATTTAATAGGGCTATTCAGTGTTTAATTTATTTCAAAGTAGGCCTACACTTACACGCTGCACTTCTGTTTGTTTTATTCTGTTGTTGTAACAGTTAAAATTTAATAAAGGTCAAAACTTTTAAAAGTTTATAATCTGTTTTATGTTTTGCGGCTCCAGACTATTTTTCTTTAGTGGAAAAGGGGGCAAAATGGCTCTTTTGATAGTAAAGGTTGCTGACCCCTGTACTAGATAATTGTCCTAGTACTTGTCCTGCATGTTTCTAGAGGTTGTAATGGTTTAAGCACCCCTTCTGGACCATCACCTGTTATGCACACCATAAGACTTGAACAGAAGATATATTTTCACTTGTATAGTCAAATGCGACCAGGCCACTTGTACATTTGTATAATAAAGAAATGGTGTATACAGCTTTATATGAACACTCAGTGAGGCTTTTCCATAGACTGTCACACATATATGTTGACTTCAATACCAGCATCTACTTTCCTCCACTGGCTTCCGTCCGCCATTACACCCACAAAAGTTACATACCTGTAGCTTAGTTGGCTCATTGATGCCTTTAGTACTATTGCTAGTCCAAGCCTGCCTTGGAGTACCACGGGTAAATGGTCTGAAATGATTAGCGAGAAACTTGACCAAGTCAGGGTTGAGGTGAGTCCCTGATTTTTCATAATTCATTTAAACAAAACTTGAACATTATGGATGTGCCTTTTTTTAACATTATATGTGTAACCAGCTTATCAAATCATCTGTTGGTCAACCATCAGATAAGGTTATAAATGAACTCAATTCAATATACCATATAGTATACCTCCAATACAGAGGTGGAAAACATTAAACACATTGCACTTAATGTGCATTTCTCCTACATTAAGAATTTATGCTTTTTGCAGTATTCTATCCAGGTGCTTAACTATCTCTTCACTGATAAATAAACATTAATTAATAAGGGTTATTTTCCTGTTAATATGTTTTTGGATCTCTGCAGATTAGATCTGGAAGTATGTGCTTGTCAGGTATTGCTGGGAGTCGAGCCGGGGACCTTTGGGTTTCTGGCTCGATACCCTAACCATTTGGCCAGGTGAGCAGCCTGTAGGGTTACTCACTGTGTGTAACCTGGCCTCTGCAGTCCCAGCCCAGCTGCCGCCTGATTGGCCTCTCCAGCCCCAGCTCAGCTGCTGCCTATCTAAATCAACCAATCAGGGCTGCCTCTTCCCTATTTAAGGGCAGCTCTCAGACCACTCCTTGCCAGAGCATTGCATGGTTTTCTAGTACTGCGGCATCGCCCCTAACTAGGTTTCTAGCTCTTGCCCCTTCTCCCTTGTTAGTCTGCCTTGTCTTGTCCTGCTTACCTTTCCTATCTTGTACCTTTCTAGCCTCGACCTGGTTCCAACCCTACCTTGTACTCCTCTCTTGCTATCCAGCTTCCAGCTCTCTAGCTATCCTGCTCCAGTCTCCCTCTCTTGCTATCCTGCTCCAGTCTCCCTCTCTTGCTCTCCTGCTCCAGTCTCCCTCTCTTGCTCTCCTGCTCCAGTCTCCCTCCCTCTCTTGCTCTCCTGCTCCAGTCTCCCTCCCTCTCTTGCTCTCCTGCTCCAGTCTCCCTCCCTCTCTTGCTCTCCTGCTCCAGTCTCCCTCCCTCTCTTGCTCTCCTGCTCCAGTCTCCCTCCCTCTCTTGCTCTCCTGCTCCAGTCTCCCTCCCTCTCTTGCTCTCCTGCTCCAGTCTCCCTCCCTCTCTTGCTCTCCTGCTCCAGTCTCCCTCCCTCTCTTGCTCTCCTGCTCCAGTCTCCCTCCCTCTCTTGCTCTCCTGCTCCAGTCTCCCTCCCTCTCTTGCTCTCCTGCTCCAGTCTCCCTCCCTCTCTTGCTCTCCTGCTCCAGTCTCCCTCCCTCTCTTGCTCTCCTGCTCCAGTCTCCCTCCCTCTCTTGCTCTCCTGCTCCAGTCTCCCTCCCTCTCTTGCTCTCCTGCTCCAGTCTCCCTCCCTCTCTTGCTCTCCTGCTCCAGTCTCCCTCCCTCTCTTGCTCTCCTGCTCCAGTCTCCCTCCCTCTCTTGCTCTCCTGCTCCAGTCTCCCTCCCTCTCTTGCTCTCCTGCTCCAGTCTCCCTCCCTCTCTTGCTCTCCTGCTCCAGTCTCCCTCCCTCTCTTGCTCTCCTGCTCCAGTCTCCCTCCCTCTCTTGCTCTCCTGCTCCAGTCTCCCTCCCTCTCTTGCTCTCCTGCTCCAGTCTCCCTCCCTCTCTTGCTCTCCTGCTCCAGTCTCCCTATCCGCTCCAGTCTCCCTCTCTATCCATCTTGCTCCAGTCTCCCTATCCGCTCCAGTCTCCCTCTCTATCTTGCTCCAGTCCTGTCTTGCTATCCATCTTGCTCCAGTCCTGTCTTGCTATCCGCTCCTGTCTCCCTCTGCACTCTATCCCCCAGTTTGATCTACGCCCGCACCGTCCTGTCCCATCCAAGCCGTTCCACTCCTGCCACGTCCAGTCCTTTCCTGTTGAGTCGTCGCCCTCTTCTTCCTGTCTTGTCCAGTCCTGATCGTCGTCCTATCCGTCCTGTTCCAGTCTGACTCTTCGCCCTCATCTACCTGTTCCTGCTTCCCTTCAAGTTTCCCCTTGGCACATACAGCCCCTGCCTCAAGGACTCGCCCTTTCCCTTCAGACTCTACAGCGCCCCCTACCTAATCCTTGACAGAATGCTCTGGCCAAAAGAGTCTGCAAGGGCTGTTCCTGTGCCTTCTGACCGGATTCCCAAAAAGACTGAATATTCTATTTTGACCCGCAGATACTGTGATGGCTCCCCAAGTAAAATTCCTATCTTTCTAGAGGAAGTCCTGCTCCTTTCAGAGAAAAAACACTTTCTAAGTGCTCCTCCAGTTGAGCAAGTTTCGGAAATCATTTTCTTCCTGCTAGAAGGTGAAGCTTGTTACTGGGCCGAGAACTTACTGTGCAGTAAATCCCCTATAATCTACGATACTGCTCAGTTTCTGTTGGCATTCCTAGATAAATTTGTTCCAGGGCCGGCTATCCCTCCGCAGTCTGCTCCAGTTCCAGGGCCGGCTATCCCTCCGCAGTCTGCTCCAGGGCCGGCTATCCCTCCGCAGTCTGCTCCAGTTCCAGGGCCGGCTATCCCTCCGCAGTCTGCTCCAGTTCCAGGGCCGGCTATCCCTCTGCAGTCTGCTTCGGTTCCCGGGCCTGCCACCCCTCAGCAACTGCTTCCCCTGCAGCCTCGGCTGCCCACAGCTCCAGAGGGGCCTACCCAGCAGCATCGGCTGCCCACAGCTCCAGAGGGGCCTACCCAGCAGCATCGGCTGCCCACAGCTCCAGAGGGGCCTACCCAGCAGCATCGGCTGCCCACAGCTCCAGAGGGGCCTACCCAGCAGCATCGGCTGCCCACAGCTCCAGAGGGGCCTACCCAGCAGCATCGGCTGCCCACAGCTCCAGAGGGGCCTACCCAGCAGCATCGGCTGCCCACAGCTCCAGAGGGGCCTACCCAGCAGCATCGGCTGCCCACAGCTCCAGAGGGGCCTACCCAGCAGCATCGGCTGGCCACAGCTCCAGAGGGGCCTACCCAGCAGCATCGGCTGGCCACAGCTCCAGAGGGGCCTACCCAGCAGCATCGGCTGGCCACAGCTCCAGAGGGGCCTACCCAGCAGCATCGGCTGGCCACAGCTCCAGAGGGGCCTACCCAGCAGCATCGGCTGGCCACAGCTCCAGAGGGGCCTACCCAGCAGCATCGGCTGGCCACAGCTCCAGAGGGGCCTACCCAGCAGCATCGGCTGGCCACAGCTCCAGAGGGGTCTACCCAGCAGCATCGGCTGGCCACAGCTCCAAAGGGGTCTACCCAGCAGCATCGGCTGCCTACAGTTCCAGTGGGGCCTTCCCTGCAACCGCCATTGCCTTCAGCTCCAGAGCCGGTTCCCCAGCAGCCTCCGCTGCCCATGGCTTCAGCTAGGCTTCCCCGGCGACTGGCTCCCCACTGGCTGCCTCCTGCACTTGTGCCGGCTCAACAGCAGCTGCCTCCTGTACCCATGCCTTGTCCTGTGCCCCCAGAAGTGGGGCTTCTGCCTGATCCTGTGCCCCCAGAAGTGGGGCTTCTGCCTGATCCTGTGCCCCCAGAAGTGGGGCTTCTGCCTGATCTTGTGCCCCCAGAAGTGGGGCTTCTGCCTGATCTTGTGCCCCCAGAAGTGGGGCTTCTGCCTGATCTTGTGCCCCCAGAAGTGGGGCTTCTGCCTGTTCCTGTGCTCCCAGAAGTGGGGCTTCTGCCTGTTCCTGTGCTCCCAGAAGTGGGGCTTCTGCCTGATCCTGTGCCCCGAGATGGGGGGCTTCTGCCTTGTCCTGTGCCCTCAGAGGTGGGGCTTCTGCAGTGTCTTAACACAGTGACTGTACCAACCCTTAAAATAACATTCAAAACCCAGGCACTCATGTGGAGGGCACCCGCGAGGGTGGAGTTGCCTATACTGTTGCCAAGTCCCAGGGCACCCGCATGGGTGGCTCTGCCAAACTCCTGGGCACCCGCCAGGGTGGCTCTTCTGAGTCCCAGAGCACCCGCCAGGGTGGCTCTTCTGAGTCCCAGAGCACCCGCCAGGGTGGCTCAACTGAGTATCAGAGCACCCGCCAGGGTGGCTCTACCGAGTATCAGAGCACCCGCCAGGGTGGCTCTTCCGAGTCCCAGAGCACCCACCAGGGTGGCTCTACCAAGTATCAGAGCACCCGTGAGGGTGGCTCTTCCAGGTCCCAGAGCACCCGCCAGGGTGGCTCTACCGAGTCCCAGGGCACCCGCCAGGGTGGCACTTCCGAGTCCCAGGGCACCCGCCAGGGTGGCTCTGCCGAGCATCAGGGCACCCGCCAGGGTGGCTCTGCCAAGTTCCAGGGTGGCTAATACAATAGCATTACCTTCTAGTTGGGCACCCATGTGGTTAGTTCTGCCCATAGCATTGCCAGTTCCCCAGGTGCACGAAAATGTTGGTCACTGTGGCGCCTGGGAGTCGCCTTGTGAGGGGGGGGATACTGTCAGGTATTGCTGGGAGTCGAGCCGGGGACCTTTGGGTTTCTGGCTCGATACCCTAACCATTTGGCCAGGTGAGCAGCCTGTAGGGTTACTCACTGTGTGTAACCTGGCCTCTGCAGTCCCAGCCCAGCTGCCGCCTGATTGGCCTCTCCAGCCCCAGCTCAGCTGCTGCCTATCTAAATCAACCAATCAGGGCTGCCTCTTCCCTATTTAAGGGCAGCTCTCAGACCACTCCTTGCCAGAGCATTGCATGGTTTTCTAGTACTGCGGCATCGCCCCTAACTAGGTTTCTAGCTCTTGCCCCTTCTCCCTTGTTAGTCTGCCTTGTCTTGTCCTGCTTACCTTTCCTATCTTGTACCTTTCTAGCCTCGACCTGGTTCCAACCCTACCTTGTACTCCTCTCTTGCTATCCAGCTTCCAGCTCTCTAGCTATCCTGCTCCAGTCTCCCTCTCTTGCTCTCCTGCTCCAGTCTCCCTCTCTTGCTCTCCTGCTCCAGTCTCCCTCTCTTGCTCTCCTGCTCCAGTCTCCCTCTCTTGCTCTCCTGCTCCAGTCTCCCTCTCTTGCTCCAGTCCTGTCTTGCTATCCGCTCCTGTCTCCCTCTGCACTCTATCCCCCAGTTTGATCTACGCCCGCACCGTCCTGTCCCATCCAAGCCGTTCCACTCCTGCCACGTCCAGTCCTTTCCTGTTGAGTCGTCGCCCTCTTCTTCCTGTCTTGTCCAGTCCTGATCGTCGTCCTATCCGTCCTGTTCCAGTCTGACTCTTCGCCCTCATCTACCTGTTCCTGCTTCCCTTCAAGTTTCCCCTTGGCACATACAGCCCCTGCCTCAAGGACTCGCCCTTTCCCTTCAGACTCTACAGCGCCCCCTACCTAATCCTTGACAGTGCTGAACCTATCACTGACTGGTGCAGAAGGGTTCTTCCCAATACAATAATTTACAGAATACACTGTAGTTAAACTATCATTGTTCATAACAAAGCTGTTATACAGACTAAACAAGATTGTTTAATACTTATTGGTAGAAGATAATTCTTCCAAACCCATGTTATATCAAGGAAAGTGTATACAGCAACACATTTCAGAAATATTTTCTCTTCTGGGGTTAATATAAAAAAATCAGTGTTTGAGACATTGCCCTGAGTTTTAAAGCAATTGGTTCTGCGATGGAAATATGACTTGCGTCTTTAAAGGAATAACTACAAGACGTGGATTGATATGAGCTTTAAAGGTCACTGCTTTAGCTACTTGACTGACCAAGATTAAACTTCTAAGGAAAATCTATTTCAGTCCAGTGTGAACCTCCTAGCCCTGGGATATGGGATGACACCTCATTCCAGGATCTGTGGCGTGCAATCTAGTAGTATCATTATGCTCTAGAAATGACCAGACCCAGGACTCAGTATTTCAATGACCTTCCATTTTAGTTGGTAATATACAGAATTGAAAGAAGCAGAAATGGAAACGTGTTGAATCTTAAAGAAAGACAATCACTCTGACATGAAAATAAACTCTATGTTAAGCATCTATCCTACAGTTAAAGGGGACCCGTCACCCAACAATATTATGCAAAATCCTATTTTATCACATTAGTCAAACAAAATTAACTTTAATTACACTATATAAAATATTTGAATCTTGTTTCATTCAGGCTGGGAATTCATGATTATAACAAGCAGGCAGAAGCCATTTTGTGGACTCTTTTATTAAGGCAAGTCTTGAATCATCTCAGAATCTTGTTTGTGCACCAGAATGGGGGACCTGATGTTCATCCCCATGCCCTGGCTACACAATTAAATGGTTAAAAGAACGGGGGAATGTGGGGAGAGCAGTGACATCTAGGAAGTGCTGAATGGAAAGTGAAAGTAATTGCCTGCCCCACCTCTATGCCTAAGGCATAGACGAGGGGCAGGCAATATTTGATTGACAGTTACGATTTTTAAATGAATTTACAGCTATGACTGCTTTGATAAAAATAGAACTTGGATTTCATGTTTAATTTGAAAAGGACTTTTATTATACACATGTTGGTGTCTGGGTGACAGGTCCACTTTAAGTAAATGGATGCCCATTGTTTGTTCTAATCCATCTAACCAATTTTACAAAGTTAACACATTAAGGATAGGCCCCTTTATAAAACCTCTAATTTCTCTGATCACATTTTTTTAGGGGAATAACTTCAATTTTTAGAGGGAAAAAAACTCAAATTATTTGAGATTTATTTAGCTCTGAAGCTGCTAAAAATTAAGAATTTGAAAATACTCCAGCTAAAACCTGTTGAAATCACATAGAAGTCAATGGCAAGTGGTTCCTATCGCAAACATGGAAATTTTATATAAACTTCATCATACTAAAATAAGAAACTTTCTGAATACAATCAATGAAATATTCTGCATCATTTCTGAAATAATCAAGTTTATGTTCACTATCCCTCTCTCAGCATCTGTTTCTCTTCATTCTGTCTTCATGAAGCAGTTGGGTGTCAGATAGCCATTGACAGTTTGATCCAATATCTCTTATAGCGGGGCTTTCTTTGTAGCAGATGTATTAGAGCTCATTCAAATAACTGATTCCAGTACAAACAAAATCTATTAAAATAACTGCCTTTTGCACAAATTCTGCATGTAGAGAGACATGATGTCTGGTGATTTTATTAGAGTGAGCTTTAATACATCTTCTAGGCAAAAGGAGCCCCCATAAGGTATATTGGATCTAACTGTCAATAAATATCTGACACCCAACTCCTGTATAAAGACAGAATGAAGAGAAATGGATGCTAAGAGAGTGATAGTGAAGATGAACTTGATTATTTCAGAAACAATACAGAATTTTTAATTGATTGTATTTAGAAAGTTTCTTATTTTAGTATGATGGAGCTTATATTAAATTATCATTTTCATGATACAGGTAGTTTCCCTTTAAAGATTGGAACATGTTTTTACCTTCAGGATTCTTTATAGTTTCTGCTGTTTGAGCTAGTTTTCATTCGATAATTAGATAAATTCGAGTTTCTGGGGCAAAAAGTCGATAAAGTCGAGTTTTCGGGGAGTCAATTCAAAAAAGTCGCATGAATTGAATTGATGCTTTATTTTGTTGCACAGATTTTTTTAGAACTTTTATTGATAAGGGAATTCAGGTTTGGGAGTTTGGTCACATTTTTTTTCTTAAAGTGTGAAAAAGTTGCGTTTTAGTAAGAATCTCCCTAGGTCTCAAACACACAACACTCCAGGAGAACATTGTGTTCTCAAAATTAAAGAAAAAAAAGTTTTTTTTAAAATTTCTCCAGGACTTTAAAACACAGGCCCATAAGCATTGTCACTGAATGTATCTAAGGTAAGGTCATCTGGGGATCTAAAAGACACATTGGATGTAATGTAGATGAAAAAAAGATCAAGCCTATTTTACCAGGTTCTCCACAAAAAGTACATCTTCTGCAACTTCTTAGAAATACTGTAACTGATTTTGTTAGAATCATACAGATAAGGTCTTGTTAAGTGTGTTATGTGCAATCATGAGTATAGCCCTTTATTGATTCATCTAGAATACAATTAATCAATAGAATTTTCTATGAAATATTGCCATGTAACAACAACAAAATCATTTCGAATTATTATTAGGTTATTGTTTTCATGGACATTCTGCAGCTTGAATCTAGTTTTTGCTCAAGAGCAGCGCTCCCTTAGGAGTGCACAGATACTGTATGAACTGCTGTCAGTACTGCATATCAGTCAGGTTGCATTTTAATATACTGTATTTAGATACACAGAAGCCTAGTTCTATTGTAAGGCAGCATAAGCCCACCATCAGATCCATCCCTGTATACAAATACATACACACTTACAAATACCCTAATGTCTAGTCCTTTTTCTGTATGAAAAATTGTTCCCCCGCTATATGTATTTAATTCTTTCTAATAAACATTTAAAGACCAGCCATATCCCCTAGCAAGTGCCTCTTCTAAAGAGAAGAAAAATGCAACATTGATAAGCTTTACACATTGCTTATTTGTTCCATTCATTTTAACAAAATAACTGCACATTTCTGCACTCTTTTAGCTTATTGATATGCTTTTTGTTATGCACAAGCACAAAACGGATCTACATGCTAAAAGTGAGGCCTTTTCAGGGTTTTAAAAAGAGGCAATTTCATTTTCATTAGCTTTATTTGCTACTGAGTGACAGTCTAGTGTTGCCAAGTCTGTTATCCATGAAAAAAACCCAAATCCTTCTCAATTAACTGCCATTTAGTGTACTCACATTAATGTTATAACATTGCGTTAATCAACATTGAACCCTTATTTGCCAGTATGCTGCCCAGTTCTTCAGTTTAGTCAAATCATTCTGCAAAGCGACAGCATACTGAATGCAACTTATAGTTTGGTCATTAATAAAAAAGCTTAGGGCCAACGACAGAGCCCTGCGGCACTCCACTAACAACACTGATCAAATTATAAATATTCCATTTACCACCACTCTTTGTAATCTATATTACATCAAGTTCTCTATCCAAGTACAAACTATGTTCCAGGTCGATATTCCCTAATTTAAATGAGAACTAAATTATTACCCCCCCCTACACCTCCCTTTACTGCCCCCCAAGCTTCCTGCCCACAGAAATCTCCCTGTATCCTGAACTGCTATAAATCTGCAGAGTTGCACAACAGAGTTCATAGGGGCCATCTTTCATCTGTATCTGAGCCTCTTCTAACAGTTGCTGATACGGATCTTGCTGAAGCATGTGCTGTAGAAGCTTATTCAGGACATAGTTTGAACTATGCATGCTCTACTAATATCCATGTCACCGCTCTCACAGAAGAGAATCAGAAACAAATGGAAGATGGTGCCTTTGAACTCTGCTGCACAACTCTGCAGATTTGTAGAAGGTCATTATACAGGGAGACTTCTGAGAAGATTAGAGGGAGTTTGTAGGGGGGCACTGGAGCGGGCAGTAGAGGGAGCTAGGTTTCATTTCTCCTTTAACTATTAACCTTTTGTGTGGTACTATCAAAAGTAAAGTAGATTCCATCCACTGCCATCCCAGAGTCTAGGTTTCTGCTCATCTCCTCACAGAACAAAATTAGGTCAGTCTGGCAAAATAATTTTTCATAAAACCTTTTTTGATTTGATAAAATCAGTTTCTTGTTTTCAACATCATACTGGAAGGTAGAGTGGGAGGAGATAATGTATAAAAAGCTCCCTATGCCCTGTGTATATTCATTGATTGGACTAATATTCAGTACAGTTTCAACATTTTGCCTATTTTATATATATATATATATATATATATATATATATATATATATTGTATTTTTTTTTAATGTATATTTTCAAATGTATATTTTGAAAAAGTATATATTTTAAAAGTATAATCTATAGTTATATTTTGTTTATTATCATTTATACATAGGCATGGGAATCAACCTATTGGTCTCAAAATTTTCCCATTAATGCTTGAAACTACTGTATATTTATTTCAGAGCGCTAATTACTTTGTAGCAAATTGTTAAACTGCAAGGTAGTCCCTCTCTTTTAAAGTTGTGTTTGTTAAATTATAGCAGTAGTAAACAAACTCCAAAAGCGACAAAATAGCAAGTGGTTCCTTTCAAATCATGCCCAATGTCTCTTTTCAGTTTTATGGATGATTAATATCAGATTGAAACTGTTCAGATCAAACTGAAAGAAGAAAGGAAAGTCTGCACATTTTAGAGCTAATTAAGCTTAATTTATTTTTTGAAGGTAAGTTTTCCTGTTAAAGGTCTCGTCAGAGTGTTCCATCCGATGCCAAAATTTCTACCTACTATGTTTTGAAAGATACAAATTGTTCTTTATACCAACAGCCAGCAACCCCCTTAACACTCACACAGACATTTAAAAAATAATTCATGTCAAAGACTAGAGAAAGTCAGAATAGGATTGAGTGTTTTGTCTGACACGTCTGCATCAAACACAGCCCCACTGGCGAGCAGCCAGATAGGGAGGGCAAAAGTGTGAGGGACTTTAGAAATTAAAAATAAGTTCTAGAACGTTCTAACTTGGAACCATTAAACTATGTTTTGTAGACAATAATGTAAAGTTGTTCTAACAGAAGGCTATCTTGGGGATAGTGAACTTTTCAATTCACCTTTAAATCAATTTGTCCTGAACTGGTGGTATAGTTTTGAAAGAGATAAGTCAAGTTGAATTTCACTCAATCCATGTCCAGAGTGCTCTGTGAATGTGCTTCAGTAAAATTTGTTTGTAAAAGAAACATAAAGTTCTGCTTAAAACTCACCAGAAAAATGTCATACAGCTCAGTGTCGGACTGGCCCACAGGGATACCAGGAAAACTCCCGGTGGGCCAAGGTGTCAGTGGGCCCTCCTGCTTCTAAACATTTGACCTATTTCATGGCCATTCTCTATTTTTATGAGAATAAAGAGGCTAACTGAATGAAATAATAGATTATAGTATGTAATGAAAATAGAATAGGAGAATAGAGGAAAGGAGTAAGGATAGGAAGAAAATAATACTTTGAGTGGTCCCCTGGATTAAAGGTTTTAATCCAGGGGACCACATCTGACACAGCTCTTTGTTGCTCACTAACTTTATTTTCCGAGCAGATTAAATTTAAATTATTTAAATGTTTAACTGGTTAATGAATATGGGGAGGTGATGTTTTTATATATATATTGGATTAGCAGTTTACAAATGGCTGATATTTTACAAAACTACTATAACCCTATTTTGACACCACATGTATTACAAGATGTACAGTATAGCGTTAATATCTTACCATATACAGGTCCTGATTACTCTTTGATAATGAAAGGGTTCTGGGGATTTCTCAAAATGGCAATGTGTCCACCTAGTGGTATCCGTGAATACCACCTGCATGTTAACCCACTAGGAAACAATAATTAACCACACCGTTGTAGTAAAACAGATAATACTTTATATAAAGTACAAAGTAAAACACAATCATGCATCAATAATACCCTGCCCTGGGGAACCTGTAGTCCCACCCTGGCACAGTCCTTACCAGGCACAGTCCCACACTCCAAACTGGGTGGATAAATACAGTCACAGTCCCTTTCCCTAAGAGCGCCTATCTTTCCCCAGGTAGCACTGCCTGCCCCAAATACCTCTCCTGTGGACAGAGCTAGTTGTTCCCACCTAGCAGGCACACGGACAATGCCTGTCCTCATGCAGAGCCTTTCCCTACCTTCCCTCACAGGGGCTCACAAATTTCTGGTACAGGCAACCACAGCATGTCAGGTCTGCAGGGCAAGCTCCCAGCACTATTTGATGTACAAGCACACAAGTACTACTAGAATCCATCCAAAGCAGCTCCTTTAAACATTCTCTCCACTGCCTCCAAACTCAATTATCAGGGTCCCGTTTCCCCCCGAGCCCACCAAGGGCATCACCACCCATGTAGTATCTCTCCATAGCCTGCAACCTTTTTGCTGCAAGCACGCCAGCCAAAAAGACTCACTCCATTCTGGTGGGAAGTAGAATGACCCTAAGCACATAGCAGCTCGCTTTTCATACTTCTTGTGCAACAAGGGCAAATAAGGTCTTGAGCTGTATTAAAAGGGGCATAGAGTCAAGGGAGGAGGGGGTCATTCTTCCACTGTATAGAGCACTTGTAAGGCCCCATCTAGAATATGCCATACAGTTTTGGTCTCCATCACTCAAACAGGACATTATTGTATTAGAGAGGGTACAGAGAAGGGCAACTAAGCTGGTAAAAGGTATTGAAAATCTTAGCTATGAGGAAAGACTGGCCAAATTGGAGATGTTCACGCTGGAGAAGAGGCGCTTAAGGGGTGATATGATGACTATGTATAAATATATAAGGGGATCATATAATAATCTCTCTAATGCTTTATTTACCAGTAGGTCTTTCCAGCTGACACGAGGTCACCCATTCCGATTAGAAGAAAAGAGGTTCCGCCTAAATATTCGGAAGGGGTTTTTTACAGTGAGAGCTTTGAAGATGTGGAATTCTCTCCCTGAATCAGTTGTACAGGCTGATACATTAGATAGCTTTAAGAAGGGGTTGGATGGCTTTTTAGCAAGTAAGGGAATACAGGGTTATGGGAAATAGCTCATCGTCCAAGTTGATCCAGGGACTAGTCCGACTGCCATTTTGGAGTCAGGAAGGAATTTTTCCCCCTATAAGGCAAATTGGAGAGGCTTCAGATGGTTTTTTTTTGCCTTCCTCTGGATCAACTGGCAGATATGTAGTTAATAAAAAAAAAATAAAAAAAAGGTTGAACTCGATGGACATGTGTCTTTTTTCAACCTTACTTACTATGTTATGTAACAGTGACACCTTCTGGCCAAATCTGGAATCTGCCAGGGCTCACTGCACATGGGACAAAGGACTCACCCCTCCCCCTCCCAGATCCAATTTAGGTCCAACACTTAGCTGGCCATAGGGCAACATAACCCTATGGGTCCCTATATCAGAAGAAAAAATGTATATTGCAAAAGTGCTTAGAAGAAAGCTTTACAGGGGTGGTTTACCTTTAAGTTAACTTTTTGTATGTTATATAATGACCTATTCCTAGCAACTGTGCAATTGGTCTTCATTATTTACTTCTTTTTTTATTATTATTATTATTTGCTTTCCTCTTCTGACTCTTTCCAGCTTTTAAATGGTGGTCAGTGACTGCAGCAGCCAAAAACTATTGCTTTGTGAGGATATATTGCTATTGTTACTTTTTTTTTTTTTACATATCTTTCTCTACATGCCCTCTCCTATTCATAATTCAGTTTTTAGTTCAAACCACTGTCTGGTTACTAAGGCAAATAAAACCACAGCAACCACATAGCTGCTGTGATTACCAAACTGGAGAGCTGCTGAACAAAATCTAAATCACTGAAAAAACATAAAAATAAAAAATAAAGACCAATTGCAAATATCCACATCACACTAAAAGCTAATGTCAAGGTGAACTATCCCTTTAAACAGTTAATTTTTTTAGGGTTTAGTTTTTCTTGAAGGATGTTTCTGGCTCATTACCCATATCCAGAGACAGTTTTGGAACACTACCTTGCACGTAACATCACCAACTGCAAATTATAAAGATACATGATTCTACAACAAGTGACAGCTAAGGACAGAGAAGGGAAATTAATATAATTTCCATCACCTAAGAGTTTATAATGACCAGAGGCAGCTAAATAAATTGGGCAGCAGCTTCATCCTGAAAAAAAAACTCTCTCAAAAATGTAACTTGAATGTGTGCAGACTAAAATGCTGAGTTTCTAGTGGTACATTAATGTCCCGCTTCAATAATTATTGACAGAAATGCTGCGCAAGCTTTCATGGAAAACTCTTCTATGGATAAATTTCCAAAGAAATTAACTCAACCTCAGCTTTAACGCTGCCTCATCCAACAACCAGAATGATCGCAGAAAATATTGCTTGCCCAAAAAATCTGGCCCTTTGCACTCCCACAAGACTGAAAATTTTACAATGTATCTTTTTCAGCCTATAAAAATACAGCGGGCTTAATTGATGCATCTGGCACTTGCAACTAAACTCATTTGCTATCTGAATTGTGTGTGATGTGCAATGTGGGTACCATTGCATCATTAGATTTTGCTCTTTATCTGTACACAATAGTATTGAAGGTTTTCGGGCTCTCTCTATATTAGTCATATTAGTCATAAGAACAGCATGATTATTTCATCAAAGGAAACAATATTGAAAAATCTAGAGGGCACATATCATACAAGCATAATGAATTCTACGAACAATATTTGTAGATCACAGATTCACACTGCAGTATTCACAGAGAAAATTCAAGATGACAGTTGAGTGCAGAGGACTCTTGTATTTGTCTATATGTATTTTGTGGTCACAGCCTCATTGCACCCCCGCCTAATGGTTTTAAAAATTAGTGGTGAGCACAACTTTCCCTTGTTTGTTATAGTTATAAGGAGCAGTGACCAGCTCCATGTTGTAGCTCCCACCCTTCCCAGCTATAGTCAGGTGATCCCATTGGTGTCTAATTAAAGGGCAGCCAAGTTTTACTTTGAAAGCAGCAAGTAAGTTGCCGGTAAAACTTAGTCCCTTTGTAAAATGTATAATAAAGCAATAGAATTCTTAAGGAATCAGATGAAAATTGAGCATAGGACTGGCCAGATATGGGATGACTTTGACGTAGTTGGCCAGCTTAAATATATTGTAATATATGGACAAACAATCCCTGTTTTGTTTAAAGGGTAAGGCATTTTTCAGTAGCAGTATGCACAAAATGTCTCTGTCTATATATATATATATATATACACTCTCTAAAACTAAATATGTCCTTGACTCCAATATGCTGAAGGTGTTTGAAATTACTTTCATTTAATACAATATAGATTCATATTCTCTGTGCAATACAATCACTTGTTTCTAATAATTACAGACAGCCATTCAATCTTGCATTATTGATAGGAGTAAACTATAATTGGTTCTTCTTAACTGAATATAGGTTTTATTCCAACAATATTGATGGTGTAAAACGAATTCCACATACAGTTTTACAAAGCAATAATTAATCATACAGCAATAAATAAACTGTGCCGCTATACATTACGTTTTTGGAAACTCTACAAGGAATGTAAAACTTTTGCAGCTTTTTTCCCCCTCAATACATAGACCATGCATTAAGCAACATTTAAGATCCATGAACTTTATGACATTTTGGAGATTGCTGTTTTAGGAGGGAAAGTAAAAAAAAAATCAAACCTCTCTGTATCTGTTCTGTACTGAAGGCACTTTAATTTGTTTGTTATTAATTTGGAAGTGTTTTTTTTTAAAGCACTGTGTCTGCATTCGCTGATAACACAAAACTATTTATAACAATTGAATTCATGCTGGATATATCATCCTTAATGGGAGGTGGAACAAACTGGCAAACTGGGCATATGATGCTGTCTAGTGATGGGCAAATTTAATCGCCAGGATTAGCGGCAAATTTTCACATTTCTCTCAAATGTTTTTGTGAAACTGCAGCAAAAATTATTGTGCACATAAAAATTGTCGAGTCAAATTTATTTAGACGCCTTTTGACTTTAATGCATTTGGACAAAATAGTCGTGCATATAAAAATTGTCACTGAAGTAAAAATTGTCGTTAGTCAAAATTACTTTGATGCTCATTGACTTAAGTGGGTTTCACAAATTTTTTGCAGTCTCACTAAGTTTTACGCTGTTTTGGCAGAAGCGAAATGGAACAGATTTGCCCATCACTAATGCTGTCCTTACCAATTGGATTATACAATGTAAAATCACATCAGTGTAATTTGGACAAATATACTTTAGTGATTAGTTTCATTGGAAAATTCAAGAAACCACAGGAATTTAACTTTGTGTTGCATTTTTCCATTTATTTTCAGTGTGTTTGGTGCAGCAGCTTTTTTTCATGCAAAATACATCAAGGAAATTCACCATGAATCAAGGCCAGGTGAAAAATTTGCTCTTCAATAATACACATGCATGATAAAAAATTCAGTGTTCTGATCAACTCTATTATGGTTGGATCACTACCTGAAGTACTAGGATCTTGGTTGTTTAAATACCTAAGGGCCCATGTATATCTGCCGCAGTCCCTTACCACAGTCAGTTGCATGTAAAACCACTGGCGTCTAAATGCAATCCTTGCCTTTCCAAACAGACTGCCGCTCAGTCCTTCCTGCCTTTCACTTTGAATCAGGCACTGCGGTGCCTAATTGCAGGAGAAACCTGGAGCTACCGACTGGTTTGGAGGTGGTTCCCTCAGCACCCTGTATCAATCGCTGCAGTACAATTGTGCCCAAAGAATAAGGTGCACATGTCACTCGCATGCAGAACATCAGAAATTAAACCAGGCAGACTTAAAATGAAACAAAACATTCAGCCACAGGGTAGCACTGGAAGAAACCCAGCCTATTGAATTAAAATTGATGCCAGTGACAATTCCGGCAACAATTTGACGTGCATCAAAGTCAATCGGCATACGTTAAAGGGCATGTAAAGTCTAGAATAGAATAAGGCTAGAAATGCTGTATTTTGTATACTAAATCTAAACATGAACTTACTGCACCACAAGCCTAATCAAACAAATAATTTATGGTTTCAAAGTTGGCTACAGGGGGTCACCATCTTGTAACTTTGTTAAACATCTTTGCAAGACTAAGACTGTGCACATGCTCAGTGTGGTCTGGGCTGCTTAGGGATCATCATAAACAAAGCTGCTTGAGTTCTGCATGGCTGGTAAGTAAGGCGGGGGCTCCCCCTGCTGTTCATAAGTATGATTGTTTCCCTGCTCAGCAGTTAGGGACCATCTGACAATTCCTATCCACAGCAGTAAATGAAGGGAGAATTTCACTGCATACAGTCAGGTTTCTTATAAAAACGGTACACATTTTGTAATTAAAGTATATTGGAGATAGGTTTCTTTTTCATTAAAGAAAGTAAAAATGGGATATTATTTTTTTGCCTTTACATGCCCTATAATTGTCGCCGGAGTCTGAATTGTCGCCAGCGTCAAAAAAACATTGGCTTTTGAATTTTCACAACAATTTTGTGAATTTATTTGCCGGTGGCCAAACGTAGAAATTAGCTTCACGCCTGGGGAATAAATTTCGCTAATAGTCACTGCAGCAGGCACAAAGACACCATAACTTTATAACGTTTTATTGATGTGCACCTGTCTGGGGACCTGTAAAACAGTAAGCAGAAATTCACAGGCTACAAGCCCACCTCTTCTATGGAGCTAAAGCACAGAGGAGGGATGACAGGACATACAAGGGTGGGGGGCTTAGGAAAAGTCCATTAAGGATAATAGACTGGCAAGGATTTTGCTCAGTGTGTGGCTATGATGTTAACACAGAAGTTAGCTGGTCTTTCAGAAACTATTTATTACTTGATTAGAACTAGTGATGGGCGAATTTGCGCCGTTTCGATTCGCCGAAAAATTTGCGAAACGGCGCCTGTTTTTTTGACGCCAACAAATTTTCGCCAGCAAATTTTCACGGGCGTTTCATGAATTTATTCCCTGGTGGCGAATCCCGCAAATTCGCGCCTGGCAAATAAATTCGCACATCACTAATTAGAACCTAATAAACAGTAACTGTGTTACTGTGTTACATGAGTGCTGAACGCAAGTAGAACACAAAATGTTGCATTCCACATGCATTCGGTGCTTGCATGCACCCATGTGAGTACAGGCCCCTTCACAAGAATCACTTGCGCTCCCCTGTGGCAGAACTTGGGGGAGGGGAGGTCTGTCACAGGATGTAGGAAGTCTTTGTGTGACTGAGAGACATGTGAGGTGATGGTTCTCTGAGGCAAAGAGGGAAAATTATTTTGTGTTAAGTCTGTTGAAGAAAGAAGTATGGACTAACTGCCTAAGTGGGACTAATACCTTGTTGTAAAGAGCAGGAGCATGTAGAACCCTGTTGAACAGACTGTTCTGACTTGTGGACAAGAGCTGTACTTCTATTACACCGTTACACGTTGCTGTTCTGTGGACAACTCTGTTGTGAATAAAACTTTATGTTCAAAGTACTTGGTTGTCATTGGAGTTCTGCTGTAAGAAGTTCTTGCTACCACTACCATTTGAGTGAAATTTTCACACAGCGAAATGCAGGATTGTGGGAAAAAACATAGCACATGTGGACATGCATGTACCCTTTAATACAAAAGCTATACACATAGTTGAGAAAAGAAGTCCATCAAGTTCAACCCCTCCAAATAAAAACCCAGCATCCATACATACACCCCTCCATACTTTCATATAAATTATATATACCCATATCTATACTAACTATAGAGTTTTGTATCCATTGTTCCATTCATTCAATCCATTGTTTCAGGTTTTTTATCAACTCTATCAGTTCTTTATCAACCTCCATAGTCCTCTTTTAGTGTCAGATGACCATTCAGGGGACATTGTGATCATGACCATATAAAAATGTATGGGGAATTCCAGTATTGCTCAAGTGGGAACAAACTGGTTCATGTTGTACAAACAGATACAATAAAACAATGCTAGCATCATTCTTCCATTATGTTAAGATCAATTCCCGTTTTTTGTTGTGTAATTGCCTTTTAACACCTGCAGTGCTAGACCCTTACATAATTAATAATATCTGTAGTAGACTCTTGGCCAGGATGGTAACAGTTAATGGAGCAAAGCCTCAGGCAGCTGGCACCCTTCCATGAGATTCCTGTCTTATCTATGTTTAATTAAATCCAGTTTCTGTACTCATTATTTATTCAATTAAAGCCTATTGTTATATTCCAGGTCTGTGCAAGATGATCAAGGACCATTTTAAAGGACAGCTCAATAATCCTTTTTATTCCCTGGCTGAGCCAGAATGCCCTTTTCTCTTCCCTTACGACAAAAGGCAACACAAATTGAAACTATGGATGGCTCAGGTGGAGAAGATGGATGGACTGACTCGAAGATTTGAAGACAATGGGATTCATGGGTAAGAGATATGATGGCAGAATTACCTGTAGGGTAGCACCAATAATCTTTCTATGTGTCATTAAGAAAAAGCATGCTCTTTAAAGCACCAAGGAGATTCAATAAATAAATAAATAAATAAATAAATAAATGGCCTACTCACATTTGTAGCCATATACAGTATAGGGGGCATTTCCTTATACAGTATACTATGGGTGCAGTGGAAATAGATAACTGAATCATCTGACATAAAATTCTTTCTTTGGAATCTTGCCTTCAGGGTAAACAATCCTTGATGCAGAAGGGCCAGTTTACATTAATGACAGAGCTCTTCCATTCCCTTTAATATTGGACTTCATAATGGCCTTCTTGTGTATAATAGGGCCGATAGTTCTGCATAAATTATTAAAATGTGTTTATCCAGATTCATCAATAACATCACACTTTTCACATATATTTTAAGTAACTTGTGAAAGTCCCCCAGACTGACAAAGAGATTCATCCGTGGCTGTAGCTTTGTTGAATGTTGTTCTAATTATTGCGGTGTGGAGCTCTATTTCTGCTGTGATAAAACATCAGAGAGAAACATGCTGGGTAACTTAGTTGTATATGGCACTTTTTTTCAAAATTATGAAGTAATACTAGGCCACATTCTCATATTTTGCAGGCTTTCAATATGTATTATCTATTACCAGTACTTAAAAGTCCAAGAATTCAATCCTACCCTTCACCTTAACTCACACACCCCTGTTAGGATCAAAACACATTCTTCTTCTAGCGATCAATACTACACCTCGAAACCTTGAATATGACACCTGTTGTTATTGGTGCTGTACAATAAATGGGTGTTCATACAGGTTACAAACAAATAAGCAACCGTAGAAGTGGGAGATGCAAGGTGTAGAGTATGCCAACATATGAATGAGCTAGCTAAGATTTCTTTCAAAATGCATCTGAGTTAATGGGCTTGTTTTTCTGCACAAAAATCATTTGCGTTATCGTGTGTTTTTTGCTCCAAAAATATTTTTGCTGAAATTTTTCTTGAGTTTTACAGAAACATTCAGCAATCACAGAACATAGAATTGCTTCATGAATCCATGCCTGGCAAAAAACGTGGCAGGGAACTCTAGAGAAGGGCAGTCGTAGTCGTAGTCTTTAATGTGAGTATATGAAATGTTGGGGTAGTAGTGCAGAAGAGGTATATAGCAAGTGATTTGATACTTGGAGATAAGATTAAAGATGTAAATTATTACTTTATGAAGAGTTTTATATCCATTTTGTCTTCATTTCGGGGCCAGCATTATAACGTTTTTGGTGATGCTTTTGAGTGAATCTCTATACTTAGCCTTATCGGCCTATTTATACTGCTCTTTTTAACAGGTTCAGTGTTGGACTGGAATGCCAGGGGCCCACCAGAAAACCTTAGACCATGGGCCCACTTTCAAAACTATTACTCCTCCTCTCCTCATTCAACCTCTTTATTCTCCTAGTCTCATATATATATATATATATATATATATATATATATATATATATATATATATATATATATATATATATATATATATATATATATATCACAAATATCACAAACAAACTGGAGCACTCACATGCAAAATAGGCAACTGCCTGGGTGCTGGTTACATAATAATACAAATAGCAACCAAAAAAAACCGCACTCACAGGACTTGATTTGTGCAAAAAAGTGTTTTTTATTCCGACGTTTCGGCTCTAACACTCGAGCCTTCTTCACTTCCTGTGTTAGAAGCCGAAACGTCGGAATAAAAACCACTTTTTTGCACAAATCAAGTCCTGTGAGTGCGTTTTTTTTGGTTGCTATTTATATATATATATATATATATATATATATATATATATATATATATATATATATATATATATATATATATATATATATATATATATATATTTACTATACTCTATTCTTACATTATTACACATTTTTTCCCATAAAGAAATAGGGAATGTCCATGAAACAGGTTAAATGGTTAGAAGCATGAGTGGCCACTGACACCTATTCCCACCGGAAATTTTCCTGGTATCCTGGTGGGCCAGTCCGACACTGCAGCCACGTGTGTTTTTTTTAAAGAAATAATAAACAGTGATTTTATTTTATGAGGAGATGTGCTCTACATTTGTGCTTTTTTGTTTTGGATGGTCACAGCTTGAGGAGTCCTGCATGGATGCACCTAACTCTTTGCAGTCCGTTTTATGACACTTTACAGAGGAGTCAACGGTGAGTCTGAATTTTTGGCTGCTGAATTAATTTTATGTCATATTTTGCATTTTCAAAAATCTATTTTGTAAAGGGACAAAGGAAATGTGTATCATATGCTGGGATTCCTGTGGATATAAGAAGGTCCCCGCATTGCAGAAACATTACCTAGTTTCATTGTTCGCTGCTTATAAATTCCCATAACCTGTGATCATTGCTCTTCAGTCTATAGTGGCACTGAAAACAGTTGTCATAGTCACAATATTTGTATGCAGTTTTCCATTGAAATAGTTAACACAGAAATCTACAGCAAAGAACTAAAGCGTGGCAAAAAGTTTCTTTTGCTCTAGCCCCAAGAACAGCCTCCTCCTTTTTTTCTAAATTGGATGGATTTTATTCAGATCCCCATTTCCTTTTGACCTTTTCAATTCAATCGTCGTTCTATTGTATGAGAGCTAAATCTGAATTGGCAGGTGCTTTTGATGTCTCCTTTGGAATAGTCGTTCCAAGTAAGATGTGAGTTGCTCAATTTCAAGCAAAGTCCCTCTGTAATAAAAGCTTGATGGTGGAATTCTAAACAGACAGTATAATTATCTTGCACTTAAGACATTTCTTGGATTGCTTTGCAAAAGAAACTGGACCTATCTGCAACTAGAAAATCAATGCATCTGCAGATGTCTTCATTGCTGTCTCGAAATGTAAAAACATTTCTATAAACCTTAAATCTCTTTTACATATTCAATAGGCAGTTGTGAATGTGGTTGATTTATCCATTAATTCTTTACTAGTGTAACTGAATCTGCAAAACCATTGAAAGTCCTTTGTTCTTACAATTAGTAATAAGTTTTAATACTAAACTCCAACTGACCATAAGCTATGTTTAGTTATTCATCCAATGGATATTGATCCAAAGTGAGGAAGACCACATTCATTCATTCTATGAATACAGACCTAGTCAGATATGATGGTTCAT
Source organism: Xenopus laevis (assembly GCF_017654675.1). Classification (NCBI taxonomy): domain Eukaryota; kingdom Metazoa; phylum Chordata; class Amphibia; order Anura; family Pipidae; genus Xenopus; species Xenopus laevis. The sequence continues at coordinate 34,032,653 of NC_054376.1, forward strand.
AAAAGACAGAAACCCAAAAACCTGTAAGAAATATTACTTCTGTAAAGGCCATACTTTTAGATTCAGACATTCTATGTATATAGGTATGGGAGTCTGGACCTGTTCTCAAGAATCGGTGTGACCTGTTGTTTTCTGGATAAACAGTCTTTCCATAATTTGAGTCTACAGAAAAAAATTTAAACATAAAATAAACCAAATATGATTTGTCCTCCCTCCAGTAAGGATTAATGATATCTTAGCTGGGATCAAGTACAAGGCACTATTTTATTATTACAGAACAAAAGGAAATCATTTTAAAAAAATTAAATTATTTGATTAAAATAATTCAGAGCTTTCTGGATATATTTGTCAATAAACAGTGTAATTTAAGTTGCCTTTTTTAACCATGTTTTTATGATATTTATTACCTATATGTTTCATTTATGTTAGATAACTGGCTGGGGATTAGTTAAACAAAAAATAACACAAAAAATTCGGAAGTTCGGAGTTGCTTGAAGTTTGATATTAGAAATACTGAGATAAATTCGAACCTTGATAAATAACCCCCTAAGTCTATCAGAAAATCATGTAAACATTAAATAAACTCAATTCCTTAGTTTTGCTTCCAATAAGGATTAATTATATCTTAGTTGGGATCAAGCAAAAGGTACTGTTTCTTTATTATGCATAGGGCCTTCCTCACCTCTTTGTACCTGTATTGATTGTGATGTTTGTTACTCCATATATTCTATATATGTAATTCATGTGATGTAGTTGTATAATCACATTTACTTTACAGTGCTACGCAATATGTTGGCGCTATATAAATACATGTTGTTAATAATAATAATAATAATAATAATATTACAGATAAAAAGGAAATTGTTTTTAAAAATTTGGATTATTTGATTATAATGGAGTCTATAGGAAGCAGCTTTTCCATAATTCTGAGCTTTCTGAATAATGGGTTTCCGGATAATGGATCCTATACTTGTATTGACATTTCTTGTTCCGTTTACATCCGCTCTGTGTGTTTGAACAATTGCCAAAATTTGAGTGTCCAATGCATGATTAAGGTATATACAAGTTTAAATACAGTAACAGCATTCCTTGATTAAACATTAAAGTCCATGTATGATATTATTCCACGTAACACAAAACAGTTAAGTTGTTGCTTTCATAAGATCACGTAAGAGCAATTATTGGAAAATCCTTAGATTTGTCGTTCCAGTCATTGACAACCAGTATCCCTATTTTGCAGATGTTCTTCCTACCACATTGTTCCTAGTAAATTTAATTTAGGCCGTTTGAAAGCAATTGCTTGTGTAATTATTTTTGTACTTTTTCCAGTTAGCATACATTTCGGGGCAGATTTACTTATGGTCGAATAGCGAAGGTTAATTAACTCTCGATATTTGACTGTCGAAGTTAAATCCTTCGACTTCAAATATCGAAGTCAAAGGATTTACCGCAATTTGTTCGATCAAATGAAAAATCGTTTTAATACATTGAACGATTTTTCTTCGACCAAAAAAGGATTGCAAAGCCTATGGGGACCTTTCCCATAGGCTAACATTGACTTCGGTAGGTTTTAGGTGGCGAACTAGGGGGTCAAAGTTTTTTTTAAAGAGACAGTACTTCGACTATGGAATAGTTGAATATTCAAACGATTTTTAGTTCGAATCGTTCGATTCATAGTCGATGGTCGAAGTAGCCAAAAAAAATTCAAAGTTTTTTTTATTCTATTCCTTCACTCGAGCTAAGTAAATGGGCCCCTTCAAGTTCGAAAAATTCTTTTGTTGCATTAGTGTGTAACCATTCAAATGAGAACATGTTTTGATTATGGAAATGTATACAATGTCCTGACAATAGATAGCGTAGACCAAAATGGGGACTGAGAACAATAGAATAGAATTTATATACTCAAATGGATTTGAAGTTTATAGGATGTAATGTATAGGATGTAATGTATAGGATGTAATGTTCTTTTTCTTAATGGTTTCTATTTTCTAAAACTTACTGACTACAGGAATATTTGTTTTTTTTTCCTCTCTTAATTCTGTAACTTGAAAATTAATAATAATAAAAGAAACCCTAAGTATAAAAAAAAGAATTGTATTACCTGTGTTTTATTGGCATTAATATGGTCTTTGAGGATGATGCATTGTCTTCCAGAAATTCAGGCAGAGAATTGAATTCTATGCACGTCAAATTCCCAATTATAGTTTTCTCTATGCCAGAGCAAGCTCTCCAGTGATATTTTAACTGCTGAAATTATTTTATATTCAAAAATTCTTGGCTCTTTCTTCCATTCCCCCATCCTACTAAATTGTAAAACCTGGATCCCCCTTCCAGTGAAGGCCTTAAGCTGTCATTTTCAAATAGCCTCTCTCCAAATGAAGACAGCTATCAATATGCTTAGCATGCAAAAGTGTGTTATTGATTAATGCCTCAGGTAAGTAGGTTAATAAAATGTGAAAAAAAGCCTCGTGATTAGAACAGGAAAACCTTCAAGGTTGCAGGAAATCTTTTTTTTAAAAAAAGTCTTCAATAGCTCTAAAAAATGCAGACCTATTAGCTGGATGCAAAAAAAAAATTCTTTCTAAGAGAACTTATAGTGAATGCTGATATCAAAAGGCTATGGTGTCATTCATCAGTTACTATTTAAGACACAGGTTCATTTTCTGACAATGGTAGCTACTAATAAAAATGAAATGTATACAAGCAATGTCTTCTCAACTATCCAATGACTACCGCTTTTGCAGAGAAAGGCAAACTGAGGAACACCAAGAGAATGTTTTAGACAACATTAGGGAAAGAATTAGGGTCCATGGTTGAAATCCATGAGGTTGAAATAGTTAGGAAATAGGAAAACAAATGTTTAAATTATTTTTACAGATAGTATTTACTGTATCAAGAACTCCAGTATTTACTGTATATGTGTGCATGCAACACTCCTACAGTTGGACCAAGGTAAAATGCAGTGGTTAATTAAATACTCATTTGTTACATGAACATAAGTTAATACCAAGCTACATAGTTAAAACTAAGAATGAAAAATGTGTGTAAGACTATAGTAAAATGAGCAGCACTGTTACTCTCAACTAGTAGCTTTACCCCAATATTTACTCTGAATGAGACCTTCTATTCTCAGGGGGTGAGCCCTCACCACGGTGTGGAGGTCAGGTGCTGTGCAGCTGTAACTGTATGCAATGCACAATACTTGGGTGCCATGGTTTTGCATATACTCCTGCATAAATTCTTGCAGGGTAAGGGTAAGGCCAGAGGAGATACGGGGAGATTTTGTTGCATGGTGACTTATCACCAAGTCTTTTGTGCGACTATCTCCCCGAACTGCCTCAGCGTCTTTTCCCCATAGGCTACATCGCAAAATCACCTGCGCTAATGCACACGCAGCAATGCGTTTTCAATAGTCGCCCAAAGTTGCCTCACTTTGGGCGGCTATTATATTCTTGGTCCAGGGTTACCAAGAATATAATACAATATAATACAATGTTATTAATTTCCATTTCCTATAACAGTTCATGCAGTGGATCTATAGTACAATAAAAAACAGCTTAGAAGGAAGCATCATATACAGTCTAGGCAATTTATTTAATTTATTAAGTCAGGTCATCATTGGGTGAATCGGCTGAAATTTCAAATGATTGAAACAGTTGAACCCAAATGACAAGGAGGCAATTGTTTGAAAGATTTGTTGTCTAGGGAAGCCTTTTAGATTTGGAAGCTAGAAACGTTGAATCCACTTGGCATAATTAAGGAATATGATATTTTTAGATGAGTCCGCCTTTTTTATGGATTTTTTATTGTCAAAATGTTTTATATTATTTCATAAATATCTTACACATGGATTTACCTTTCACTGTACCCTTTGGGACATGTATGTCTGGACACTTTCAAATTTTGCTGTATCTATTGTTAATTTGTATAATTGTCTATAAAGATCTATTGTATAATTAGCTACAGGTTCTATTTCGTGTTTCTGAGAATATCCACTAGGTGGTATATTAGGGTATAAATTGTGTATGATTAATTGCTAGTTCAGCTTGATAAAGGGCCATGGAGTGCCCAAAATGTATGTAATTCCAGATAAATAGGGTTGCCATCTGTCCAGATTTCACCCGGATATGGCAGTTTTTGGAAAGGCTGTCTGGGTGAAAACTGCCTGTCTGGATTTAAGTTAATGACATGGGATTGGCTGATTGCCCCGTCATCAGTCCTGACCCTATGTCATCACCCCCTCCCCCTGATGTCACCAGCCTACCCCTGACATCACCGGCCAACTCCCGATGTCTTCAATCCCGTCCCCGACATCATCGGCCCCCGCCTATTTGCATCTAAAAAGGTGGCAACCCTACCTGAAAATAATCCAATGAAGGCATTTTTAATCTAAAGAAATTGAGTAGTGTGATTCCAATTTGATTTGTTAACTAAAAGTACAGTCAATGCTTTCCTCTTGCAGACCCGGCTCAGTCTTATGTATTTCAATTGACATTAATGTTGAATTTAATAAACATCTCTAGGCTGTACCTGTGCCTTTTCTGTGAACTCTCCTATAACATTTTATGATGGAGGCAATATTAAATCTTAGTGTCAAGTGAGTCTGGGTTTATTAAAACATCGTCAGTTTGGGAAAGGGCATTCAAAACGAATGTGTGTTTTTCACAATAAGAAGCCGATAATCAGTGCCGAGAAAAAATTTCCATTCCCATGTGCCAGAAGTGAGTGATAGAGAAAGAGCAGCTCTTTGCTGCCATAGAAACAGCCTCTGAAATGTGACAGATGCAGCTTTGTTTGTACATATGGTTGGGACACAAATAGAATTAGATGGAGATTTTATAAGCGAGACAGAGGGACACTAAATTGCACTGTAGTGTGTACTTTGTACTCACATTTCCAAGAGATGTTGGAAAAGGCATTGGAGCAGAGGGAAGTGGAAACTTATTACTTAATAATATTGATAGAGAGAGTGAATATACTGATTAAATAGAGGTGAGAAAATTAAAAAGAACTGCTTATTTATGGCAAAGATTTCAGTGACTGTTCAAGAAATCTAGGAGTCGTAGTTTTTACACTGGAAGGTGATATTGGTTGTACCACATGTATGCAGGATATGGCTGTTTAAAGTAGTGACAATTCATAGGGAAAATGAAATAAAAATCGAATTCTAAGCCACTTTCGTATAAAAATTAATTATAATGAATAAATACATTTTCTACCCTGCTTCCTTTATAGTATTCCATGGTAAATTCCATGTATACATGACAATATAAGAACTGTGTCACACAGTACACATAGCAGCATATATATATTGTAATTTCCATTGATAATACATGGCAGTATATATATGTGCATTCTCAATTTCTTGTATAATAACCAGGGTCAGACTGGGGGGCCTGGGGCCTACTGGGGCTGCTGCTCAGGACCCCCCTCCGGACCCCTCTGATTCGCCGATTGTGTGCATGCCAGTGAGTGTGTGCGCAACTGCGCACTGCCCCCCCGCCACCGAGTTTGTGCATGTATGCACTGGTGCGCATGCGCACTTCATTTTACAGGTGGCACAGCAGGAAAGAAAGCAGCGGGGAAATCGCAGATCTGGGTCAGCTTTTTCCCAGTCTCCCCCCAGTCCGACACTGATAATAACTCAAGAACACATGGCAGGATAAATGAAGTGCCACCTTCACGTATATTACATATGCATTGAAGTCAATGGACGCCCGAATAACTTTGATGCAGGGGCGTAACTACAGAGGAAGCAGACCCTGCGGCTGCAGGGGGCCCAGGAGGTACAGGGGGCCCCATGAGGCTCTTATTGATGAGCAATTTGAACATATATTGGTAAAACAGGACAAACACTGGATATGTTGGGGGCCCTAAAATTAATTTGCTGTGGGGCCCAGCAACATCTAGTTATGCCACTGCTTTGATGTGCAACAATTTCAACGCTTGCTGCAATTTTGATGCTCCCAATTTTTTTTTGTTGCGGCAGATTTTTCGCCCGGCAAATTTTTGACGCAGTTTTGCAAAGACATTTGCGGGGTGGCAAAATGTGAAAATTCGCCACAAATCCATGCCTGGCGAATTTATTCGCCCATCACTAGTCGTGAGGGGTTATTAATGAAGTGAAAAACAGGGTGCAAAATACAAAAAAAGGGCACAAGCCATCATTTCAATTGTACTATGTTGTTCAGGGGCACCGTGCCAATGAGGCAAGTTGAGAAACTCGCCTCGGACGGCAGCGCCCCACAGGTTACCAGGGGCAGAATAAAGGCAGTTCCTGGTAACTTTAAGAGCCGAATTTCTGGCTTTTTTAGTGTGCTAGCAACAGGACTCCGGCTCTGAAAAATTGAGCATGTGGGGGGGGGGTAACATCAGGAAAGCCACCTCAGGCGGCAGAGGGGTCAGGAGGGACCCTGTCTATGTTTGGCAGAATTCTTTGAAAGGAAAGTAAGGACACAGTTGGCCTGCACCCAGCAACACTGCACTCTAAGTGGTTGTAGGCCAGCCCTGTCCTTAATTCCTGCCATAGAGAAAATGTTTTGGATCAGGACTCAGAATCAAATGTGCAGAAAATATAAACAGCCCCGGACAGCACTGCTTTCAATAGCAATGACAACATACCTCCCAACATTTTGGAAAAAGAAAGGGGGACAAAAAGAATATTATTTGACCATGCCGATTGTTGTGCCAACACCTCTAATTACCATGTCCATTTTACTAAATCTGGCAGGTTAGGAAAGTTTGAACACATTTCTGTGATTTGTATGTGTTATTACAGTTTGGCTAATGAATTGCCCTTTAACTGTGAGTCTAGGTTCTCCCAAGAGACCTACTTATCTTAAATTGTTAAAAGTATCTAGGTATCTATTCTGGGCTCTCTGCCAAAAGCCAATTAAGTTAGAAATGGTGTATTGTTTTTCTGGCTGTTCAGGGCAGGAGATCAAAGAGAGAGTTGGGACATTTCAGTAACAAACCCGGGATGTGGGCTGAGCTTTCAAAATCGGGACTGTCCAGTAAAAAATGGGACAGTTGGGAGGTATGTGACAATAGAAATACCTTTAAAACCACTGAATATTTCTAATGAATGATGGAATGTTGTTTACAGTTACATTTTCTTTCATTATGCAAAAACTGAGCTATAGCCTCAAATTTGGAAGAAAGAGAAAGGAAGTTTCATTTTTTTAATTACAAAATAAAAAAATTCTCATTAATGATTAGAAGTAACATTTTGAGAATACACAGAAAATCAGAGTTTATATATAGAGAAAAAAAAATACAATTTTACCAGATGCATATAGTCATTAAATGAAGATTAGTAATTTCGAGCGGCAACATTTCTACAGAGAACAATGACTAGGAGATATGAAACATTCTGAATATAGAGTATTCCACCTTCACTTCTTTGTAAAGAGGGAATTTAGGTAATGTCCTTAAATCAACTGTAAACTCACAAAACTATACTTGTGGAGGAGCAAATGTATTGATCACTATTACATTAGTGATACAAAAAAAATCTGAATTGTTTCTAAGTCTCTAACTGGAAATAATCAGCACCTAAACAGTTTAAAACCAATGTTCATAAATGAGTCCCTAGATCTGTCTAACTCCCACAGCCAGAGTTCATAAGCTTCAAAGGTCTCTTGTAGTGTAAGCCATACAAGCAATATATACTTATAATTAGGGCAGACCAAGATGGCCCGTCATTATCCATTATCTAGCCCAAGATAACATTAACCTTACCTTTTTCACCACCAGCAATGACCCACCTTCCCTCTCAAATCACAAGCCCAGGATAGATGTGAACAAGGCCATTGCTTTTAAAATGAGTTGAAGTTAGCAAGCATAATGCCTTAAATAAGACAAAGTACCACCACTGGATTGCTTACCAAGATTACATCACAAGTTTGAACGACCCACCTGGGCTCAGATGGGCAAATGGAAGCAAGACAAGTCTCACTCTGGACCTTTAATATACTGCAATGCTGCCCTAACCTGCACCCCACCATATTCCAAAGCAACATAATAGGAATAAGTAGATTTCCAATGTATGTCATGGCAAGAAAACGCCTTTGCCCCACTTTCATTACTAAGAGATGGACGGGTGGCACTACAATATCTATGGATACTTGTCAAAATATGAAGAAGGGAGTAATAAGCACTTCTACTGGTATTACACTATTTGTATCACATTATTATGACCCACTAGTGGATAGTAATATAAAGTGTGGGCTGTTGGACTTCCCTACTACTACTATGGTATGCCCTACCCTACTGAATATGCACATAAAGACAGAAGTCATACTAAGCTTTATTTTAGAACAATGATCCCCAACCAGTGGCTTATGACAACATGTTGCTTCCCAACCCTTTGGATGTTGCTCCAAGCAGCCTCAAAACAGGTGCTTATTTTTAAATTCCTGACTTGAAGGCAAACTTTAGTTTCATACTGTAAAAAATAGTTGCCAAACAGAGCCTCCTTTAGGCTACCAGTCCACATATAGGCTACCAAAAAGCCAACCACAGCCCATATTTGGCACCCCTTGGAACTATTTGCATGCTCCCCAACTCTTGAATGTGGCTCCTGGGTAAAAAAAAAAAAAAGGTTGGAAACCCTGCATTTTAGAAGGTAAATATGGAAGAATACAAAACACTGGGGTGACCCCAGTGCCAAATCCCTTCACTTTTCAGGATTTTTTTTTATATCTACAAACAGGGTTCATATCTTATTATTCTGATCCGAGCCTACATGTAACAAAAATGTCTACTTGGTTTTCATGTCATCAAATTAAGTGCCCCATGTAAAGGCAGCAGTACCTGTCAACCTATCCAGATTTAAAACAATGTACTGTAATGATAACTGGTACTTTTCCTATTTCCTGCGGCCATAGCTTTCTGTCTTTCTATCACTGCTGAACATTCTTATCTGTCAGTAACCTGACATTCCAAACCTTCATTAGGATGGCAGGAACAGACAAATATCATATCTCATATATGTACCTGATTTCAACTACACATCCTGTGAATGTACATGTAATGAAATAGCAAACTTTTTTAGAATAGTTGTTTGCCAGGATACCAGACCAATGGTGAAAACCTAACTTTCATGATAAACGCTGATCCCATCCTTTTGCTCTGTGGTGCTCTGTTTTACAGATCAGGCATAAATCCAACAAACTATGTTAGGCCAAGTCTCCTACGACCCACTAGAAATCCTGACATTGATGGTCCACTCATAGACAGTGTTATAGGTGTCATACAGGCCTATGGTACAAATAAGAAAGGACAAGAAATTGCCCTTTTATTCTCAGGCCAGTCCAACCATACCAACAAATATCGCCCCCAGTAAAGAGTGAGTTGGGTTTGTTCAAAACTTTAAGGAAAAAAAGTTGCTGTTCCAAACATGAGCATCCTTATATTTCGAAGGTTGCAAGGTTCTAGAAAATAAACCAGACTCAAAATATTTATGAATCCATGCCCCCCAATTCATTGAGTTTTAATCAGTGCGTGCATCTTGTTGGAACTGCATGAAAATGAACCTATGGGTCAATCCAGAGTCTGCTTTATAAACTGGCCATTCAATTTTTGTGTTTTGTGCAATGAATACATTTTACTGTTCAGAAAAAGCAGAGAAGTGTTGTGGGTTTGGTTGGTTGATCTTTTCCTCCAGACAAGAAATAAAAGCAGCTGATGCCAAATTTGAATTGTTGTCAAGATGTTGTCCACCAACCCCACTGAATGCACATCTGACATACAAGTTAAGGTGGCCATACACGGAGAGGTCCGATCGTTTGGCAATGTCGCCAAACGAGCGGATCTCTCTCTGATATGCCCACCTTGAGGTGGGCAATATCGGGCTGATACGATCGTGGGCCCTAGGGCCCAACGTTCGGATCCGAATGAACGGGCGGGCGGATGGCGGGACCGCATCAACGAACAGATGAGGCCGCGATCCGACGGGTTTTTTGTCCCATACCATCGAGATCTGGCCGACTTTCGGGTAAGCCTGTCGGGGGGGCCCCATACACGGGCCAACAAGCTGCCGACTTGGTTTGTCGGCAGCTTTTATCGGCCCGTGTATGACCACCTTTAGGGAGCAAATGAGGGCTGAGAGTGATAGAACCTGTGCCTACAAGACAATAGAGTGTGCTTGCACTTTGCAGTTGAGCATTTTATCGTTACAAAGTTAAATTGGGTTGAAAAAAGAAAAATTCCATGAAGTTCAACCCCTCCAAATAAAAACCCCAGCATCCATACACACCAACTATAGAGTTTAGTATCATAATAGCCTTTGATAGTATGTCTGCCAAGAAATCAACCAAGCCCCTCTTAAAGGACAAGGAAAGTGTAAACATAATTACTGCTTCAGTTATATCCATGCCGTTTGTGGATTCAGCCATCGCTTCCAATCCTCTGTGTGAACTGCCTTTTGTGACATCTGCTGGCCGCTTCAGGATATAACCACACAGTACATTGAAGGAAACTCCCATGATTCATCCGTTCTTCACACAGACAGTGGATTCTGCGCACTTCAAGCGATCCAAGGCAGCGCATGCGCATTAAACTTAAAAGCTAGAGCGTACGTGGTGCGCGTAATGTTTTTGGCGCATGCGCAATAGACCAATCGGCACCATATTGCGCAAGCACAAAGAAAATGTCGGCCCGGAACAGGATTACATACACTTTTCTACAACGATGCGTAACAGGTCAACGGAACAAATTTGGCAGAAATGAACTTAGCGATCAGGGCTGGACTTTCATATTATGGGGGATATAAACAAACACATTTCCATGTCCTTTAAAGGCATTAACTGAATCAGCCATCACATCACCTGACTAAAATACTTGTAAACTATATATAGTTTGCACCAATGCATGATGTATGTAATAAATATTCTAATGGCAAAAGGCATTCTATAAAATAGATCCAAGTAGATATTCCATATTAACTTAGATACTCACACAATTAAGGAGTTTAGTAAAGAACAAATCATTTTTTGTCAGTTGGTGCGGGTCTGCATTTTACTGAAACTCAGTAAAAGCCAGAAGTGTACTGATAAGAGTGTCTTGCAATGTGGAAGTTTTCAAGAGACTTAAAACCCATGCTGTCTTACAATTTTCAGTGAGTGAATATATTGAGGTTAAATGTTTGATTCCATGTTTCTCCTGGCTAGCTGAGGGTGAGTGAGATGCTAAAATCTAAAATTACAGGAATGTAACAAATAACCAAAAATGATAAGCTTGTCTACATTTGCATTATCTCAACTGCATCTAGTTTTCTCACCTTTATCTGTCTACTGGGTTTATTTGCCACCTGTGCCAAAGAAGACAAAGGCACCAGACAGAAAGGACCTAATTGAAGCCATGGGACAGCAGAAATGTCAGGATCAGTGAATGAAAAGAAAGAAAAGCTGTTGCTTTCATAACATAATTAGAATGATCTTCAATACCCACTCAAAGAAATGCAAACTAGATTGGCAATGGCTCCATTGAAATCAGCATAAACAATTTTATTGTATGAATGCTAATTTGTCAGAGTTTTTATTTCTTCTGTGCCCATCAGACGAGGTGTGCCAGAGATGTAAAGGATTTGTCTTGATTCCAGGCCAATCATAATATATTGTAACTTTCATCATCAGAGCAGCAAGTTTATATTCCTAAAAAAACACACACACTTTGATTTTGCAAAGGAAAAATATCCCATATAAATATGCAAAGAATATGTTATTGATACACCTGATGCACACAGGGTGTGCAACTCACTCTGATGGTCAAATGGATTTGTCCACCAACCAATCTAGAAAATATAGGGAAAGTTACCTTCTCTTTTGCTCAACCCATGAAATCCTTTCTTTCATGTTTCCGCCAACCCCCTTTATGACATATGTTACGTGGAATGGCAGAATAAATGCCCATTTGCAAGAAAGGATGTCCTGGGTTGAGCATTTCTGTTCCTAAATAATTCATTTTTCAGGCATGTATCTCCCTGGTGGTAAGGGATCAATGACAATTAAAGGAGTCTTCATAGTAAGGCATCTGCTGTTGTTTGTTGACCTTGTTGCACCTGCAGTCCTTCCTTGGCACACTCTTACAGAATCGGATCACACTCTTTTATATAGCTGTTCAGTAGCCCCAAATTCTCTTTGCATATTTGTGATGGATCCTGGGATTTACAGCACAGCAGTTGGCTTTAAAAAGCTAATGAGTGATTGGTCGCCATGGGTTACAGCCCATGGGCAAATGTACCCAGTGTTGATCAATGAGCCCCACTTTCCACCTAGTGGGCACTGAGGAAGTCAACCCCATGGAAGTCCCCCAGGAAAACTAAAACACACAGTTTTCAGTAACCAAGAAAAACTTTTTATAGAACTGAAGGAACTGACAATCTAACTGGCAATCTAATACATTAGACACCCCTGCACCGAAGACATGTGGAGCAGCTAACTAACACAGTCCTTTTATTATCACAATTCAAAATCAACTCCTTAAGGAAGGAATAAAATAAGGCACAGTTTAGTATAATGTAAATGTTCCTTCCCAATGGCTCTTATTTTCCACAGTTAGTGCAACCTTTCCTAAAGCACCTCTACTTGGAACTTAGTAGCCAATCCCACGTAGCAGGTACATGAACAACATCTTTCCTTTCCAGTGGGCCTGTAGGATAGTCAAGAGGTTTCTGGTGTATCTGGACCATTTTTTTGTAGTATCAAATCTCAGCACCCTCTTAGATATAGGCAATTATGTAATTATTCTCCCCACTGAATCCCCTTCCTGTTTGTTGTTCAGTGCTGCTTTACATGATGCATTATGACATTGGGCCAACACTTCGACCAGGAACCCTCTGCCTGCCCTGATCTTCATCTTGCCTGACTACAGTTCTGCTTAAACCCAAAAAGGTGTTGGTGTCACAGCAGGGTGATGTACCTATGGTTCCCTGCCCTGAGTTTTAAAGTTTTACAAGGCTGAGCATTATTATTATCAATAAATACAAACTTAACAGTCTCACATCTACCAGAGGCAACACTTTCCCATTTAAAATGTTCATTGTCATAGTTTGATTTTTAATCAAAATATGACTACCTTTTACTGCTGCTAAATCTACTGAGTGAGAAGTGTGATGTGTGCACACTTGAACATTTTTAAGTAATGGTACATTTGTCAACATTCCTTAAGCTTTAGAGAAATGTCAGATTAATCTTCTCTGCACTTTTCTGAGCAGAGAAATATCAGGAGGCTGATCCTTCAAAGAAACCCTAATTCATAGTGGAGGTTCGAATATGCTAGCACTGTTGTATTAAATTGCTATATTTCCCCAAGAACTGGTGCTTCTATCTGGGAATATTGATCTTCACAGGGATTCCATAGACTTGGGCATGCACAATATACTACATTCATATTTTTTTGGTATAATGTGCATACCCCAGGAAACCCTGGGGTTTCCATTTCCTCTCAGACCTGCCTCCCATCCAACACTCCATAGCTTATCAAAGCTATTGGAAGTGCCCCTAGCTATGTAAGTTATTTTGATAAGGGTTATTGTTTGGTTAAACAGGGACATCCATTGTTGCACTGTTGGGGGATTAGGTCCCATCCATGATTTGGCAATGAGCTGCCTGGTGTAAAATAACAGAGTTCTGTATCCCTGCCTGGCACAGCTTGCAGTGACTAGCTCATCCCCCATTCCACTACGCTTTTGTGGAAGAAACAGAGAAAACAGACCAAGTAGGAATGATAAAGCTGTGGTGGTTCTTATCAGCATTTTCTCTCTGGGAGGGGGAACTGCAGAACAGCCAAAACAGCCAGCCAATAGTTACATAGTTATATCTGGTTGAAAAAAGACAAAGTCCATCAAGTTCAACCCCTCCAAATGAAAACCCAGCATCCATACACGCACCCCTCTCTACTTTTAATTAAATTCTATATACCCATACCTATACTAACTATAGAGCTTAGTATAATAGTGATGGGCAAATTTGCGGCGTTTCGCCAAAATATTTTTTAATTTCCTGTGAAATTCACGAAATGGAGAAAAATTTGCGAAACTTCGGAGAATTTGTGAAATGGCGCCAGTGTCTCGTTTTTGACTCCGGCGTCCGTTTTCTGATGCCAGCGAATTTTCACCAGCGGATTTTCGTGGCCGTTTGGTGAATCTCGCAAATTTGTCATGAATTCGCGTGTGGCGAATAAATTTGCCCATCACTACCAGCCAATTCATCACAGTGCCACAGCCAGGAACACAATTCCTTTCCTTCGCAGAACCCAGTGAAGAGGAAAATTCCTCTTAAAAGTTAAAAGAAAGTTAGTGCACATTACCCATCAGTTCTCTCATAACAGCACAATCCATCCTACCAGAGCTCTGTGAGACAGAGATGATTGGAGCAAAATACTTAATAAAGTTGTGTCCAAAACAGTTTCTGAAAATCCCCTTTTAAACAGAAACACTGAAGCAAGAGACGGAAGTATATATTAAATATTTTGGTTCATACTCGTTCCAACATTTTAAACCACTTGATGTTGTGAGCTCCAATGCTGGGGATGTTGAAAATATGTTTGCGCTAGTGGGAAAGTATTAATAATTTGCGATGTGGTAAACGGAGTGCACAATAGGGTTTAGTTGCCATGGTAACGTACCGCGACTATGGAAAGGAAGTGCAGGGACGCGTGACCTAGGCAACCAGGATCCGTAAAAGGAGAGAACCGCATACTCTCTGAGGAAGTCGTATATCGACGAAACGCATCAGGTGAAGGCTGTAGACGTCACCTCCAAGCGCCAGGGAATCCATACAAGGACGTGGCAACAACGCTGGTTGGGGTTAAACCACGAACACTGGGGTCCTTGATATACTATTGACAGGAAATTTTGATGACTCGATATTCCTGTATTAAGTATAAATTTGTGAGTGCACAATTTTAAGTATTTTTATTAGTGATGGGCGAAATTCGCGAAACGGCGGCGCCCGTTTTTGATGCCGGCGTCCGTTTTTTCGCGTTTCGTGAATTTATTTGCTGGTGGCGAATCGCGCAAATTCGCCACGAATTCGCGCCTGGCGAATAAATTCGCCCATCACTAATTTTTATCAGTAATAAAACATTTTTACACTATTACTGCTCCACATCTTTTTACAGCAAGGAGTTCTATTTGGAAGCTACACCTCGCGATCTTGAGTTATATTCTGATTATATTTTTAAACATTTGTGAGTACCCACTTATTACTGAACACGTGGTGTGTAAAGATTAAAATAGGCACACATTTAACATTAGTGTCTTTGAGGTGGAGGTGTTGAACTATAACACTCGAAATACTACACTATAAGATCTCTCTATGCCATATTCTCTTCTCTCCTAGCTATTTTTAGCGCTGACCCTCATCAACTTATTTGTCGTTAAAGATGATTGGAGGTCATAGGAGGAGGGATGAGTCAGGCGACAGAAGATCACTCCTTACTTCCTGCTGGGTTCTGCCAATAGCAACTATTGGCTGGGGCTGCTCTGTTTTATAAGCTGCTCCAGGGGATAAAAAAGCTCTGACATTCTAAAACATTGCATCCCAACAGAGGGATGGAAATTAGTGATTGGGTGAATAAATTTGCCTGGCACGAATTTGCGATGAATTTCCACGTTTCGCCACAGGAGAATAAATAGCGAATCTCCAGCGAACATTCGTTGGCTTGCATCAACACTATTTGGATGCCCATTGACTTCAACGTGTCAGCTTGGACGCGGGCGTCATTTTCCGATTTTCACGATTTTATGTGAAAATGTCCAATTCTCACGATTTTTTTTGAAAATGTCAGATTTTCACGATTTTTTCATGAAAAAGTCAGAATTTCATGATTTTTTCATGAAACTTTCCGATTTCACGTTTCTTCTGTGAATTTTTCGCAGTTTCACTAATTTCGAGGGAGAGTCGCAGATTTTTCAGCGGGAGAAATTCGCCCATCACTAATGGAAATTAATGAAAAATAAAGAAGTAGCGGGATGCTATACCGTTCCAATTCAGGCACTGCATTTAACACATTTCATTATATATGAGCTACTTGTAAAAGATTCTGTTTCAGAAAGGATCATGGCTGAATTTTTCTATGCCTGTGTTCTATGTCAGTGCTGTGCAGCATACTCACAATATACCTACTCTGAGTGAGATGGCTGCTAAATTCAGTCCATAAGTTATATTTTATTAAGACATAAGTTATTTCAGGTTTACACATCTGCACAACTAGCTATATACATGCCCAACTAAATGTAGCTGTATTGATAAAGCTGTGGCCTTGTTCACACCAACTCTGAATTTGTGGTATATTTATTGTGGTTTGGGGTTATTGCCACCAAACGTGGGGTTATGGTGGCTAACAACAATGCTTAACACAGTAATGCATTAATGCTTTATAAAATGTACCCATATACCAATAAAAAATCAGCCCCTTACTTTAAGGCCATTTCATATGCAACTATTTCATTGCCAGTATCTGTGTTTGTGATCAAAAGATCATTTCTACATACTTTCCATTCTATTATGTGACCACCCTGGGTTGTTTGGCACTCGCTACTTGCACTTCCATTATCCTAAAGGTGCACATTGTATTCACAAAATGGGATTGCGATTGCGTGAACAAATAAAGAATGCCCACTGCAAAAAAAGTCAGGCTTTATTTATGACAGATAAATACCAGGTCTAGACCAGGTGCTTTTCAACTTGTTTATTAATGACCTGGAGGTGGGCATTGAAAGTACTGTTTCTATTTTTGCAGATGATACTAAATTGTGCAGAACTATAGGTTCCATGCAGGATGCTGCCACTTTGCACAGTGATTTGTCTAAACTGGAAAACTGGGCAGCAAACTGGAAAATGAGGTTCAATGTTGATAAATGCAAGGTTATGGACTTTGGCAAAAATAATATAAATGCAAGTTATACACTAAATGGCAGTGTGTTGGAAGTTTCCTTAAATGAGAAGGATCTAGAGTTTTTTGTAGATAACAAATTATCTAATTCTGAGCAGTGCCATTCTGTGGCCACTAAAGCCAATAAAGTTCTGTCTTGCATAAAAAAGGGCATTAACTCAAGGGATGAAAACATAATTATGTTTACATAATAATATTTAATTACATAATTACAGTGCTACGCAATATGTTGGCGCTATATAAATACATGTTAATAATAAATAATAATAATTATGCCTCTTTATAGGTCCCTGGTGAGGCCTCATCTGGAGTATGCAGTGCAGTTTTGGACTCCAGTCCTTAAGAGGGATATAAATGAGCTGGAGAGAGTGCAGAGACGTGCAACTAAATTGGTTAGAGGGATGGAAGACTTAAATTATGAGGGTAGACTGTCAAGGGTGGGGTTGTTTTCTCTGGAAAAAGGCGCTTGCGAGGGGACATGATTACACTTTACAAGTACATTAGAGGACATTATAGACAAATGGCAGGGGACCTTTTTACCCATAAAGTGGATCACCGTACCAGAGGCCACCCCTTTAGACTAGAAGAAAAGAACTTTCATTTGAAGCAACGTAGGGGGTTCTTCACAGTCAGGACAGTGAGGTTGTGGAATGCACTGCCGGGTGATGTTGTGATGCTGATTCAGTTAATGCCTTTAATTAAGAATGGTTTGGATGATTTTTTGGACAGACATAATATCAAAGGCTATTGTGATACTAAACTCTATAGTTAGTATAGGTATGGGTATATAGAATTTTAATTAAAAGTAGGGAGGGGTGTGTGTATGGATGCTGGATTTTCATTTGGAGGGGTTGAACTTGATGGACTTTGTCTTTTTTCAACCCAATTTAACTATGTAACTATGTAACTATGTAACTATGTACAGTCATATCAAAAGTTTGGGAACTCCTCTTAATTCTTTGGAGTTTTGTTTATCATTGGCTGAGCTTTCAAAGGAGCAACTTCCTTTTAATATATAACATGCCTTATGGAAACAGTAGTATTTCAGCAGTGACATAAAGTTTATTGGATTAACAGAAAATATGCAATATGCATCATAACAAAATTAGACAGGTGCACACATTTGGGCACCCCAACAGAGATATTACATCAATTCTTAGTTGAGCCTACTTTCGCAAATGTAACAGCCTCTAGACACCTACTTTAGCCTTTGATGTGTGTCTGGATTCTGGACGGCGGTATTTTTGACCAGTCGTCCATATAACATCTCTTCAGTTCAGTTAAATTTGATGGCTGCCGAGCATGGACAGTCTGCTTCAAATCATCCCATAGATTGTCAATGATATTCAAGTCGGGGGACTGTGACGGCCATTCCAGAATATTTTACTTCTCCCTCTGCATAAATGCCTTTGTAGATTTCGAAGTGTGTTTAGGGTCTATGAGGTAAATTTACTAAAGGGCGAAGTGGCTAACGCTAGCGAAGATTCACCAGCGTGACGTCATTTCGTTACTTCGCTGATTTACTAATGGGTGCTGACGTAAATTCGCTAGCGAAGTGGACCTACTCACTACATGCATTCAAATTAGCAAAACTACAAGGGTACCCACATTTTTGCACAGCCAGTTTTTCACATTTGATTTAATTTCATACAACTGAATACTGCTTCACTAAACATCTTTGTTCAGAAAACACCCCAGTACTCAGATGTTCCTTGGAAATGAAAGACATACCACTGTTATCTTTTTTGGTGAAAGTGGAGTAAATTATTATGCAGGCTGAGAGGGGTTCCCAAAATTTTTCATATGACCATATAGAGGGAATCAGACTATCATCAGTTGGAAATGCCTATTTGTCCCTGGCAAGTAAAAATTATATGTTCTAAATCTAACAAGGAGTTATCAGTGTTACATAACAGTCAATAATGGTGCCTTATGGATTCATGTGTAGTGCAAGAAGACCATCTCTATCAGGGCAAAGGTATGAAAAAAGATAACAATCTCACTAGGCAATCCTCACTAGGCATGACTCCTTTGTAACCTCAAAATTGCAACCCTGGTTCACTCCCAGGGCCAATCACTACCATAGTTACATTTTATTATACCCATCATTTTACTATTTTCCTTATACTGATGACACATGAAAAAACACAGATACTACAGAGTTTATCAAACAGGAATTCATGGAGAAGAGCAAGGCTTTGTTCAGGTTTTAAACTTACAACATATTTAGGTGTAATTAAGCTATTATAAAAAACTTATATAAGTACGTAATTGCAGGCATAAAAAGCAAGGACCAGTTTCAATTTTACTGAATTTAATCTGGCCCTAAATTTAGAGACATTTTTTTTTCTCCTCAAATTAAATTTCATTCATTCATTTTCACATGATAAATCGTGTAATAAAGTTTTCTTATGGAACTGAATATGATCCTCTGGGCCAAATTCAATTCAGTGAGAAAAATTATCTCACAGTTTATCACGTGAAAAGTCATGGACGAGAGTCTGTTCTAAATTAAATGGGGTCTAGTGGTAAGTAATTCTACTTTTTAAGAAAAATTTTTTGGCCCGCAATTTCTTTGAATAACTATACAGGCATGTTATCTAGAATTAGGGTCGGAGTGGGGGGCCCCACCGGGGCGTGTGCGGCGCGTCACTGCGCCAGCATGTGCGATGCGTGCCTGCGCATGCACGTGGCACAGCATTTATATGCATGCGACCGACGCCTTGTCTGTGCGCATGCCAGCACACAGAGTGAGCACAAATTTTTTTTGGCCGCAACTTCCAATAAAGGTAGATATGGATACAGACCTGGGCCGGCGGAGCCCACAAGAGCCGGGGCCCACCGGCCCAGTCTGACACTGTCTCGAATGCTCGGGACCTGGGGCTTTCCGATAATGGTTCTTTCCGCAAGAAATTTTAACGTTTTCCCTGCTGGTGGTCTGTATTTCCGTGTCTAATGCTATTGAGTATCCAGTTGAACAGTCTCTGAAAACTCATCTTGTTGAAATGTCGGTGTTTCTGCCCCCTCCAGTAAGGAAGGGAATTTGTTATTGCTTTGCGCCAACCTGAATATGTTCTATTATTTTTTTGGGAAATAATACTTGACTTATAAATACAATCAGATCCTTTTCTTGCTGATTGAATTGGTGGGATGCCCCTGAGGATGTGATGCGTATTCCAGCGAGAGAACTTCACTTATTACAGGCACTAGAGAGTCGGAGGCTGACAGAGACGCAAGTAATTATAACGCTGTTATTGTCAGGGAAAAAGAAGGAAAGAAAGAAAACTTACGAAATTAGATTTGCAGAAAACTTTTCTTTTTTTTTATTGCTTGCAGTTTCCAAGCAGGAGTTTAAGCAATGGAAAAAAATCCTTTTCAGCAACAAAGTTTAGATGTGTTTTATTTTCTTCCTTTACAATTTAAATCTTAACAATATTGTATTGTCTAATATGAAGTTTATTGATTTTGTTGCCGAGGCAACTTAGCATACTGGATGCAGTCATATTTATATGCTTTGACCAATGAGCATCTTTTCCAGATGATATGCTGTGGTCTCATCCACTGTGATAAGCCAGACATCCTCTTCACTGACTGAATACCACATTGTCTTTTAAGGAAATTCAGGATAGTCTGACACAATTGCACCCATCTCCATTAGCATGCTAACCTATTGATAGGGTTGCCATCTTTTCTTTTTGCAGAAACCGGACAGGGGGCAGGCCAGTGACATCTGGGGTGGCCCGGTGATGTCAGTGAGTGGGTCATTGTCATTGGGGAAGGGACCAATGACATCAGGGGTGGGACTGATGATGTGGCAATTAGCCATGTCATTAACTTCAGTGTCCTGTTTGCATTTCCTAATATGAAAATCCAGACAGGCATTTCTCACCCAGACAGCCCTTCCAAAAACCGGAGTGTCAGGGTGAAATCCAGACAAACGGCAACCCTACCTATGGATGCAAGGAGCTGAAGTAACTCTGAAGCTACCCGTGGTCCAAAGGTGATGGTAGGGTTCCTCTGTGTCAATAGGTCAAACTGTGCTCGATTTGGAACAGAAGGCAAGAAAGCTTGAAAACAAGTATATGGAAGTGCAAGGAGTGAATTTTGATGCAGTTCCCTAAATTAATTGAGGTTTTAATGTGCAACAGACTGCAGGGAAATTTGCACAAGCTCAGCTGCGCTTTCGTTCATATATGACCCATTATGTATTTGTATGCTCTTTTGCCTGCTGCCTCATTTTCCTTGTTTTGCCACCTGGTTAACTTTTAGAAATGTCCTGTACCTAAGCTAGTTTCTGCTTCCATATTCTGCTCAAGCCAATTACCCCTGTTTCTCATATTTATGGTTCTGACTGTTGCCTGTCCCTGAATATGATCCTCTTGCCTGTCCTAGTTTATAAATAAGTGTCAACCGTGTCTGTGCCTGATCTCTGAAGTGAGTCGATGTAACAACTACTCACCCTGGTGGTCTAGGGGTTCGCCCGCCACGCTGACCTGTTCTGCTGCTAGTGCCGGTTTCCTATGGTCGCACGGTGAAGGCGCAGTGACTCTGGCGCGTGACATCAGCGTGCATGGTGCCAAATTCAAACTGGATTTAAAGGGATTTAAAGGGACTTCAGTATTGTGTTCATCGCCCGTTATTTGGTTAATCTTTGTGAGTTCCTGGGTGTGTTCCTGTTATTGTCTTGTATCTGATTCCTGTTTTGACCCCTGCCTGACTAATCTGACTTCCGTGATCCTAACCCCTGCTGGTAACCGACTATTCTGAAATCTGTATTCCGACCCGTGCCTGTCTGACTCTTCTTGATTGATAACCTGGTTTTGATCCTTGTCTGTCTGACTCCACTTGTATCCTGCTTGCACTGACCCGGCCTGGTTTTGACTATGCTTTCTATCTGCTCCCTGTATTGTGACCTTCTGCCCAAAAGACTTTGGTAACAATCGTGCCCCTCTGCTCGTCCAGAACCCTTAGCTTGGCTCCTCTCTTTATAAGACCTGGCGGCATCCAATTAGCCGAGGACTCATCCCGAGGTGAAAGGCGGTTGTTAAAGGTGAAAGCAAGAGCCAAGACCAGGGAGCCTAACATTGGTTTGGGATTTTGGGTGCCGATCGTGACAGTCAGTACACTAACACCATCACATGATATTTCATTGCTCCAAAAGAGTGTCAGCGAAGACCAGTGTTGGCAGAGGTTTTCCTGCCTCATGACTGAGTAAGACTAATGCTTTTATCCCTTCATGGGTTCCATTGATATCATTATAATAGGGTCCTTTTGCATCTTATATGCAACTGCATTTGTTCCAACTGCTCAGATAAAACAAGATGCTGATGTTTAATGGGGCTGAGCACTTAACTCTATTAAAAAGGTACCATTCGATGTGCACACACTATATGCCAATCAACTGCAATCGCACGTTAAAAGAGGCCTTAAAACAATTGTAAACTACAGTAAGTTAAGGAAAGTACAAAAAGATTAGACATTTCATTCATAGCCAGTTTATTATTTTCTTGGCTAAAAAATACTTTAGATATAGAAGGTTCGAGAGTTAAATGGTACTAGCACAGGTGTTTGGAAATGTACAGGGCACAATCACGGAAGAAAGGTCAGCGATTAGGCTGCACACTGTGCATAGCTAATTCTGATTGGGAATGGAACAAGATGCATGCTATGCCAATCACACGGCATTCATATCTCCTTTGCTGACATCTGGCCTGTGGAGTCCCACACAGCCAAGCAGATTTAGGCATGCTGATAAATGCATTAGCTGCTATCAAATCATTCTGGAACTTAATAGTATGGAGTCAGGTTCCAATGGATAGAAACATGGGCTATAATGACGAATATACATTTAGAGCGTAAATCAAGGTTTAGGTAAATCAAGAAAAGTTTAGGAGAAAAATGCTCATGATGGAAAACAACAAAGTGAATTTTGCCTTATAATATTGCAGTGTTTGTGAGTCTAGACTAGACTGTTGTTGCCTATGCAGTACTAACTCCACATTGCTCTTCCTTGGTGGAGCAAAAGCTGCTTTAACTATATTGTCCTACTGCCTTTAGCTCCTTTACAGGTTCTCTGCCCTCTGCTTTCATTAGTCCTTACCTTCTTAACCCTAGACTTAAAGCTTCATATTGTGGCCCTCTGCTTCAGGTTCCATAGAACATACCTCCCTAGTAATAGAATCCAAAGAAGATGAGCCATACTCACCCTCCCCCAGGAGCCTGTCACACTGCCTTTGGATCAATGCGGAATACCTCTTTGCCACAGAAAGGTTACAGACCAGGGAAGTAGTATAAGTAAACCCTTGGGTTTACTTCCTTAATGTGATGAAAAGGGGAGGAGATGGATTATAGACCTTCAGGGCTTTCATCCAACGAAGACCAGCAACCTAGTGAGACATCACACATATAATGCTTACCCACAACCTGCAGCTTCTTCCCACTAACTCTAAGCATGATGGTAAGTCATGTAAGATACTGGGATTTAAAGGTACTTTATTAGGTTAAGCGTGATCAATTAAATGCTAGCAAAGCCAAAATTAAACTGCTACGACCTAGTACAAGATGCCAACTCAGTTTAGTCAAGAATAAATCCTCAATGGACAGAAAACAATTATTCCACCTATGCATTGTGATTGAGAACAATCATATAAATAACTGCAGCAAGAGAAGAATTTTAATTCTGGTATACAATGTTGTTTCCTTGACAAATCCCAGATAACAGTGTAATAGTAAGGTGAATCCAATTATGTCAGCTTGCTGAGGAATGTCAAACTTTGGATATTGCAACTCACCATATACAAGAGTTCTGCACCTATAATTGTACAAATGTCACTGCTCGGAGGTAAACATGTTCTTCCCTCATGAATTTACCTTGCTGAGGTCCTGTCATCTGGGCCGCTTGGCAAATGAAAAACAAAGTCACCTGTTTAATTGCTTGAGAGAGAAAGCTGTGATTACGGTATCAGAGATGTAGTGGAAGCTTATATTATGTTCTTGACAGCAAAATGCTGCACAGCTTCCCACCTCTTTGTAATGAGATTGAATAGGGCGACAGGAAGATAGGTACTAAGATACATTGGCTGTAAAAACATATCCTTATCTCTGTGCTTCGGCACAAGTAGTTAAAAGTTTCTGAATCTGTCTTACCTGCACGGGGTTTGTCAGTAGCTATAACTTATTTTTCTTAGCGTACAGGACTAAATATAAACGATATCACAGGTACATCTTTCAAGCTTTTCATTTGTTAGAACTTAGGAAACAAATGCAATAGAGATTTCTCTGCTATAACCAGACCTTGACATCTATTGGACACGTGTCAATTCACTTTTTTTCTTAGAGTGTTCCTGTTCTATCTCAAACATGCATAAGCGTCTCTCTCACTTCCAACAGAAATGATGCATAAGTTCCATCACTCCAAATCTCCTGTGTCTCAGTGAGCATTGTGGGAGCACTGTAACTACCCTCTTGGGTGGCAGATTTACTCGAGGGCGAAGTGGCTAACACTAGCATCAATTCGCTAGCATTGCTGCCCGCGGGGACATCGCCAATTTACTAATGAGTGCTGTTGTCACTTCGCTGGCGAAAGAGATAGACGCTATCGGTCATTCGCTCTGGCGAATAACCGTTACTCCGCAAATTCAATGAAATGTGGATTTTACTGAACATTACCTCTTTCGCCAGACTTCCCTTCGCTAGCTCAGACCAGGCGAAGTGCACTGGAGTACATAGATCTTCCTCAATTTTCTGTTACTTACTTAATCCATACATTTTTTTGGGGTAACCGGGTTCCCCCATACATTATCTGACATATGGCACATAAACTATACAGTGAGCTCATGTGTAGGGCAATATAACACCTCTATTTTCTTTATTAAGGTTCCCTGGACTTGTGTAATGTAATGTATTTGCTGCAACACATACCTCCATTCAACCTTAAATTTCCAGCCATATGCAAATTAACCTGAGCGCAAGACCTCTAGCGAATTTGCGCTAGGCAAAAATGAACACTAGCACATCTTCGCCCGCGTTTGGCGTCCAAGACGAAACTCTGCATTTGAGTGAATTAGCATTGTCTGAGCGAATATTTGTTTGGTGCAGTGTATCGATGGGTGTGAAGTAGTGATGGGCGAATTTGTGTAGTTTCAAAAAAAAATTCCAAAACGCCGGTGCCCATTAAAGTCAATGGGCGTCCGTTAATCATTGGTGGCGTCTAAATTGACGACGGCATTAATTCCCACAAAAGTTTTCGCATCAAATTCACAAATTAATTCGCCAGCGGCAAAATGCATAAATTTGTCGCAAATTTGCGCCTGGTGAATATATTCATTCATCACTAGTGCGAAACGGTTGCGGACGAATTTTCGCCCTCGAGTAAATCTGCCCCTAGGTTTTCCCCAATCTCCAAGCTATAGTATATAATCAATGAATTAAAGAGAATCAAGCATTAAAATTTCCTACATCTGCTATTTATATGTTTTATTATGTTTATTTTCTGTATCCAAATGTATGCAGATGAATGGCAAATTACTATAAAATATTAATACTACCAAAAATAGCTGTAGCTTATGAAGTTGCAAGACACAATAAATAACTGTAAGAAGAGCAGGAGAAATAACATATGTGCCCAAGGTTAAAACATGGAGAGGAAAATAGAAGAAGAGAAAGGGGATTTGAGGGGTGGCGGGAGGCTAAGCAATTCCCAGAAAACATCAATCATATTTCCTCACAAGCCCCACCCATCAGATTCCAAACCAGCTTCTCTAATTTACCAGATATATATTAGAATGGTCCAGAAATAAAAAGAAGACAAAATAATTGCTTCCAAGCCTAGGTTGAACGTGTGATCCCATTATTTGTGACAACACATCCCCTATGGTATTTTTCTTTTTTAATCATTCTTGCAGTGCGAAAAGCTGCAGAGATGCTAGTGCACAGTTTCTGTAGGCATCAACTTTTTCCATTTCTCAAAAAAGCATTAATAAGCATGGTAAACACGAAGCAACTTTGCTGGAAACAAGCCGGAAAATAAAAAGCCAGTTCTAACTCTTAATTAGTGTAATTACTGTCGTTGTAATTTTCAGCTAATTGCAACTTCTTACACTGTTGTAACATCCGACCTGGCACATTTGCAAACTAGTTAATTATACTTCTTTGTCCATAATTGCACAACAACACATTTTTCAAAGACTACTCCCTAAGGAAGGTTAAATAAGGGACTAAAGGAAGCTGAATCAATGTGAAATGCCAGGTCAGACTGAAGAAAGGATGATATAGCCAGACTTGGTCCAACACTTCACACCTGCTCTGCTATAACTGAAATGACCGAGAAGTCCCTTCCCCAAGAGTGAGGCCATGTATTCCTTCCACTGAGGAAACCATTTATTCTGGTATGACGATGTTGGTTTCAGACTTTGGGGCAAATTCACTATGCGCCGAAGCGCCTAACGCTAGCGTCAATTCGCTAGCATTGGGCATTTTCGTTACTTCGCAAATTCACTAACAAACGCTGGCGTAAATTCGCTAGTGTTACTTTGCACCCTTACGCCTGGCAAATTTGTGCAACGGACGTAACTACGCAAATTCACTAATGCACGCATTGTTCTGAGCGCTACCTTTTACGCTAGACTTCCTTCGCCACCTCAGACCAGGCGAAGCGCAATAGAGTAGATAGGGATTTCTTCAAAAAAAGTTAACATTTTTTCTAAGTCCCAAAAAACGCTGGCGTTTTTTCTATATTATGGGTGATAAGCTGAAAAAGATCAAAAACATTTTTGGGGCTCCCCTCCTTCCCCCCTACATTTCCTAACTCATGACAACTTAACTATACAGTGGGCACATGTGTAGGGCAAAATAAAAATTTTATTTGATGTTTTGAAGGTTTCCCAGGCATTTGTAGTGCTGCTACATATTCCTCCATTGAAATTTGAATTTGGCGCCGTATGCAAATTAACCATCGCTAGCGTAACTTCGCTTCGCGAATCAACGCTAGCGCAACTTCACAGCCTTACGCTACCTCTGAGCGCAACTTCGGATTTTAGTGAATTTGCGAAGCGCTGGCGAAATTACGCCTGGCGAAGTGCGGCAAAGTTACGCCTGGCAACTACGAATCTTAGTGAATGCCCACTTTATGTTGTTCTTTACTATTGAAAATTTGGTCTAGCTCCCCTCAACTAAAGCAAAGTAAGAAATACCGGTATGGGACCTATTATACTGAATGCTTGGGACCTGTAGTTTTCCGGATAAGGGTTCCTTCCAGTTTGAAGTTTGGATCTGCATACCTTATGTCTACTAAAAAATACTTAAACATTAACACCCCCAAAGAAATTTGAAAGTATATGGAATCCTTGGCTCGAGTCACCAGCCACCTCAACCAACCAATAAGGAACAATTTACAGCCATACTTCCTCCCCTCCTCCCCTCCCCCCTTCTTTTCCTTTTCCAACTAGCTTTTCTTCCTTCTAACTTCCTTAAGTTGTTAAAATTCAATAAAAATTTATCTTTAAAAAAAAAAAAAACATTAACACCCAATAGGATTGTTTTGCCTCCAATAATGATTAATTATTATATCTTAGATACAATCACGTACAAGGTACTGGTTTATAACAGATTAAAAGGAAGTCATTTTAAAAATGTTATTATTTGATTAAAATGGAGTCTATGGGAGATGTCCTTCCCATAATTTTAATCTTTCTGGATGATGAGTTTCTGGATAACTGATAACCCATACCTGTAAATGAAATATGACCTCAGTAAACATTGTGCAATAATATCCAAGATGGCAAATACATTCCTTTGCATTTCAACCTAATTGGGCTGCAGGATTAGCCCCACCAATAACCATTTTGACACCAGTTTGGGAACCTATTGTTCCAATTCCAATACATCTCACAAATTGAGTTGAGGTCAGGACTAATCTAGTTATTTTACTCCCATCTCAGGAACTCAAGGCCAAATTCCTAGAAACAACCCAGACCATTATACCTTCTCGAGCAAACTTACATTCAGCATTACTCATTAAGGCAGGTAATGTTCTCCAAGTATCCTTCATATGTGTACTGCAAGGTGGTGAAACATGAGTCATCATCTACATAAGTGTTCCATTGATCCAGTAAGAATGGTGGCAAACTTTACACAAATTTAGCCACAGCTTGGAACTATGAATAAATTCTGTGTAGCTGCTTGTCTATTGGAACCTATCTTGCAAAGCTCTTAACAAAAAGTTCTAAATGCTGATGTTTCACAATCATTTTGTACCTTACAGTGTTAGAACTGTGAACATATATATTTTACTCACTACATAATTCATCCTCACTGATCACTTTCTATGGGTATGTTTAGCCTATCATTCAATAACTGAACTTATACTTTTCCTAAACTTGTCCACTTCTCAGTCACGTGACTTACAGATGACTGGGCAGCTCCAATATGGCAGCACTTTAGAAAACTGGGGGTGTCCTGTTACACTACATTTAAGATCACATAACTAATTTTATTGACAATTGTTGACTAAAAGGAATATTTTTTTGGAGTGCAGACATTTAAGATGACCACGCCACAAAAAGAGTTGATCTTTGCTGAATTTGGCTGCCCATGTACTGGGTTGAATCAGCTTAATCCAATCCTTTGGGATCCCTGGGGCAATTGATCGGTTCACATAAAATGAGAGACTTGTGCAGACACCTTAGATACTGTATGGGCTGTGTCTATGGCTTGATGCAGTCCTATCCAATAAGTCTCCAGATTCAGATAGCTAACTTGGTGACTTTATTTAGGGTCCATGTGTATTCTGATAGCTTGTCAATTCAAGGTCCAACTGAGAGTCACATTATGCTTGTGCATGGACAATTTAAGATTCTAATCTCATAGCTTTCCTCACCTCATCTCCTTCAGTATCTTGCCTGAAACAGTTAAAAAGATGGACAGCAAAACTATAAAACTATAGTTCAGTTTACTAACTTGGCTTGTCTCAAGCAGTGTATCCATGATTGCCATTTATTGTCACCAAGTCCTGTAACATTAGCTTTTAAAACCCAACCATTGTAATAATTATTTTTTGTATTATATGTGACATTGGAGAATTAATGGGACTTTTGACACATGGTATTAGAAAAGGTTGCTGTGAATTGGTTTAGAGATATTGTGATTTATTACATTATAGAAAGTGTCTGATTCTTACCCTGTGTATTTTTAAAATAGCCTGTTTGTTATATAATATATAGCATTTGTTATGCTGTTACAAACTTGTCTCAAATAAACCTTTTGACATTTACTTACAGCAATAGACAATTTCTCTTTACCAGCAATAATGGATGACACTTCAGCTATGCTGGCTAGAGAATGTGTTAAACAGGTTGAATAGAAGGCTTCTTCTCTGGCAATAAACAAATGTGTGGAGGAACAATCCTTAGGTAAGCTCTTGGTGAACTTGGAGTTATGCTTTTGAGAATTAAGCCGACATAACCAATCACAGGCAGTCACACTCTGAACAAAAATAAAAACTGCTGCTTAAAATTCATGAAAATGCAAATCCACCGAGAGACAAAGCAAAGGGCAACATGTAAACTGCTGAAATATATATATTTTCCTTGCTTTATTAGAGTGGATTACGGAAAGACAATAACATTTATCACAGGCGCAAGATTTGCAAATAAAACAGCAGTCATGAGGATCAGATAACAGGCATGGTAAACATGATGTATTGATGGGTAGTAATCTAGAGAACACAGATAAAAAAGGAGGGAGTAAGAAGGCAGTTCGGGAAACACCATGCATTAGGAGCCTTATTTAGGTTAGTCACTCATCATATTAGACAGCAGCATTTTCTTTACCCCTTCAACCTGTGATGCATTTGTTTTCTGCCAGAAAATATAGAAATAGCTTTCCCTGTGTCCATAGAGAGGGATGTGCCCCCAAGACCATGGGAACTGGAACTGGTTGTTGGAGCTTTCCAGGAAACAACTGACATATAGGAACCATCTGAACTTGCATATAAAATTATGGGAGCTATTATCTGGAATGCTTAGGTCCTTGGGTTTACTCGATAAGGTCCTGTGTGATTACCCATATCTAAAGGCTACTAAGCACATTTAAACATAAAACACCTCAATCATATTGTTTGATCACCAACATATATTTATGGTAGTCTAGTTACTGTTTTATTATTACAGAAATGAAAGAGATTATTAAAAGAAACAAGAATGCATGCTTAAATGGGTCTTTATGGAAAATGGCATTTTCATACTTTGGAGATTTCTGAATAATAGGTCTGCTGGCATTTTATCCTCTGTAGCCATTTTAGGGAGAGCTACTGGGTATTGCTCTCTGAATTGCCCTTTATTTAAAAGCCAGGACATGATTTGTTTATATTGGCAAGGCCCACTGGGTGCATGTTGGCCTGTAAGTCTATCTAGCCAGCAGGTTAAATATGCTGTAGCTCACCTCACAGGTTAGTCATCAAGAGTACCTTTTGCCCCAACAAGTAGATCAGTGGCGTAGTAACTATAGTAATCATGCCCTTGTGTGGGAAGTCCAGATATTATTAGACTTTGGCTGGTCCCAGAAACCTAAGGAACTGCCAGCGGGGGCAGACTTTGGTGTGCCAGATGGCTTGCACATGTCGTAGCATTTGGACTTTCTCAACTGAATTAGCTTCCATATGGCCCGAGTTTCCCTTCAGTGGGAAAAATTAAAAGCCATCACATCAAGGTAAACCCCATATGGTAGTTATTAGAACCACTACCTGTTCTCATATACAGTACCTGTGCTCCCTAGTCTGTATCAGCATCACACACTTGCCTCTGAAAACATGTTGATGCATCACTACAGTATCTTTGATGTCTGTGCAGGCATGCAAATTTGTGCACTAATGTGCCCCTGCATTCAAACTTTGGTACTCAACCATCCAGACCCACGCAGCTTCTGACCCAAGCACAGTGACTCAAAAGTCAACGTGTACAATGGAGCATAGTCTGCTGAAGCACCCACACTGGCACCAAAGACTCTAATGCCTGTTTGTCTTTATTTATTTCCTAGAAGCCTAGCCTTGAACCCAAATTATATATCTGTTGTGATCTGGCCTGCCTGATTGACCCTGATGTTCTCTGCCTGCCCTGACCTCAGCCTGATCCTTGACTATGAACCCGTGCTGCCTGATTTTGACCTGGCCTCACTTTTGGCTCTAGTCTCACCTGTTACCTTCCACTTCACTGGTCACCTGTGGATGGGTCCCATTTTGTATGAGGCCAGTAGGTCAGTACCACCACCACCATGGAGATTTGGTGTGAGAGCATTGTAGCACGTGTGAAAGAAGACATTGAACATATTTTACAGGGCCTTAGGTCTTGAATTTAAAAAGCAGATGTCACAATATTATCTTTCACCATTGAGATATCAATTATGCACCACAATTCTGTTTCTTTAGAAATTACTGGATGTCAGGAGAATGATAAAATAGATCAGTGCTGTCCAACTTCTATGGTACCGATGGCCAACATTTTACTGGCCTATGTGGTGGAGAGCCGATAATAGAAGTCAGTGTTGGTCACTCCCCCTTTTAAACCACACCCACTGTAAACCACACCCATGTTACAACAAGAACTTTTGAGATCATATCCACATTAATGGTGGTAGCAAACCAAATGGTTGGTGCTCACTGCAGGGAAATCACTCATATATGAAAAATTGAAGTCATGTTAAAACATACCTTTAAATCCATATGCCTCATCCTCCCCTGTGGTAAATACAACAATCCCCCATACACATGATTAAACACCTTAGGGGCCCTTAACAACAATTTCCAAACTCCAAGAACAAACCCCTAACAGGCTTACTTCCCACAGGTAGTGTAGGGCAAGCAGAGAATGGCACACACAAGCAGCACTGGGCAAGCAGAGAATGGCACACACAAGCAGCACTGGGCAAGCAGAGAATGGAACACACAGGCAGCACTGGGCAAGCAGAGAATGGCACACCCAAGCAGCACTGGGCAAGCAGAGAATGGCACACACAAGCAGCACTGGGCAAGCAGAGAATGGCACACACAGGCAGCACTGGGCAAGCAGAGAATGGCACACACAGGCAGCACTGGGCAAGCAGAGAATGGCACACACAAGCACCCAAGCAGAGAATGGTACACAAGCAGCACTGGGCAAGCAGAGAATGGCACACACAGGCAGCACTAGGCAAGCAGAGAATGGCACACACAGGCAGCACTGGGCAAGCAGAGAATGACACACGCAAGCAGCACTGAGTAAGCAGAGAATGGCACACACAGGCAGCACTAGGCAAGCAGAGAATGGCACACACAGGCAGCACTGGGCAAGCAGAGAATGACACACCCAAGCAGCACTGAGCAAGCAGAGAATGCCACACACAAGCAATACTGGGCAAGCAGAAAATGGCACACACAAGCAACACTGCGTAAGCAGAGAATGGCACAGAAGGCAGAACAGAGCAGGAGACAGGGAAAGCTATCATTTTAATATGTACTTCATACAGTGACACAGTGCTGGTGCCCCATTAGCATTTTGAATAAGGTGTGAACAATGTGGACAGTTTCAGTTTGGGTCTCAGGTGTGAACAGTACAGGGCATTAGGGGTGTGAACACAATGCAGAGGGATCACAGATGTGAACAATACAGGGGATTAGTCTGAATTTGATGTTAAAACAATGTAGAGGCCAGTTAATTTCTGTAGAGATACCTTTTAAATCTTACATATGGTGATACAGCATGTGGGGTGCTACAGAAGGGAGGGGGGTTGCAGGCCGCCAGTTGGTCAGCCCTGAAATAGATAACCAAGGATGCATCCATAACACAAAAAATGAAGTATAGACAAGTCCAAGCAATGTCCTGAAAAGAGGTGTAATACTTTCAAAAATGTGGTAGAGGTCTAGGAAAATTCAATATTTCCAATGGAAAAATCCA
Source organism: Xenopus laevis (assembly GCF_017654675.1). Lineage (NCBI taxonomy): Eukaryota > Metazoa > Chordata > Amphibia > Anura > Pipidae > Xenopus > Xenopus laevis. The sequence continues at coordinate 34,065,475 of NC_054376.1, forward strand.
AACAGAAAACAAAACAGTAGGCTTAGTGGTCCTTTAATACCTACTATTGAAAACTGCTTGTGTAGTCAATCATCTGTGTATAATTCATGTAGGTTTTGTTGCACTCTTTAACGGGTCTTTGGAATAAACCTGCAGTGTTTACCCCAATCAATCATCTTCAGTGCTTGATCAATAATTACAAGCTTTTATTTGAAAAATGATGCACATTGTGGCTGTTCAGTATGGTAACATGTTTGTCTACACATCTATCAAGAAAAGTGAAAAAGCACAAAATCAGAGCCCCCGTGATGAATAAAATGATTAAAGATTCCATTTGCAAGCGGCGTTTAGTTATAAATATGTGATTGATTGTGGGTTGTATAGAATATTATAGAGATTTCACTTTATTGGTGGATTTAGAGCATTTTTCCTGCTGTGCTTTGTATAACCTTGGCATCATAAACCTGATTCCAGTGCCTTGCTTCCGTGTAAATGTCATCATGTACATGGATAAATTTAGGCTTATACTGTGTATACAAAGATGGAGAGAGGAAAGCCAACTGAAGCTCTTTTCTTTGTCAATACACACTTCAAAATGTTTGCTTGGCACTACATATTTCTGAACTAAAAGCATTAACACTCTTGGGTGGTAAACACTGTTTGATCCCTGCTGTGCTGCTCTATTTACCCAACTATTATGCATCTAAGGGATAAGAAGGTTTGTTCAGAGCTTGGCTAGGACACAACGAGTTAAACATTTCACGGCCTGTCTGTAGACTTCTTAAAGTGTTTGTGTTCCTACCTTCTGCGCCAACAGCAAGAGAAATAACAATCTGCACCACAAGAGGCAACCGAGATTTAAGACCTGCTGCAAATTCCTCACGGCGTGTGTGTTACTGCTGAACCAAAAAATTAAAAATGAAAGCTATTAATAATAACATGGTGGCAATTTTCACACAGGTCCCAAAAGTGCTCCCAAACCAGAGTACGGTGAAGGAAACATCCATTGCAGCGCACAGTGGCAAGACTCGAAGGCACAGTTCATGGTTGACTATCCATTGGAAGTAAAAAAGCATTGACAGGGATAAAGCCCGCCGATAATTGATTCAAAAAGCCGTCAGCACTAATGAATTATGCCATTATCAGCGACATGCCACCAGCAAGCAATCTAGCAAAAAGATTAGCTCAGAGACAAGATTTGTAAAAAGGAATAGATATTAACATGCACTATTATGAAATTAAATGAAATGCTTTCATACAGAATGAATGCAGATACTCTATACACATATACATACATGCATACACAGTAATACATATATATTGATAAGCGTGGGCATTTTATACATATTGCTTCTGGCAATTTGTCTTAGGCATTAACATAGTAACAGCAGTAACAGTAACAGTTCAACCCTTGTTTTCGAAGTGTCATTGTAACTGCTTGTAAACCGAAAAACCCCATCTAAAGCCTCTTCATTTTGCCTCAGAGGGGGGAATAACATTTTCCTTACTCCCAATATGGCAATCAGACCTGTCCCTGGATCAACTTAATACTAAGCTCTATCTTTAGTAGTCCTTTATCTCCACACTTGCTAAAAAGCCATCCAAACACCTTTTAAAACCATCTAATGTATCTGCCATAGCAACCTCTTCAGGGAAAGAATCTAAAGCTCATGAACAAGGACCCCTTATCCAGAAAACCCCAGATTCCCCTTATCCAGAAAACCCCAGATCATTTCCTGCACCAGGAGATCTTACAATCTAAAATCCATCCATATCACATTGACACAAAGTGGGGTCAATTTTATCAGGAGCTGACTAACCTACTCTGTATGTTTTTTTAAATGGGGGACAAAGGGCAGTACTAAGAGGAAATCCGCACAGACATTGGGAGATCATTGCAGATACTTTACTTGCAGATACTTTACTGGCTGGAATCAGGACACCAAGGCCTTCAAAGTAGCAGTGCTTCCCACAATGTGGTGAATAGTCATTACCATGTCCATAATATATGAATATTGTTATATAGATATACAAGGTTGTATTTACCTTAAGCACCTCTTCTCTAGCAACAACTTGGACAGTCTTTCCTCATAACCGATACCTTCTACACCCTTTATCAGATTAGTCTCCCTCCTTTTTTACATAATAATAACTCCAGCAGCTCTCCGATAGGTGAATTCAAATTTTATTTGTGCCATTAACAGAGCGAGGATTCGGGCTATACCAGCCCTTTATCAAGCCTTTATCAGTTTAGTCTCCCTCCTTTTTTTTATATTATATTCTTTCTTTCATCAGGGAACAAAACTACACTGCATATTCTAAATGGGGCCTTATCAATGCTTTGTAAAAGAGAAGAAGTACAGTTTAATACAGCTCAAATCCTTGTTTGCTTTTGCTGATGCTGAGCTGAGAAATATCCCCGGGTTCTTCTCCATCATGGCTTTGTCTAACTTAGTTTCATTAACGCTATAACACTTGCATACTTTTACATTTCAAATGCAAAACCTTATATTGGAATCTCATCTGCCACTAAGCCATCGAAATTGCCAGTTTGTCTCTGCAGGATGCCTCATCCTGGAATGAACTGGCCTACATAGTTTTGAGTTGTCAGCAAACACAGATACAATATTTTTTATGTCCTCCTCCAAATCTTTGATGAACAAAGTGAATAAAAGTGGACCCAATAAAGAACCCTATAGCACATCACTACAGACCTTACTAAAAGTAGAGAATGTCAACCACCTTTTGTATTTGATCCTTTAACCACTTATTATTACCAAGACTAGAACTTTAACTCTTTTTCTATTAAGCTTTGGCAAAATCCAAGTATATCACATCTACTATCTACAATCCCCTATCTTGGTGGGATGAATGCTATTTTATTATTTTATTACACTGCTATTATGTATAGTCACATCAGTTAGGATGTGGTAGTATGATTTTTTTTTTTTTCTTGGCTCTAGTTTCTTGATCTCATGGCCAAAGATGAAGCTTTTTCTTTACCACATCTTTGAACCAGGCATAAGAAAGGAATCATGTGTTTTGATGCTGCTCATTTACATTGATCTCAAGTCTAATTTGCTCCTTTAATCTTATCTGATTTAGTGTAATGGCACTAGGTGCATTTTATTCCACCAGAAGAGGAAAAACACTATTTGCCTTCAGCCTTAAATCCCAAATTTTGACAGTGAATATACTGTATATTCAGCAATTCTCGCATAAGAGCTAAGTCATATGTGAAACAGCTCATACCTCATATGTGAGAGATCATATAGTGATCTCTATGGCTGAGTGTGAAGAAATCTAACAAAGGATTTGATTTACAAATTAACAAATATAGAGTATGGAGGCAATTTGGAAAGGGTTTTACCCACTATGAAGCATTTTTCCCCATAAATTGATAATCAATGTAGCCACCCATGGGAGCCCTGACCAACACAAATATGCCTTTTGGTACCTTTAACACAATAGCACTTGCTTTAAGCAAATCAGTTGCAAATTGTGCCTAAAATGTTTGTAGTGGGGTTGGAATCACTTCTAATAAATTGTATTAGCATGCGATTCTTGGGTGCTGGGCCTGATGCACCAATTGATGATGAGGGAACCCTGGAATTACCCCTGTGGTATTTATAGGGTTCCCCATCATCAATAGGCATACTTTATCAGAGAAGATGGGAAAACATACAGCAGGCAGAATAACTGCTAATATGCTTTTATTTTATGTCCATTTAAAGGTCCACAAAATGATGGAGATGGCAAATGAAAAACACCATACCATCAAATTCACCAGTGAAATTTATGCTACATCGATTAATTTCCTGGACGTAAAAATAAGTATTAACAACAATGAAATAACGACTATAATGTTTTCAAAGCCCACAGACCGCAACACGTTACTCAAAAAGATTAGACAGAACTGAATTACTAAAAAATAAAAACTACAGTAAGGATAAGCCAAATAGAATTCCATTTGTATCAAAATTTGGCAAACAAAGCAGGAACATAAAGCGCATCATTAAACAATATTGGCCTATTCTACAGCATGATAAAAAATTTGGACGCTTATTTGAAATTCCCCCTTTGTTTTGCTATACTCAAGGTTGGTCCCTGAAGGATAAGCTATGCCCCTCCGACAGCTTAGTTGAAAAAAGCAAAGTCTATTTCTAAGTAACCCAAAAAAAGGGACCTTCCCGTGTCTAAATTGTATTTGCTGCACCTCCGTTATTAAGGTGAATACAGTTGGACACCCTACAAAAGGAACACCAATCAAATTGAATGATTATGCCACGTGTGAATCAAATTACGTATTATACATGTTGAAATGCCCTTGCGGACAAGCGTATATTGGACAGACCACTAGAGCGGTCAAAGAGCGTATAAAGGAGCACAGGGGTAATATTAGAAACTTTAAACCAGGTATGGCCACGGATACATCAGTATACAGACATTTTTCTAACTCATGCCATAATCTGAACCAACTAAAATGGTGTGTTCTGGAGAAGGTACATAAGCCTAGGAGAGGGGGAAATACCAAAACGATATTGTCACAGAGAGAAGCATATCGGATTAAACAAATGAAAACTATGACCCCTATAGGCATGAATGATAGTTGGAGCATTAATTCCTTTTTGTAATATGTAACTAATCATTTGCTTCCTTGTCCTCAGATACTAAAGCCTGTCCACGTTAGAATACTTTTCAGCCTGAATTATGCTCTCCTTTAGGTAAGATATACATATTAATGTCATATGAATGGGCAGCATAGCATCAAGTGCAACATTTGAACACTTAGGTAGGCTCAAAAATGGAGCAGTTCCTCTGCAGATTCTGTTTTGTTTTTTGTACAATTGTATGAATTTCTCTTTAGATCACTTGTCACAGAGGGGCTCGTTTGGAAATTGGATTTCTATTTGGACTCACAATATGTTTCCATATATACTGCACTTATGGACATGCAGAGACAGTACCAGCAAGGGTTAAATGTTTTCACTTTTGAATTGGGGGGTGTGGAATTCTGGTGTTGACCTTTAAATGTTCTGTTTTCACTCACCTGTACACACTTGAGAAAGGGCCTTTGCAGCCCGAAACATGTCGTGTGGACATAAAATAAAAGCTTATTAGCAGTTATTCTGCCTGCTGTATGTTTTCTCTGATACAGTTACATGATTTATGGATATCAGGATGGAGTATCCAGCGGAATTACATACTAACAGCCTTCTAATCAAAGATTAACAACTGACAGTGTGCACCTCCATTGAATAGGCATACTTGCCCTTGATTCAGTAGAGGGGGTGAGAAGGAAGCACCTGTGCTGAACATAACTATACTGAAGAGCAAGGAGTTAGTTTGGAAATGTAAATAGACTGACAGGAGCAGCATCAATTGACGGTCCCTTCCCTGTAACCAAACCACCACCGAGCCCTTTTCTAAAAATAAAATACTCAACGCCTATTGATTTTCTTGGTGGAAAATCAGAACAGAATAACTCCAGTAAGAACAATATATTAATGAACGGAATATGTTTTGTTAGAGCAAAAAAACTCTAAACTTTGCGTTAGCCACCATTTTTGACTGATTAAATACCTTCCTTGAAAAGTTTGGACTAAATTGTTTTTGCGAATGTTCGCAGTGTATGTAATAAAACGTTGCAATCCCAGACCATTTTTTGCGAAAAAATATTTAATGAATCTCCAGAGCAGGTGCTCAAGGTTTGCAATGCGCAATTAAGATTTGCAATGCAATAAAAACCTAGTGAAGAATATTACATTGCGACAGGTGAATTTTTACTCACAAATTTTTATTCTTTGCAAATTTTATTTCATTTCCTCCTAAATCTTAACAATCCCACATAACATTCTTATAACCGCCAATTGCTGCTCAAGATGACACAATTGTTATATTCCATGACTAAAGAGGGAGAGTCAGACTGCTGTCACTCCTAGGCCAGATCCTCTTCCACAATTCATGCCTTTTTCACAAGACCACTTCCCTCACATTGGCCCTGGGTCTGAACCCTGTAACGCAACAGGCTTTTATCTCCTATCTCTATCTACTCCCACCCCAGGGGTGCCCCTGATCGCTGCTGTGACTGCCCTTACAAACCAAGCCCCCTCCTTCCTTCTACCTAATACCACACCTGTACCTACCAAATCAGTTGAGGGGGGAGAAACTGGTAAGGAAAAATTGATTTTCTTACCCCATTTATCCTTCTCCAATGCCTTCCTTATACTACATCCCCCAAAATTCCCACTTATTACCCTATCGAGTTTCTATTCCTAGACCTGTCATGACTCTGTTTTTTACCAGCCCCTGACTCACTCTCCACAAGCAATATTTAATGAATTATGTCAATACACGCTTCAACTTCTGTTTCCATATTAGCACAACCACAATTGCAGTTGCATTCGCAACTAAGCCCTTATGTTTAGTCAAGCTATTCCTGCTAAGTTGAATTTTGGAAGCCCCTTGTGGAAGCCCCTGTAACTTAGAAAGGCTTTGTTCACATGATTCCATTAAAATCCCCAAATCCATTTTGAGTAGACCTCAGTATGTTACCTCAACAGAGCAAACATGGCTGCTCTCACAGAACTGAAAGGCATGGATTCAGAATTTCTACATCTGCCAATTTTTTTAGTGAAACTGCATCAAAAATTCTGTGACAAAAAAGTCACTTGGACAAGATTGTTGCAGAAAAGTCGCCATAAGAAAAACGGCCATTGAGTAATAAATGCCTTTGGAATAATAAAAAATTGTTGCACACGTAAACCTTTTTTTGACCATTTTTGCAAATTTTTCCACAAAACCATTATATCTGTGAGCATTCTTTCCAACAACCTCTATATTTTGGTTGATGGTTAATCCCAAAGACAGTGGCCTTTATAAGGCAGTGGTCCATAAAAGTTGCACCTCTGTACCTGCACTCTTTGGAGCAGCATCTGTCTATAAAGATAATTATAAATTCAGTCTTATGGGGGGGCATTGGTTTGTGTTAGGAAGGCTGCTTACTAGGAACAATGACCTTCTGATCTCATGTTCATCAAAAATAGTGTTGGGTGAATTTATTCGCCAGGTGCGAATTCGCGGTGAATTCCTGAGATTCGCTGTGAATTGCCTACGAAAAAAATGGACGCTGGCGTCAACAAAAGGGACGCCGGCATCAAAAACGGATGCTGTTTTGTGAATTTGCGGGAAATCCACTAATTTTTTGGAAAAGCGAAACGTCCCAAATTCGCCGATTACTAATCAAAACTAAAAATGTTTTTTTGTTTAGCCAGAGAGTTACTGTATGAGTAAACCCCTGCAGATTTGAGCTGTATGGTTAGTAAGCAAGGGATTCATTTTTTATGGGCAATGTATGCCCTACCAAGCATGTAAAAGTTCCTCAGTACCATCTGTTGTGAAAAGTCCCAGCATTAAGGAGAAATATGTACCGACAGGTACTGAGCCAAACACTTCAGACTGCGCTTGTAGCTTCTTATACCTTATACCCTTAATATATATATTGTCATGGATTAAGTAGCTAGGATCAGCAGCCCATGGCACAATCACAACTCATGAGTTGTGGTCTTTTTCGGCAGTTTATATACACATGCAGCAAATAAAAAAACATGATAGAATGTCAATAGTTATGGCACAATCTGTGTCAATGGCAATTCAGTATATGCAGCACAGTTCCTATGACTTTGTATGAATAACCCCGCTTTTCGGCCTTGTGGATCCCTTGAGTGCCGGACAGTCCTGTTCTTTTGCTGTGTTTCATCATCTACATAATATCATAGTACGCTGGGTTAAAAAAATACACATGTCCATCAAGGTCAACCCTTTATGTTTATATAGACCCTGCCTAACTGCTAGTTGACTAATCACTTGTTTTGTTAATACATAGTAGTTCATAATGCACTTTAAATATTACTCACCTATAGCTCCTATTACTTGTGTTTTCTGAAAACCAGCAGAGAGTCAGATTCCAGTAGATCATAGCCTAAAAGCAACAACACAGACATTTTGTGTATCCAGATGTCCCACCACAAAGGCAGACTGAAATACTGAGGTCAAACTAACTTCTAGTGCCTTGGAAATGTTTGCTTCACCCAGTGTTACACAGTTACAGAAACCCTGCTGGAGCTTTGTGTTAATTGTGCTTTTGACTTGAAGGATAAAAGAAGAACTTAAAAGAAGATCAAAACTCGTCCACAGCAGTTCAGAAGGAAAGCCCTCTGAAGTCTCTGTGTTGCTTCAAATGAAAGCATCTCTCAGTTCTTTTTTAAATACTGTAGGAATAAAAGCCCACCTAATTAGCAAGGCCTATAAGCAAAGAGATATGGAGTGATCACTGCCATCTTGTACAGTTTGTGTGCATTTTGTTTATGAAGTTAAACTGGAAGTTAATTTTGTAAATGTGAATGTTAAGCATTGTTACCTTTCTCATTGGGTAGCTGTGAATTAGTCAGATAATCAAGGGCATGGGTGAAATTGCCATTATTGCAACAGAACAGTGAAATATGGTCCTGCATACTTTCTTGGGCCCGTTGAGTTCCTTAAACTTAACCCTATTGCATTTAGTGTCCATATAGTCATAAAGCCACTTAGCATAAGTGGGGGGAGGGATAATGTTGCACATCCATATGATGTCATACCCTACAGTATAAAGGGAGAGAGTATAATTACAGGTATATATTATTTGGAACCCCCTCTGTGAAGGAGAGAGATTGTAGTCCAAAGTCTAGGGTGCAAAGTAAATGCAAAGAGTATGTCATGAAGTAGAAGGCATCAGAAAGGGTCCAGGATTGAAAGAGGATCAACTAAATGGGGTTTATAGTCTCTGTTAAGTGATTAAATATAAAAAAAGTACAAAAGGAAGTGAGGACAATTAAGTATGTAACTTATAAAGAAGTGAATATATATTTTACTTGTAAATCGTTAATGTAATGCTACTGTAAGTGCATTGTAATGCAATGTCCTAATCTTTAGGCTGTGCAGCAGGTGGCATTTCCACTTAGGTTGACCCTCTATGAGATTTCCCATGAAATTTCTACAGTGGGGAGTCCGTCCTCTCAGGAAACCTATATAGGATGGGAAAGAGGGACTTTGACTTTGGCCTTAGAACATCAGAAGATCTGTCCTTTATTGTCAGCCCAGGTGGGGGTGCTGTTCCTTGGAAGGTGCTAACTAGTGGAAAACTTCTAATAGATCACCCCAGCTGTGAAAGGTAATAATATTGCTACATCTGTATGTGATGTTACACAAAAGCAACTGAGGAAGTATTCTAGTGCATTTAGTTTGCCTAGAGGTGATCAAAGGCAAAAGAAATGGCATTGACTGCTTTGAGGGCAGTATATGTCAGCATTTTACTTTCTTTTCAAGGGTTTAATTTATTATTTACCTTCTGTCATTCACAGCCATAATTATAATTATCATTTATTTCAAAAACACCATCATGGCTATTCATAAAATTCATCATGCATTTTCTTTTCTATACTCATCTCCTTGTTGAAGAGGGAGAACAATTAAACTGCAGTTGGTGCTGACATACGGTTGGTTTACAACACAGAGGTCCAGCCTGCAGCCCTCCAGCTTTTCTTCAGTCAATGACAGTCAATGGGTGTCTGTTTATAATGAAGATTTGTTCTGCCTCTACAGCCTTTTGTTGCCATTTCAGCATTGGTCTGGTTAAACGGTAGCTGCAAGAATAAAAAATATGTTTCATAAAAGAGAGAAAAAAAATCAGCTGCCTAGATTTATTATTTTTGACATTGCTACACAAGGCTGTTATTTTATTTTTCTTGTCTCCCCATCAATCCTCGGCTTTTAAGCGTTGTTAATTATTATGTTTATGAACAGGGCTGGGGGGGGCAAATGTATTTGAGAAGTGGCTCCTGTAATGTGCTACCTGTGGTTCTGCTAAATCACAGGCCATGTAAAGTACAGCCAAACTTCTTGAGCAGATGTCTCAGCCCACCTTGTATTTTCCCCCGTGGCAGGACCAGGATTACTGAGTGCTGATTTACAGCCAGGCTAAAGAAAAGCTGGTCACAAACAGATCTTAAAGGGCCACCAAATCTAGAACAGTGCTTGCATTTTCCCAAAAGTAAAGAAGAAAAGAGAAACTGAGCTACTGAGCTGGATATGAGCTATTGTTCTCTTGATGTCACTTTGACAATACATGGCCCATTAAAGTGACCTACTACAAACATAGAGAGAGAGAGAGAGAGAGAGAGAGAGAGAGAGAGAGAGAGAGAGAGAGAGAGATTGAGAGAGAGAGAGAGAGAGAGAGAGAGAGAGAGAGAGACGCGGGAACTGATTATTCTGAAGAGTTTGTTTCGCCACATTGACCATGAATGTTGCAGTTTGGGGACATGAAAAATTCAGTCCAGCATGATTAAAATCTGAGAACATCTGGATCATAACCCAGCAGTCAGGTTTGATATATCTTTGATAATCTTGAGTGTGCACCCTTCAGCCAAAGTTATAGCTGGAGCAGAGTAGACCTTGGAGAGCTAGACCTTTGGCAGTGCAAGTAGACTAGGGACATAATCTGAGGGGAAAGAACTACATACTGTAAATCACAAAAGTTGAGACAACAACCTTCCAGCTATTGTTAGCTTAGAGGACACCCATGATGTATAATTAATATTTTTATATATAATAAACTCAAAAAGTGTTTTATAATTCTCTGTACCTTTCAGATTCCCTTAAAGGAGAAGGAAAGGTTAAAACTAAGTAAGTCTTATCAGACAGGTTCACCTAAATATACCAGTAAACCATCAAAGTAATGCTGCTCTGAGTCCCCTGCCAAAAGAAACACAGCATTTCTTTCCTTCTATTTTGTACACATGGGCTTCAGTATCAGACTTCCTGCCTTCAGCTTAAACCTCCTTGCCCCAGGCGTGAGCATGCTCAGTTTGCTCCTCTTCCCCCCCCTCCCTTCTCAACTGTAATCTGAGCCCAGAGCTATGAGGGAGCAGGGAGAGACTCAGACAGGAAGTGATGTCACACCAAGCTAATACTGCAGCTGCTATCCTAAACAAACAGAGAGCTTCTAAAGCTTTTTACTTTTGCAGCTAATCTATTGGCAATAAAATGCCTCCGTAGCTTTCCTTCTCCTTTATGGGCCAGTATTCTGGCAACTCCATGCTGTACCCTAAAAGCAGCCCTGACACTTTAGTTTGAATGTTCAGTAATCCTTTAGCTTTTTTCCTCCTTTTGCATGCTAAAAATATAAAACGTGTTCACTGCTTCATGAAAGTCTGTATTAGTCATAATACAGTAAATTAGAATTGTGGGTATCCATTCCCTACAGAGGTCACAATTTAATCATTATGCACTTTTGCTTTATTATCCTTTTGTTGTGCTTGTTTTGTTATTATACCTTTATACCATAACATTTACAGAATGCTTTGCAAATCTTCCCTCTGGGTAATAGGCTGAAACACCTATACAAACAAGAGCTATCATTAACACAGTTAATTTAAAAAAATGACATTTTTTACAGCACTGTACAAAATGAATTGAAATCAGTAGGCAAGCACTGGCTCCATTGTTTAATTCCTAGAAAGCCCCATCATGTACATGAATCAGTGCACAATGGCAAGTTTATTATTACACATTTCAAATGTGTTTAGGTGTACTTATAAGTAGGGCCACAAATAACATGCCAATCCACAACTGAAACTGAAATGGGATCCATGTAAAGTCCTAGACAAGTAAACCCATCTATTGCTTTAACCTATGGTCATTACTCAGAGAACTTCCATCTGTCTGCATTAAACATTACAGTCAGGGGCTGATTAAAACCTATATTCTAAAGCAGGTTATTCTCAGATCCTTTCTCCCAGCTGGAGCTCTTGCATAAAATATGGAGGACAATAAATAAGGCATATAGTAATATGTTGGGCACAAAGCGATTCCTTAACACAAGGTAAGACTTTACAGCCAGACAACAAATTATATACGACTGCATATATATGTGTAGAACATCAATATTGAAACTGAAAATACACAGTCCTCACAGTAGATGATATAGTGCCTCTCTCACATCAGATTCCTCTAGCTGCTCTTGGAAGACACATAGGGGCAAAGTCACTAAGATTCGTAGTTGCGCCAGCGTCCGCTTTGCCACACTTCGCCAGGCATATTTTCGCCAGCGCCACGCAAATTCACTAAAATCCGAAGTTGCGCTCAGGGGAAGAGTAAGGGTGCGAATTTTTTTTTGGGGGGGAAGGAGGGTAGCCCCCAAAAATTTTTTGATCTTTTTCAGCCTATCACCCATAAAAAAAGAAAAAACGCCAGCGTTTTTTGGGACTTAGAAATTTTTTTAACTTTTTTTGAAGCAATCCCTATCTACTCTATTGCACTTCACCTGGTCTGAGGTGGCGAAGGAAGTCTGGCGTAAAAGGTAGCGTTCAGAAAAATGCGCGCGTCAGTGAATTTGCGTTGTTACGTCAGTTGCACAAATTTGCCAGGCGTAAGGGTGCGAAGTAACACTAGCGAATTTACACCAGTGTCTGTTGCGCTACGCAAGCAAATTAACGCTAGCGAATTAACGCTAGCGTTAGGCGCTTCGTCCTTTAGTGAATTTGCCCCATAGGGGGTTATTTATCAAGCTCCAAATTTATCTGAGTATTTCTAAGTTAGAAATCCGAGCAACTCCGATTGCCGAATGCACATTATTTATGAAGAAAAAACCCTGAAAAAATAGGGTCAGGCAAACTTCGGAGCTTTCCCCAAAAACTCAGAATTGTTTGTGGTTTCTACACAAAAAGCTCTGGTTTCTTTTTTGAGCAGAAACCACAAACTCATTGGATATCGGTACGGACATCAGCGCAGACACTGGGACCTTCCCCATTGACTTATACAGGACCTCGAGAGCTTTTAGATGCCAGGGTTTCGGATTCAGAGTTTTTAGACCATCGGACTTTAATAAATCATGAAAAATTTGTGTTTAATTTTTTTCCTCCGAAAACCACAAATTATTCGAGGTTCAGATATTCAGACCTTGATAAATAACCCCCTTAGATGCTATCCCAATACCATTTTCATTCGAGTTTATGTCTCAGCAGAATATTACCTCTGCTATTTGATCTCAATTGCTTTGGTACCTCTCCCCTTTTTCAGAAGCTGCATCAACACCTCATTGTAGAGATGAAGCCATTAATTATTAGTAATATTTTTCTTATACAGCCCATTGTCTCCCCAAGTGTTTTGCAGGATTTTAACTTGTAATTTTGCTGTATAGGCAGCCATCTCAGGTCACTTTGCCTGGTCATGTGCTTTTAGAGAGAGCGAGCAATTCCTGATGGAACTGCTTTCAGGCAGGCTATTGTTCCTTCTATTCAATACAACTGAAGTTGCAGTGGGACATGGATTTTTACTATTGAGTGCTATTCTCATATGCACCAAGGACCTTTAAGAACCTGTTATCTTGGGTCAGCAGGGAGCTGTTATCTGGTTACCTTCAGATTTTATTGTTAGGCTGCTGGGGGGGGGGGGTGGATGATATCACTCCAACTTGCAGTGCAGCAGTAAAGAGTGACTGACGTTTATCAGAGCACATGCCACATGACTGGGGGTTCCTGGAAAACTGACAATATGTCTATCCCCATGTCAGATTTCAAAATGAAATATAAAAAAAATCAGGTTTCTCTTTTGAAAAATGGATTTCAGTGCAGGATTCTGCTATATCACTCTTTCAAGAGTCCGAGGTGAAGCTCCTGATTCTAAGTCAGAGCTCCCTTTTATACCAGAGTTCTTAGAAAACCCACAACCCAAGTGCTGACTTGTGCAATAATGTGTGCAAACCTTTTTCATAAAACACAAAATTCTAATTTGTAACAAGCCTTGTTTAGTGGTCAAATATGTTGTCTATTTGTTTATTACATTGTTTTCTGGTTAATAATTCCTATGTTTACTGATTTAGTCAGCAAAATACATAGAACAAAGGCATTGTAACTTGAATATTGGACAGTAGCTGTCCCAAAATTTGCTGGTTTTACTTGACTCAAACATAAGATTTCATTCATACATATATATATGTATATTGTAAATCATTATGAAATAAAACTGCTATGCTACAAGACCATAGTACCGTGCCCAATTAATCCACAGCCCAACCTCATGAGCATAAAACCTTCTAACTGTAATACATACAGGGTTGCTTTCACATGTATCGCCTAGAGAAATTCATATTTCATATTCCCTTATGTGTATTCAACATGAAGGGATTCATATAAAAGACAATGTTGCTGCTATTTAAAGTTTTTCACATAAACCCTCTTTTTAATTCTAATGTTTATATCATTATCTCCAAAGGCTCACAGGCAGGAAAACATTAATAACTTGCAGGGATGATTTCCAGTCAGTAAAACCGCCTTTCAAGTAACTTAACTCCCTATTCATTATTCAGTCAGGAGCAGGTTGCACACAGGGAATATTTCCCAGCTATTGGAATATAAAGATTAACTGTATTTGATCATAACATAGGATTAATTGGCACCACGAATTAGCTCTTTAAGACTGGAGAGTCATTTTCAATGAAAAGAAAAAAACATTGGATCCATACTGTTATAAATGAGAGCAGGGAATTTGCAACACATAGAGTTTCACTTACTCCCTAAGAGACTAAAAGAAACCGAGTGAATCAGAGGTAAAAGAATATTAGCTAAGACTTCAGGACTATAATACGTTTGCGGCCTGACAAATTTGCTTTTCATGGAGTAAATTGCCTTAAATTTCTTTTAAACCGAACTGTTTTAAAATGCATTCCCATTGGTGAGGTATTATAACTGCCTTGTGTATTGCACAGAAAAAACTATTTTTTGTTTGGTTTTACCTTAAAGAAAATCAACCCAAGCTAATCTACCCTCTTAAGAATGTAATATTCTTCACATGTTTACATGAAGTTTTAGTATAATACATCTGTTAAATTGCATAAGATATATTCTAATATCCCCAGCAGATGTTGGAGTGCGTATCCAGTTCAGAATCTATGCTTTATTTTTTGGGGTCTTTTTTATTCGTTTTTTACAAGGAAAGGGTATTTTACAGAGTACATGTACTTTAGTTTGAAATGGGTTCCTTTTACATATTGATGGAGAATGAATAAGGCTTAAGAAAGCAATTATATTATACATAGAAAGGAAACCCGGGCTATGCAGGATTGACTGGTATTGTCTAGGAAATTTAGCTGGAAAGCAATGGGAAGCAATGGTGTAGCTGGCATGTCTGACTGGAGTTGAGTATGGTCATTTAGATTCTATTAGTATTCCAGGCCTTCCATCTGCATCCGGGTAGATGCAACACAGTCAAAGTAGGGTTTGTTGGAGGTTCCCCAGTATCTCCATTAGAATGATGTGCCAAGAGTTCATGGAGGCCCAGATGTCCATGTCTGACTGTGTGAGATTAGTGCCATTGTTCCCTCAAACTTTTGGTTACTAAGAAGCCTATGATGAACTTCATGCATTGTTGGAAGTTTGGAAGTTCTCCATTTGGAGGCAATTGTTAGGTAGACTGCAGTTAAGACATGGTTTGGTTTTTGGGCTGGTTTAGAGAGAGAGTCCCTTGAGAAGGGAGTAGAAATCACATTGGGTCAGTTTGTATGTCTTTGCATATGATTTGTTTAAGGAAATATTGTATCTCTTCTAAATAAGATGATATGTGAGGTTAGGACCAAAACAAATGAAGCATAGATGTTGGGACTGGACACCCCCTTCAGCATGTGTCTGGGACAAAGGAAACATCTTATATAGCTTTACAGATGTATTTAGATGTATCCAATGCCTTTCCTGGATCATAGAAATAACATGTTTGAGAAAATAAACACAAGTAGGCAGGGTATTTTAAAAAGTGACTTGGAAAAAGTTACAAATTGTAACTAATTTACAACATCCTTGCAATCAACTGCACACCAATCACTCTGGCATTAAGGACTCCAGCTTCTTCTAATCGGCACCCCCTAACAAGATGATTTGTAGAACGGGGGAAAGCATTTGCTAAGCCAAAAATGTAGCTTCTGGGGAGCATTAACGGACTGGAGAGTTCCTTCCCCCCTGAGAAAATAGCTACCTGCCATATTACACAAACAGCACATGCTTGTCTGGAAAAATAGCAGTTGATGGAAAAGCTGCCGGCCTCAGATATCCACAAGGCACAAAACTACAGTTGGCAAAGGTACAGATTAATCATGGCACTAGCATAACAGAATTAACCTCTTATGTTGCTCTAAAGCTCTGGCAAAATGTTTTATTATTTGGTCTATTTCGCTTAAAAAGTGTCATGTTTTTTTCATATACACATGGCTCATAACTCCCTTATTGTATATACGTTATATTCCACGTGTTTCATGTAGGTATCCTATCCATTAAATAACCCTGCAAATCCCCAACCTCCAATATCTATGGTTATGAGTAACAAAGGGTCAGCTGACTTAACCAATGTCTGTGCTTCTCTTGATAACACCAGCAAAAGTTGAAGGTTCCTACATGAAAGTAATCTCTGATCTTTATAAACCACAGTTTCATAAGTGGCCATGTATGAGCTTCTCGATATCAACATTTGAGGCCTCTCCCATACATGTGAATAAATACAGAAACATGTAGAATCTACTAACATCTTTTAATCGACATTCATAGAAAAAAAAACAAAGTTCATGAACGCATTTTTCCCTTTCATTCCATTTGAGAATTGTGCCATGTGATGTGATCACCTTATTATGTTACAGAACTGCCCTTGCTTGAACTTGATAACTAGTTTTTTTCCCCCGAGTTCCCCTCGGACAACCATCACTAGCAGGCAAAATGTAAAAACTTAAATTACCATGCATCTCATGAATTATGCATCAGATTAATGTCGCTGTTTGGTGTTACTCTTACTGTTAATTGCATTTCCCACAAGGACTGTTGTGGTTTCCCTCAAAGTCAGTTTAGGAAGAGCAGAATTTCTGCATGAACTGCTGAAACTTAAGAGTTTCAATTTCCTGCCCAGCTACTTAGCTGCATCCTTACTATTTTTAAATAATAGCTGGTTGTGGATGAAATCAGAGATGAGATTAGAAGAGTACCTGTATAATGCAGAAAGGCTGGATCTCCAAATGTAGTTGTTATTGGACTACAACTTCCAACGTAGTACAGAAGCTTTCTGCTATTGCCACTTTGGTAAACGTAGTTTTAAAGCAATTTGAGGGTTGTTTCTTAGACATTACATGCAGACACAAAAATCAAGAACATCATGTGGCCTTAAAGAACATTATGGGGAATACTTATGAATTTTTGCTGTGGTTTTGGCATTCTTGATGTGAACACTAATACTGTATATACAAAAGGTTCAGACAATTTTTATAATGCAGGTAGATACCCAGAAATGACAGGTACATTAGAATTTGTATGAGCACACATGATTCAGCATTTGTTCTTTACAATTTTTAAAGGGATACTGTCATGGAAAAACATTTTTTTCTCAAAATGAATCAGTTAATAGTGCTGCTCCAGCAGAATTCAGCACTGAAATCCATTTCTCAAAAGAACAAACAGATTTTTTTATATTCAATTTTGAAATCTGACATGAGGCTAGACATATTGTCAATTTCCCAGCTGCCCCAAGTCATGTGACTTGTGCTCTGATAAACTTCAATCACTCTTTACTGCTGTACTGTACCCCCCTCCCTCCCCCCCCCAGAAGCCAAACAAAAGAACAATGGGAAGGTAACCAGATAGCAGCTCCCTAAGGGTAGGGACACACTGGGCGATTTGGGGAGATTTAGTCGCCTGGTGACTAATCGCAGCGACTTTTCTCCCCGAATGCCTCCCCTCACTCTGCGCCTGGATAAAATGAAAAGTCGCCGGCGCTAATCACACACGGCGATTCGTTTTCCGAAATCGCCCGAAGTTGCCTCACGAGGAAACTTCAGGCGACTTCGGAAAACGAATCGCCGCGTGTGATTAGCGCAGGCGATTTTTCATTTTAGCCAGGCGCAGAGCGAGGGGAGGCATTCGGGGAAGATTGGTCGTGGAAAGTCGCGGCGATTAGTCGCCGGGCGACTAAATCTCCCCAAATCGCCCAGTGTGTCCCTACCCTTACACAATATAACAGCTGCCTGGTAGATCTAAGAACAACACTCAATAGTAAAAACCCATGTCTCACTGAGACACATTAAGTTACATTGAGAAGGAAAAACAGCAGCCTGCCAGAAAGCATTTCTCTTCTAAAGTGCAGGCACACGTCACATGACCAGAGGCAGCTGGGAAATTGACAATATGTCTAGCCCCATGTCAGATTTCAGAATTGAATATAAAAAAATCTGTTTGCTCTTTTGAGAAATGGATTTCAGTGCAGAATTCTGCTGAAGTAGCACTATTAACTGATGCGTTTTGAAAAAAAACATGTTTTCCGATGACAGGATCCCTTTAAGAACATTATTTGCAGGTTTGAGATCCCCAATATAAAGACTACCTACAACTCTTGAGAACATTGGTTGCAGAACATTGATCTCTGATGAAAAGACGTATGATATCTGAAAAGTTTATGCTGACAAGTACAAGAAAAAAATCACTTATTTGGCAACCTCGCTGATGGTGGTGGGCCAAACCAAGATGATATGCTGGTTTGGCCTCAGGTATCATAATAGAGGTCTATGCAGATTGGTCATGAAGGACCACATCAATGAGCCAGTCATTGATCAACAAAAATTTCTAACTTACCTGATCGCCTGATCTGGCTGGTCCTCTGTGAGATTTCAATCAGCAAGACCAATACAATGGTTCTTTTCCTGCCAACCCCATATGGAGTTAGAGGCTAATAAATGCAGGCCCATTTATAATCACCATTAGAAAATACTTATAGCATAGTGGAACAATGGACATCATTTTTTCATTTAAGAACTGGGGTTTTGGGATCTCGATTATGGAACTGCATGCATGAAGTTTGAAGGCATCTGTACAAGTTTAAGTATAGTTCATTCTCTCAAAAAAAAATGTTAGTGTTATAAAATAATGACTAAAATTAAACAAGTAATACTATATGATACTACTAAGTTATTCAGAGATACTATGACACGGCTAAAGTTAATAGCTGATGCTGTGATACTACTAAAGTTATTATTATCTGCCAAAGGCATTCTCTTTCTAAGGAACCTACTCATTGTGGGACATTCACTAAAAATCATAGTTGCGCTGACGTCCGTTTCACCGCGCTTTGCCGCACTTCGCCAGGCGTATTTTCGCCAGCGCTCCGCAAATTCACTAAAATCCAAAGTTGCGCTCAGGGGTAGCGTAAGGTTTCGAAGTTGCGCTAGCGTTAATTCGCCAAGCAAAGCAAAGTTACGCTAGCGATGGTTAATTTACATACGGCGCCAAGTTCAAATTTCAATGGAAGTCTTCGTAGCAACACTACACAAGCCTGGGAAACCTTCAAAACATCAAATAAAATTTTTACTTTGCCCTACACATGTGCCCACTGTATAGTTAAGTTGCCATGAGTTAGGAAATGTAGGGGGGAAGGAGGGGAGCCCCAAAAAATTTTTCGATCTTTTTCAGCCTATCACCCATAATAAAGAAAAGACGCCAGCGGTTTTTGGGACTTAGAAAAAATGTTAACTTTTTTTGAAGCAACCCCTATCTACTCTATTGCGCTTCGCCTGGTCTGAGGTGGCGAAGGAAGTCTGGCGTAAAAGGTAGCGTTCAGAAAAATGCATGCGTTAGCGAATTTGCATAGTTACGTCCATTGCACAAATTCACCAGGCGTAAGGGTGTGAAGTAACACTAGCGAAGCTACGCCAGCGTCTGTTAGTGAATTTGTGAAGTAACGAAAATGCCCAACGCTAGCGAATTCACGCTAGCGTTAGGCGCTTCGGCGCTTAGTGAATTTGCCCCATTGACTCTAGGGTGTGCAAATGGACTCAAGATCTATAATTAGTATAATCTATAATCTTTTAAAAATGAAAGGATAAATATAGATACAGTATACTGATTTGACTGAATATCTGTGAGTAACTGAAATAATTATGGGTTTTAAAAGAGTTCATCCAGTCCTAATCTGTTCTGTTGCCACTGAATCAGGTCCTAAACAATAAGTGAGGCGCATGGAAATGTCAAAATCATTTAGCCTAATGTTCTACAAAATCTAAAACATAAGATAAAGTCTGTTTACGTCAGAAAGCACAGCCTGATCCTGAAGTTCTACCAAAGTTGATAATGGCACAGACTGTCCCTATTTTGTTCTCAGATTCTATTTATGTTACAAAGCAAACAAGTTATACACTAACTTGGAAGCAAGGGACCAAAAATAACAGTAGGTGGTAGAGGCAGCTGAGTGGAGAGCCGCGTGGAGCTGCCATTTATTCCGAAACCATAATAAAGACATGTTGAATTAGAGAACAAAAACTGTGTCTGTATTTGTCAGAGACAATGGCAGCCTACTGCACCTTCCACTTTGATATTTTGACTGTAAATATAGAGAATTTCTAGTTTTCATTGTATGAAGGTATTATTTGATTGCAGAAACAGAGACACTTTATGTTACTGATATGATTCCTTAGAGAAATAACAAATCCCATTTTTCAGGTTCTATTTTTTTTTATCAAACACATCGCAAAGGCTGCCCTATCCAATATTGATATTCTGTTATGGATTGGCTACAAATCTGCCATTTCGACTGTGACAAATTTTTACATGCCAAATGTTATTCATGTGTGTTGCTTCACTTTAAAAAGAAAACACTGTGCAGAACTATAGGTTCCATGCAGGATGCTGCCACTTTGCAGAGTGATTTGACTAAATTGGAAACTGGAAAATGAGGTTCAATGTTGATAAATGCACTTTGGCAAAAATAATATAAATGCAGGTTATACACTAAATGGCAGTGTGTTGGGAGTTTCCTTAACTGAGAAGGATCTAGGGTTGTTTGTAGAGAACAAGTTGTCTAATTCCAGGCAATGTCATGATGTGGCCAATAAAGCAAATAAAGTTCTGTCTTGCATAAAAAAGGGCATTAACTCAAGGGATGAAAACATAATTATGCCTCTTTATAGGTCCCTGGTGAGGCCTTATCTGGTGTATGCAGTGCAGTTTTGGACTCCAGTCCTTAAGAGGGATATAAATGAGCTGGAGAGAGTGCAGAGACTAAGTGCAACTAAACTGGTTAGAGGGATGGAAGACTTAAATTATGAGGGTAGACTGTCAAGGTTGGGGTTGTTTTCTCTGGAAAAAAGACGCTTAAGAGGGGACATGATTACACATTACAGGTACATTAGAGGACATTATAGACAAATAGCAGGGGACCTTTTTACCCATAAAGTGGATCACCGTACCAGAGGCCACCCCTTCAGACTAGAAGAAAAGAACTTTCATTTGAAGCAATGTAGAGGGTTCTTCACAGTGAGGACAGTGGAGTTGTGGAATGATGACTGAGTCAGTTAATGCCTTTCAGAGTGGCTTGGATGATTCCTTGGACAGGCATAATATCAAAGGCTATTGTGATATTAAATGCTATAGTTAGTATAGTTATGGGTATATATAATTTGTGTGAGTGTATGGAGGGGTTTGTGTATATGGATGCTGGGTTTCATATATTTGTAGAATGCAAAAGCCAACAGCCAGCTGCAAGTTTCTCTCCAATAACATAAATGGAAAGTGACCCAGATCTTCCTGCAGGGACATCTATCACATAACTATATTTACATTCAGACTTTGGAATAGCCACATCTGTGATAATGATTTGTATACCTCTACAGCCCAGCATTGTCCACAAAAGTTCTTTAGGTTTATTCTCCAAGATTTCTTTTGATGACCTAAGGAACTGATTCTATTAACTGAAATATAATACATTTTGATCACAGTAGAAGATATATTTTCCGTGTTACTGTAACAGCAGCCTCAGTTGGACTGGGGTGGTCTACTACCTGCAACATCTCATGACGGCCTTTAAATCCTCACAAAATCAATTGCAGTAGGGTAAAAGGAATGATACTGAGGAACAGTGAATTTTCGCCACTTTCACGCCACTTCGTCAGACATAAACTCTCAGCACATACACTAATTCACTAAACTGTGAAGTTTTGCTAACGAGCATTTCATAGCAAACATTCAATAACGTTTCTATTTGAATAGGGCGGGTACAAATAGGTCATATATATGTCTTTATTAGAGATGTTGGTGCAAATCTAGTGGCCACTTATTATTACAAATGTCCAAGGAAGCAAAATAATGACAAAAGAGATCCTCTAATCCTAGATATGAGCCCACCCTAAAACAAATGTGGCATGCCCCTTTAGTGGTAAAAAAAAAAATGTATTACAATTTGTTTTTTAATAGTTACAACTTTTAAAGACAATCCCGTTTTAAAATATGAAAAAAAATGCCAGTGTTGTTTATGACTTTTCAGCATCCAGGATATGATGTCACTGACATAAGATTGTGGAGGAAGTAGCTTCATCTTATCAGTTGACCAGGTCTAAGCTGGTGAAAGAAACTCTGGCGAAAGTGGTAACATTCTGTACAATTCGCACTTTAGTGAATTTGCAGAGTAATGATCGTTCGCCTGGTGTAAGGGCGCAAAACTGTGCTAGAGAGAGTCTCTTTCACTAGCGAATTGTCCTCTATACCTGTTGGTATTTCTGGCGAATTTTCGCTAGCGACGTCCATTTATGCCTTTAGTAAGTTTGCCCTTGAGATAGAAGACAAGAATACAAGAATACATTGCCGTAACTATCACATTAAAAAAAAACTCCTAAAGGTTATATCACTATGCATTTTGGATTATTTCAGCCATGTAATCCTCACAAACTACCTATATACAGTAGCTCCATAGCCCTCAGTATATTTCCAGAAAGTATTTTGTAGCTTTTCTCATTGCAGAATTTTATCAGACTAAAAGTTAGAAAATTAGAATTTACATGATACATGGGTGTAGGCGAATGGTTCAGGGTAATGGTAGCTTATCGAAAGGCAGTGATTTCATCAAAAAGCATAACTTTATGCTGATTATAGTTCACAGCGAGAGTATCTGGATGAAGTTGTGATTTTTAAGTTAATCATTGGTTACACCAAGGATGTAATACAGGCGAGAATGAGGTTTGAAATGTTGGGCAAGCTTCTTTAAGGTATATATGGCTAATGCTGATTCAAGAACACATTTACAGTAAAATAAATAGCCATAGTGACAATATATAGTTTGAGGAGGAGTACACTATATCCAGAATCTCAAACACAGCAAAAAACGTAACCGTAACCAGCTGTTTCATACTTCAATTTGCAAGCTGACCTTTGATAGAGGAAAATAAATCTAGAATTCTAATCTAATCCACTCAATATCTGTGTTTAATTTTAATACAAAAATCACATCTACTTCATTATAAAGGAGTCTGATCTTTGCTGTCAGAATCGTAAGTTATCTCGGCCATTCCTGAGTTAACAGCACATTTTATTGATAAAGTTGCCGCTAAGAGCAGAACGTGTTTTTCCATCAATAGAAAGGTCACAATGTGTTGTTGGTAAATATGAAACTTTAGCTGAGCCCTGAAGATAGTAGTAGATGAGCTGATGGAAAGAGTACTCTGCTCAATGGCAGGGGCGATCCTGGCCCCTCCGCCGCCTGAGGCAGCAGCAGTTGCTGCTGCCCCCCCCCTCCCCCAAAAATTTGCTCTTAAAGTACCAGGAGCAGCATTTTTGCTGCCCCTGGTATCTAGTGGGGTGCTGCTGCCTGAGGCGACAGCCTCAACTTGCCTCATTGGTGAAGCACCCCTGCTCAATGGAACAACAAAGTCGGTAACCGAACGGGATGGAATAACATAATAAGGATGTGTTATGAAAAAGCTATCTTTAATTTCAGATTTACGGTATAATGAGTTTAATTTAAATCCATTGCAATGTCAGGTAACCCTTTCTTGACACACTCTTGTAAAATCAGTTTTACACTCTCTTACAATGGATGCATCTATTGGTTAGGCGGCGCACTCCAGAGCCCTCTCGAAACAGAATCGCTCGCTCTCAGTTCAATGTTTATTCAAATATCTTGGTACACAAAGAACACAGCGCCATGAGGTCTGACGCGTTTCGTGTCACTGCACGAAACGGGTCTCTGATGAAGTGCAGTGACACGAAACGCGTCAGACCTCATGGCGCTGTGTTCTTTGTGTGCCAAGATGTTTGAATAAAGGAAATCTGTTTTACCGTTGAACTGAGAGCAATCGATTCTGTTTCGAGAGGGCTCTACTCTACTGCCTAACCAAAAGATGCATGCTGTAAATATGTTTTCCTTGGTGACGGACTCAGGGTGGCAGCACCTGGGTCACAACACAATCTGGGTAAGATTTTACTTAAGGATACCCTGTGGATGCATGGGGAGTTTATACCGCTCCAGTAATATATCGTGGGGTCCGGGGCAGAGGGCAAGCTTCTATAAAATACACAATTTAGTGAATTTGTGAAGTAACGATCGTTCGTCTGAGCAAAAATTTGCCTGGTGATAGGTCACAAAACTGCGCTAGCGACGGTCTCTTTCGCTAGCGAATTGTCGTCCATGCCTGTTAGTAAATTGGTGATGTCCTGCGGATGATATTTCTGTCAAATTTTTTGCTAACGATGGCCACTTCGCCCTTTAGTAAATCTGTCCCTTTGAGTTGCATGACACAATGGTATTTCTATGACAGTAACTTTACAAGCATTCACAACTGTCACCTCTCTCGTTAGTTACAATACACCATTGTGATTGGATTAGTGGAAGATTTTATATGCAGAGGACTTCCCTTACTAGTGAGTTGAACTAAAGAAGCTGCCTGTATGAGTAGTGAAACCTCTTCAATGATTACTCAGCAAGTCTAGTTGCTAGATATCTATTTTCATATTAAAGCCATGGATGTTCAGTAGGGATGTAGCGAACGGCGGAAAAAATGTTCGCGAACATATTCGCGAACTTGCGTCAAAAAATGCGAACGGTTCGCGAACGTCGCGAACCCCATAGACTTCAATGGGAAGGCGAATTTTAAAAGCTAGAAAAGACATTTCTGGCCAGAAAAATGATTTTAAAGTTGTTTAAAGGGTGCAAAGACCTGGACAGTGGCATGCCAGAGGGGGATCAAGGGCAAAAATGTATCTGAAAAATACATTGTTGACACAGCGCTGCGTTTTGTGCTGTAAAGGGCAGAAATCACACTACGTCACTCAGGTGATGTTTCTGGACATGGAATGTGAAAAAGCTCACACAGCTAGGTGGCACTTGCATACCTCCCAACTGTCCCTCTTTTGACCACTCAACCCCCTGTCCCTCTTTTGTACTGGAAAGTCCCTCTTTTCTCTGCACTGAACAGCCAGAAAAAAAACAGTTTCTAACTTAATTGGCTTTTGGCAGAGAGCTCAGAACAGCTAACAGGTGCAAATAAGATACTTTGTAACAATTTTGACTCTGGTTGGTGCTGGTGGTGGTGAACTACTAGGAGGAGCAGCACACCAGTCCCTCTTTTCTCTGCACTGAACAGCCAGAAAAAAACCAGTTTCTAACTTAATTAGCTTTTGGCAGAGAGCTCAGAACAGCTAACAGGTGCAAATAAGATACTTTGTAACAATTTTGACTCTGGTTGGTGCTGGTAGTGGTGAACTACTAGGAGGAGCAGCACACCAGTCCCACTCCCCAACACAGCTAGACTAATAGCACTGGGCTCTTACAGTAGCAAAGTAAAAAAAACAAAAAAGAAAATAAAAGCAGTCCTTACAAGGACTATTGGGTTACAGGCAGCAGTCAGCAGATGAGAGATCAGCAGCAGGACAGCTGCCCACAGCAGCTACATACAGAGCACTGCAGTAGAAGGTAGATTACTAGCCAGCAAAGCTACCTAACCTAAAATGTCCATCAAATCCTTGCATAGTTCTGTAAAGGGCAGAAATCACACTACATTTCTAAACTTGTGTAATAAACTGCTTTAAAACGTCCGGCGTCTACATGCCAATCAAGTCGTGTAAAGGTTACAGCCTGTTCACACGCAAAGACAAAACGCGGCGCTTACTGCAACGCAAAAAAACGCAAAGAGCTTTAATGAATGATACCGTCAAGTGAGCAAATAATAGTTTTTAATTACTAGTTGCTTGTCACCTCCAGGATGTTCGTCCTGTTGGTGGCAATATTTCTGTAGTGGTGTGTTTAGCAGTCACCGTGCTTGTGCGCACGTGCACGGTCAGGCAGAGGTAATTCAATGTACAGTGAAGTGAACCAAAAAACACTGATTCTGCAGTGTGGACCCAGTTTTGGTCTACTTTATTGATCACCTGCGGTCACCATAAAAGATGCGATTTTGCCACTGTTGCAGAACCCTGAAAAATTAGGCATGTGTACTTTCCTGAAAAATTATGGTTTTTTTTTTGTCGCAGCCACTGAAGCACAGAGGCCAGAAAAAATATGCCATATAAATGCTGAAAATATTTTTTTTTTTTGTCGCAGCCACTGAAGCACAGAGGCCAGAAAAAATATGCCATATAAATGCTGAAAATATTAATTTTTTTTTGTCGCAGCCACTGAAGCACAGAGGCCAGAAAAAATATGCCATATAAATGCTGAAAATATTAATTTTTTTTTTGTCGCAGCCACTGAAGCACAGAGGCCAGAAAAAATATGCCATATAAATGCTAAAAATATAAAAAAAAAATGTCGCAGCCACTGAAGCACAGAGGCCAGAAAAAATATGCCATATAAATGCTGAAAATATATATTTTTTTGGTTGCAGCCACTGAAGCACAGAGGCCAGAAAAAATATGCCATATAAATGCTAAAAATATAAAAAAAAATTTGTCGCAGCCACTGAAGTACAGAGGCCAGAAAAAATATGCCATATAAATGCTGAAAATATTAATTTTTTTTGTCGCAGCCACTGAAGCACAGAGGCCAGAAAAAATATGTCATATAAATGCTAAAAATATTAAAAAAATTTGTCGCAGCCACTGAAGCACAGAGGCCAGAAAAAATATGCCATATAAATGCTGAAAATATATATTTTTTTGGTTGCAGCCACTGAAGCACAGAGGCCAGAAAAACTTAGGATTTACCTGTCCAAAAAGTTTTGCTTAAAATGAAACCAGTAGGGTTTGCACCCTAGTTTGTAACGGTGGCGGAGGGAGGAGGACGCTAAAGGACAGCTGTGTGTGGAGTCATGCGGCGTGCAGAGAAGGACAGCTACATGGGGAGTCAGAACAAGTCTTCCGGCGTGCAGTAACCCTCCGAGATCCATGCCTCATTCATTTTAATAAAGGTCAGGTAATCCACACTTTTGTGACCTAGGCGAGTTCTCTTCTCAGTTACAATCCCTCCTGCTGCACTGAAGGTCCTTTCTGAGAGGACACTTGAGGCGGGGCAAGACAAGAGGTTCATGGCAAATTGTGACAGCTCTGGCCACAGATCAAGCCTGCGCACCCAGTAGTCCAGGGGTTCATCGCTCCTCAGAGTGTCGATATCTGCAGTTAATGCCAGGTAGTCCGCTACCTGCCGGTCGAGGCGTTCTTTGAGGGTGGATCCAGAAGGGTTCTGGCGCTGCCTTGGACTGAAAAACCTTTGCATGTCTGACGTTACAGAGTGGCCAAAGTGCATTGTCCTTGCAGGTGCGCTCGTGGCAGGATTACTGGCACCTCTGCCCCTGGAATGTTGATGAGTTCCTGAAGTGACATCACCCTTAAAAGCATTGTACAACATGTTTTGCAGGCTGGTTTGTAAATGCAGCATCCTTTCGGACTTGTGGTACGTTGGTAACATTTCTGCCACTTTATGCTTGTACCGAGGGTCTAGTAGCGTTGCGACCCAGTACAGGTCCTTCTCCTTAAGCCTCTTGATACGGGGGTCCTTCAACAGGCATGACAGCATGAAAGACCCCATTCTCACAAGGTTGGATGCAGAGGTATCCATCTCCGCTTCCTCGTTATCAAGGACTACATCATCCACGGTCTCCTCCCCCCAGCCACGTACAAGACCAGGGGTCCCCAAAAGGTCACCACAAGCCCCCTGGGAAGCCTGCTCCTGTTGGTCCTCCTCCTCCACAAAGCCACCTTCCTCCTCTGACTCCACTTCTGACACCTCTCCCTGCGTTGCAGCAGGTGCCTGGGCTCGTTCTGGTGATTCCGACCAGAAATCGTGCGCTTCCTGCTCCTCGTCACGCTGGTCTACAGCCTCATCTGTCACTCGTCGCACGGCACGCTCCAGGAAGAAAGCAAAGGGTATTAGGTCGCTGATGGTGCCTTCGGTGCGACTGACCATGTTTGTAACCTCTTCAAAAGGGCGCATGAGCCTGCAGGCATCGCGCATAAGCACCCAGTAACGGGGGAAAAAAATCCCCAGCTCTGCAGATCCAGTCCTACAACCCAGTTCAAACAGGTATTCATTGACGGCTCTTTGTTGTTGCAGCAGACGTTCAAACATGAGGAGCGTTGAATTCCAGCGAGTCTGGCTGTCGCAAATTAAACGCCTGACTGGCATGTTGTACCGCTGCTGAATGTCAGCAAGGCGTGCCATGGCTGTGTAGGAACGTCTGAAATGGGCCGACACCTTCCTGGACTGCCTGAGAATGTCCTGGAATCCTGGGTACTTCGAGACAAAACGTTGGACTATTAAATTCAGAACATGTGCCATGCAGGGCACATGTGTTAAATTGCCCAGTCTCAGTGCTGCCAACAGATTGCTTCCATTGTCACACACCACTTTTCCGATCTTCAGTTGGTGTGGGGTCAGCCACCGATCGGCCTGTGACTGCAGAGATGACAGGAGTACAGATCCGGTATGGTTTCTGCTTTCCAGGCACGTCATCCCCAAGACAGCATGACAACGGCGTACCTGGCACGTCGAATAGCCTAGGGGGAGCTGAGGGTGCACAGGTGTGGAGGAGGAGGACCCAGCACCAGAGGAGGAGGAAGCAGAAGAAGAAGACGAGGTAGAGAGCGAAGGAGGAGTAGAGGTGGTGGCAGAACCGCGTGCAATCCGTGGCGGTGACACCAACTCCACTGTTGTTGTTGAGCCACGCATTCCCTGCTTCCCAGCCATAACCAAGTTCACCCAGTGGGCAGTGTAGGTGACATACCTGCCCTGACCATGCTTGGAGGACCATGCGTCAGTAGTCATATGGACCTTTGCCCCAAGTGACAGAGATGCGGTGACTTAGCTCTGCACATGGTGGTACAGGTGTGGTATTCCCTTCTTGGAAAAAAAATTGCGGCTGGGTACCTTCCACTGCGGTGTCCCAATTGCTACAAATTTGCGGAAGGCCTCAGAGTCCACCAGCTGGTATGGTAAAAGCTGGCGGGCTAAGAGTGCAGACAAGCCAGCTGTCAGACGCCGGGCAAGGGGGTGACTCGCAGACATTAGCTTCTTACGCTCAAACATGGCCCTCACAGAAACTTGGCTGGGGGCAGATGACTGGGAACTGGTGGTCAAGGTGGAAGGTGGAGTGGAGGGTGGTTCAGATGGGTCAAGGACAGCAGAGGTAGAGCAGTAAGATGCTGGACCAGAAGGAGGGTGGCTTTTAGTTTGTCTGCTGCCTTTGAGGTGTTGCTCCCATAGTGCTTTGTGCTTGCCGTTCATGTGCCTTCGCATAGAAGTTGTACCTATGTGGGTGTTGGGCTTCCCAAGACTCAGTTTCTGACTGCACTCATTGCAAATTACAACGCTTTTGCCAGAGGCACACACATTAAAAAAATCCCACACTGCTGACCTTTTTGAAGCTGGCAACCTGGCGGTAACAGTAGAAGTTGGCGGCAATGGCGGGTGCGTTGGCCGGCTGGACCACAGGTGCCGATACATGTTGTTGCCCTACTGTTCCCTGCGAGCTGTCCTCCCTGCTTCTTCTAAGTCTTATTCTCCTCCTGCCTCTCTGACTCTCCGTCTCTCCATCTGAACTATCCTCCTCTTGCTCTATTCTACTGGGCACCCACAAAACATCAATCTCCTCATCATCATTCTCCTCAGATGGATCAATTTCTTCTAACAGCTCACAGAAGGAAGCAGCAGCGGGGACCTCCTCATCACTCATTATGTCCATCTCTGTTGTGTTGTCTGCCAGAATTATATCTGGTGTAACGTCCTCATCTCCTTCATCTTCTTCTGCCAATAATGGTTGCGCATCACTCAGTTCAAGAAACTCATGTGTCAATAACTCCTCTGACTCCAGTGAAGAAGGGGCACCGGTGGTGGAGGAAGTGTTACGTGGGGTGCCCATAGCAGAGGAGGATGAGGATGTTGTGGCAAAGTTAGAAACGGTAGAGGATGGGGTGTGCTGTGTAAGCCAGTCAACTACCTCTTCAGCATTTTGGGAGTTCAGGGTAATTGCCTTTGTAAAACTGGGCAATTTCCTAGGGCCACAGGATAGCATAGCAGCACGGCCCCTAGTGCCTCTGCGTGGCGGCCTGCCTTTGCCTGGCATTTTTTTTAAAACAACAACAACAACTCAGGTGATGTTTCTGGAGACGGTATTATTATTGATATTTAGACAGAATGTGAAAAAGCTCACACAGCTAGGTGGCAGTTGTTTGAAGAACACACTGGGCAAACAATGCCTGCAAGGTCAACGTATACACTACAGCAGTGGATACGGAATATAATATTGCTGCTTGAAAATCGTCACTCAGGTGGTGTTTCTGGAGACGGTATTATTATTGATATTTAGACAGAATGTGAAAAAGCTCACACAGCTAGGTGGCAGTTGTTTGAAGAACACACTGGGCAAACAATGCCTGCAAGGTCAACGTATACACTACAGCAGTGGATACGGAATATATTATTGCTGCTTGGAAAACGTCACTCAGGTGGTGTTTCTGGAGACGGTATTATTATTGATATTTAGACAGAATGTGAAAAAGCTCACACAGCTAGGTGGCAGTTGTTTGAAGAACACACTGGGCAAACAATGCCTGCAAGGTCAACGTATACACTACAGCAGTGGATACGGAATATATTATTGCTGCTTGAAAAACGTCACTCAGGTGGTGTTTCTGGAGACGGTATTATTATTGATATTTAGATAGAATGTGAAAAAGCTCACACAGCTAGGTGGCAGTTGTTTGAAGAACACACTGGGCAAACAATGCCCGCAAGGTCAATGTATACACTACAGCAGTGGATACGGAATATATTATTGCTGCTTGAAAAACGTCACTCAGGTGGTGTTTCTGGAGACGGTATTATTATTGATATTTAGACAGAATGTGAAAAAGCTCACACAGCTAGGTGGCAGTTGTTTGAAGAACACACTGGGCAAACAATGCCTGCAAGTGCACTACTATTGGTGCACTACTATGAAGAACAGCAAACAGCACTGGACACGTTAAAGAACAGTAAGATAAGTAAAATAAAAAATATATATATATATTAAAAAAAAAAATTACTCTGGTTGGTGCTGAACTACTAGGAGCAGCACACCAGTCCCACTCCCCAACACAGCTAGACTAATAGCACTGGGCTCTTACAGTAGCAAAGTAAAAAAAACAAAAAAGAAAATAAAAGCAGTCCTTACAAGGACTATTGGGTTATTACAGCAGTCAGCAGATGAGATCAGAAGCAGTGCCCACAGCAGCTACATACAGAGCACTGCAGTAGAAGGTAGATTACTAGTCAGCAAAGCTAACTAACCTAAACTCACTGTCCCTCAAATCCCTGCAGAGTTCTGTCCCTACAATACAGAGCAGTATCAAGTAGATTACTAGCCAGCAAAGTTACTATCAACTGTCCCTCAAATCACTAAACAGCTCTCTCCCTACACTAGCTCTTCCAAGCACACACAGGCAGAATGAAAAAACGCTGCAGGGCTTCAGTTTATATATGGAAGGGGAGTGGTCCAGGGGGTGTGGGGGTGGTCCAGGAGGGAGAGCTTCCTGATTGGCTGCCATGTATCTGCTGGTCTGGGGTGAGAGGTCAAAAATAAGCGCCAGCTAAGGAGAACACAAATTGGCGAACGTCGCGCGACGTTCGCGAACATTGGCGGACGCGAACAGCCGATGTTCGCGCAAATTAGTTCACGGGCGAACAGTCCGCGGGCGAACAGTCCGCGACATCCCTAATGTTCAGCATCCACATTTGGATCTCCTTATTCTTGTCTTTGGGGAAGTGGGGGTTAGGAGTTAGGGACAGAATTAGGGGATCATTCAGTGGGTATAGAGGGGGCCTGCTCCTTGACGCTGCCCTAGTAACTGGTTATTACAATGTCGCAAGAATGATTTTTCTACAAACACTTGAATATTTAGTGTTGAAGGGCTCTGTACTATTTCTGTGTGTTGTTTACTTGCAGAATTAAACAAGCAGTGAATGAATTACCCACCCACTTGGTACAATTATCATAGCTTGGTGTGACTTTGAGCTCCCTGCAACACAGTGCTTTTTAAACACATTAAAGGCTTTGAACTTTAATTTTATAAGAGCACTTGCTATGCACTTGAATGGCTTTATTTGTTCTCTGGAAATCAGCACTCAGAAGGTGGACTGCTAGGAAGTGTTTTTACTGTATTATGTTTGACACTGCTGCACTCGAAAACATTTACTGCTGTTTACTGCAAGCTTTATATATTTCCATTAAATATTTTAGCCGCACATTGTACAGTGTAGGACTTGTACAAACTAATTTCTGTTGCTAAATTATATATTTATATATTTATATATATATATATATATATATATATATATATATATATATATATATATATATATATATATATATATATATATATATATACATATATAAAATTGGTTATTCAGCAGTGGACTTGCCTTGAGACATAGTTGAAGTTCACAGTGGCACTGGGTTTGTGAAGGGCTCTGCAAGACATGAAAAATATAACTGTACTTTTACTTAGAAATCCAGTTTGAGGGCTATGTAAAATATTTAAATGAACAGTTCAGTATAAAAATAAAAACTGGGTAAACAGGTAGGCTGTGCAAAATAAAATTCTAATATATATAAATATATATCTCTAATATAGTTAGTTAGCCAAAAATTTTATATATAAAGGCTGGAGTGACTGGATGTCTAACATAATAGCCAGAACACTACTTCCTGCTTTTCAGCTCTCTAACTCTGAGTTAGTCAGTTATTTGAAGGGGGGCCACATGGGACATAACTGTTCAGTGAGTTTGCAATTGATCCTCAGCATTCAGCTCAGATTTAAAAGCAACAGATATGACCCATCTGCCCCCACCCTCAAGTCTCTGATTGGTTACTGCCTGGTAACCAATCAGTGGAAACCAAGAGAGCTGCAAAGCAGGAAGTAGTGTTCTGGCTATTATGTTAAACATCCATTCAATCCAACATTTTTATACTGAACAATTCCTTTAATTAATTTTTAGGGTAAGCAGCAAAGGCTGTGTTACATAAAAGATAACAGTTTGGGTAGTGGATTTAGAGGATAATTTAATTCGGATGACAAGGGGTTATGCTCCTTTAGTCTCAATAACCATAGCCTAGAATGAGTGAATTTGCTATCACCATGCATCATGGATAACGGGTTTCTGGATAAAGCATCCCATACCTTTTTTGATGGCATGCTATCTGTATAGCTGGGAGAACACAACGACAAACTACTTCTCATGCTTAACAGATACGCTTGTGTGATTAGGAGTGAGAGCCCCAAGGGACGTTTCTGTGAAGAGTGTTAAAGTCACGGGAAGCACTGCAGGAAAACATTTTACTTGTCAGGAAGATTTCCTTCTGCGGAACTTTAATGGGTTCCTTTACATTGGCAGACACAGCATATTATCCAATAGCACCTTTAAATGTATGAATGTTTCGTGTATGATTAAAATGCAATGAATGTTGCATTTCCCTTCTTTAATAATAAAGTGCTCGCATGATTTCTTTAACAAACATGTTTTCTAAGCTATTGCTTGACTTTTTCCATGAATATATTATAAAAACAAATGCAGTTGCTCAATGCCTGGGAATTTCCTGGAGCCCATGGGACGCAAAAGGCGTTAAAATCGATGCATCAGCCAATAAACCTCATTGAAGTCGTAATTATGCCATTATAGTGTGGTTGTTGTTTTTCCTACTAACCCCAAATCTCATTCATTTGACTTTCTGCATTGTGACAACCTAGCGTCCTCTGGGGGCATCAGAACACAGGTTATGCTAAATGAAGAAAAGAGCCTGACATATTCCTAAGATAAATGGAACTTGTATAGCATCTTAAATATTAATGATTTGAAAAGATTATGTATGGCTTGCCATATTCTTAAATTGGTTTGTTTCCCAAAAGAATGTCCAGGCAAATACAAGGTTTTGCAGCAGCTTGACTGCTTTGCTTTGGGTCCTAAAACCTTCTCATACAAGCAGGTGCTATAAGAAGTGCTGCTTTAACTTAGTTTGTTAAGCACCCCCCAAGCAATCCAAAATCATACCTCCCATCATTTTGTAAAAAAGAAAGAGGGACAAAAATATTTTGACCACGCCCTGGAAATATTATTCTCCGGCGGTGAAACGTGGAAATTCGCTGCAATTTCGTGCCAGGTGAATTTATTAGGCCATCACTAGACTCTAGTAACCAGATTGCTGAATTTTGCAGACTGGAGAGCTGCTGAATAAAAAGCTAAATAACTCAGAAGACACAAATAATAAAAAATCTCCAGCCAAAATATGTCGGGGAAAATTTGCGGCATCAATTTCCTATGAAAATTTTCAAATTTCATGATTATTCGAGAAACATGAATTTCAAACTTTTTTCATGAAAATGTTAGAATTTAAATATTTTATTCCATGAACTTTCCGATTTCACGTTTTTTTCTCATGCGAAACGGGAGAAATTTGCCCATCACTACTAGGGTCCAAATTACTCCTAGCAAACAATAGGGATGTAGCGAACCGCCGTTTTGGTGTTCGCGAACGCCGTTCGCGAACACCGGCAAAAAATGCGAACGGTTCGCGAACCGTTCGCGAGCTTCGAACACCCGCAAAATCGTTCGATTCGAACGTTCGAAGGATTTTTCGTTCGATTCGAACGTTTGAAGGATTTTCATCGTTCGATCGAAGGATTTTCATTCGAATCGAACGGTCGAGGGATTTTAATCGTTCGAACGAATGGAAATCGTTCGAACGAATGGAAATCGTTCGATTTTAGCGGTCGAATGGTCGCGAACTCAAATTGCGAACGTTCCCAAACGTTCGCGAACATTAGGCGGACGCGAACGGTCGAAGTTCGCGCGAACAAGTTCGCAGGCGAACTGTTCGCTACATCCCTAGCAAACAAGCATTGATATGAAAAGGAGACTGGAATATGAATAGTAGAGAGCCTGAATAGAAAGATGAGTAATACATTAGCAATAACAATTAATGTGTAGCCTTACAGAGCATTTGTTTTTTAGATGGGATCAGTGACCCCCATTTGAAAGCTGGAAAGAGTCAGAAGGCACAAATAATTAAAAAACTATAAAAAATAAATAATGAAGACCAATGGAAATATTGGCCATTCTATAACATACTAAAAGTAAACTTGAAGGTGAACCACCCATTTAAAGTATTTTATATACCTTCCACTTTCCAGCTGAATTCCCAGGGTCTACTTGTGCCCTCTAAAGTAATTTCCAAGCTTCCTAGTCCACATAATGACATACATAATATACTCTTCTTTATATGATACAGGTATAAGATCCGTTATCCAGAAACCCGTTATCCAGAAAGTTCCAAACTACGGAATGAACATCTCCCATAAACTCCATTATAATCAAATAATGCAAATTTTTAGAAATAATTCACTTTTTCTCTGTAATAATAAAACAGTACCTTATACTTGACCCAAACGAAGATATAATTAATCCTTATTGGAAGCAGAACCAGCATGTTGGGTTTATTTCATGTTTACATGATCTTCTAGTAGACTTAAGGTATGAGGATCCAAATTACGGAAAGATCCGTTATCCGGAAAACCCCTGTACCATTTATTGTAATCTGATACGTGATATTCTGGCTAAGAATATTCATGCTAGAATTATACTACAATTTGCTCTTTACAAATTATTCAGCTCAGTATTTATTACTGTTATCAGATATTCTTCTTTATTAATGAAATCCCTGGAATAATTTCCATAAGTGAGTAATTAGCATGTTTATTTCTGCAGGCCAAGCCCATTATAGAGTATATATTTAATTTAACGTCTGCTGGTCATAGTGCTTTATATGTGCCTCAAATGGGCTTTGATGTGTTGCTTTATTGCACAGGATTTAGTGAATAGATTTTAACCACCTCCTGTTTGCTTGCCACTACTCATCATCCATCTTTAATTCTATGACTAAGGAGTTAAAGGCTCTGTAAAACTCCACTAAAAATATACATATTTCAGCATTCCCTTTCATTTATTTGACTGCTGTCATTCTGGAGTATCTGGTCCTTAAAGACCAAACCCAGACATGCAAACTATAAAGAGACCTTTATCTTTCCAATTAACATTTTCTGACTGCATTCATTGTGCCAGCAATAATACATTTCTGAACTTCTGCATTATGCCAGGCTCTTTTCAGCTCGTGAAATATTTAAACAATGCTGGAATCCATTATTGAACTTGTTGGTCAAAAGCTCTGATTAAAATGCAGCGTGTCTATACTTTTCACAAAAGTTTCACAAAAGATAACCTGCTGGTAGAACTAGTACATGGATGCGATCTGTTATCTGGAAACCCGTTATCCAGACAGCTCTGAATTACAGGAAGGCCATTTCCCATAGACTCCATTTTAATAAAATATATTTTTTAAAAATAGTTTACTTTTTCTCTGTACAAGCATGGGATCTTTTACCCAGAATGCTCATGACCTAGGGTTTTCTGGATGAGGGATCTTTCTGTCAATTGGCTAACATTTTGGTCACCCATAGATTTGAATGCATTTTGGTGAATCTTCGCTGTTTCGCTAATTTTCAGCAAATCGAAACGAGTTAGATTCGCCCATCACTTGAAATTTTCGGATTTTATTAAATAACCCTCTCTGTGTTTTTCCGGGAACCATGTATTTTCTCAGTTGCTAAGAAGGCATCTGAACATTTTCTAACACGATTGAATCTGCAACTAGAAATTTGTCTAGCCCCATGTCAGATTTCAAAATTGAATATAAAAAAATCTGTTTGCTCTTTTGAGAAATGGATTTCAGTGCAGAATTCTGATGGAGCAGCACTATTAACTGATTCATTTTGAAAAAAAAAATTTTTCCCATGACAGTATCCCTTTATGGTCAATATCGAGGGTTAATTAACCCTCGATATTCGACTGTCGAAGTTAAATCATTCTAAGGATTTTAATCTATCGATCGAACGATTTTTCTTCGACCAAAAAATACTTAGAAAGCCTATGGGAACCTTCCCCATAGGCTAACATTGACTTCGGTAGCTTTTAGGTGGCGAACTAGGGGGTCAAAGTTTTTTTTTTTAAAGAGACAGTCCTTCGACTAGCGAATAGTCGAATAGTCGAACGATTTTTAGTTTGAATCGTTTGAGTCGAAGTCGAAGGTTGAAGTAGCCCATTCGATGGTTGAAATTTGAAATTCAAAGTTTTTTTTCCTCTATTCCTTCACTCGAGCTAAGTAAATGGGCCCCCTTGTGTCTTGTACACAGATCTTCTGGCGAATATGGCATCAAAGAGATAAATACCATCCCCTTATATTGAACATATCCCTCTATCTATCACATATCTTCTCTAGTGTAAAAAAATCAATCTTGGTTAGCATTTCTTAATGATCTTCCAATTCTCCACCATGGGATACTCAAGGACGTGTGTCCAACCAACTTGGGAGTAGGCAAAAAATGACATGCTTTTGTTTAGAAAATGTAACTTACCACCTAGGCTAAATATTCTTCTCCCTGCCTTATGCACTGTTAAATAATGCTAGCCTATTGAAAAACACTGGAGAAAATAGTGCTATGAAATCCCATATCTGTTGCTTGAACAGTTTCTGTTCATAATTTATCAGTGTAAAAAAAACCAGTAACCAGGTCCCTGCATATTTTACCTATGAGTATGCAGTCTGACAGAGCTCAGTTAAGCGGAAAACTAACTTTTGTACAATATAGATTTATATGACAAAAGCAAACTGCAAAATTTATATTCCCACCTAATAACTCATGTTGCCTATTCAAGTTTAAAGGCAGGTTTAATGTATGAGTTGTTTTTTTCTTTTAAGTTTGGGTAATAGAACTAAAATGTAGTTAAATGGCACAACTTTTCTCCTGCTCCGAATGCATCTGTGCCCTAAATAAAATATGCACCATAATTAAAATGGATGCTCCCATGCTTGCCATAGCCATGAACTGGTCATCGATTGAGCTGACATAATGGAAAAAATAGACCAAAACCAACACAAAATGACCAAAAAAAAAAAAGTATTTGTACATTAAGGGGGTTATTTATAAAAATAAAATTCTTTCTGAAAACTACTCTGACCAAATCCGCACTGGTTTTTTCTCTCTCTTTATTTAATATATTTTTCCAAAAATTACTGTGCGGGAAAAAAACTATACAATCGGATCGTACAATTTCTTTGGATTTGACACCCGAAAACCATAACATTTTTGTATTATTGCATGAAACCCATCAGGATATCTCTGGGGACTTCTTCCATTGACTACATGAACTCAGCAGGTCTGAGTTGGAGTACTTTTTTATTCCATCTTTAAACACCCTCGGGTTTTAGAAAAATCAGAGTTTTTCTATCCCCAAAAAAATTGTATTTTATAGTAAAAAAAACTCAAGTTTTTGGCATTCAAACTTTAATCAATAACCCCCTAAATGTAGAGTAAAGCAGCCTAGCTTGTGCTAATATGGAAAAATTCAATCACTCTAGGAAAAACACAATTATGGAAGTAAAAAAAAATTGAAATATAGGCATCTCCACAGGCCCAATGTGTTTGTAGGCAATGATTGAGAAAGCAATGTCTTATAACCAATACCGTCTAAAAATGTAGTAGAAATACTACCCCCACAGAGACTCAATGCACAGGAATTATACTGTTAAGAAAGCCTCCATATAATTTACACAAACCAGTTCTTTTCCCATAACAATAGTCAGATGTGGTTCTGCAATCTCACACATAATACTAATGGACTGGAAACACAATATATTCTAACCCACATGCTGCTTGGCCAAAATAACAAAGCACAAGACCTTCTCTGCTCCTCTATGGAGCCAGCTCACAAGGAGTTATTTCCAACTGCAGAGAATTTGAAGCTCTTGTTAAAAGCTGACAAATGTTCGCAGGTAGCAATTTACTTTTCATTTATGGTGCAGTGTTCCAGCCATTCTTTCAATTTGCCAACTGCCAAGGGTGATAAGAAGGGAGTAAGCACTCTATGGGCAATCTAAGGGGACACTTAATGCAAAGGGAAATGATACTGCTCAGAGGTGGAACTCACTCTGCAAATACTGTAACTCCTTTGCTAGAAAGGCCATTGCAGACTTGCTTGGAAAAGTCTGGCCTCTTGAAATCCTTTGATTGCAGTATAACAAAAAAGGAAATCAGAGATGAATCCAGACAAAGAGAACACTTTGGGATCTTAAAAGAACTCTATCTATTGCTGGAAAGTCATCAGCTAAAACTTGAAGACACAATATACAACAGTGATGGCAAGACACCACACTATAATCTGTAAATATGTATCTGGCTTTTCATGCAGACAGTGTATCTCCACTACAAGTAACTATCTAAAAATGGGATTTAATTTAATAGGAGGCATCTATATTTATTTCAAATAGTTCAGTAATGTGGATTGGTAAAGTGTTAATCAAACATCCCCCTCAGCGGGATTTTCTGTCTCAGATACCCAGGGGGGTTGTGCTGCTCAGTAAGTATTTTCCTGTTTTAGAAAGCACCTAGCCTGGAGAAGAAAATGCAGGGAATGTGAAGGAGAGAACTCGGGAAAACAGGTTTATATGAAGCAAAAATAGGTCATTGTGATAAATAATGAGCTAGTCAGGCAGCAGATAGTTTATATCATATTAACAGTGGCGTAAATACCGGGGGAGCAGCGGGTGCGATTGGGCCAGGGCCCGCACCCCCTCAGGGCCCCCCCGGCAGCTCACGCTCCACGATTCCAGCGGTTCTGGGTGTATGGCCGGCGGTTCCGGGTGTACGGAGGGGGCGGGGGACCCGGCAGCGCGTCCCGCGCCAGGGCCCGCCCCCCTCTAGTTACGTCACTGCATATTAAGTGGCATATAAAGAAGTTTATCAAACTGGAATATCTATTTTAGTAAATATTGCCCTTTTGCATCTCTTGCCTTGAACCACCTTATTGTGATGGTTTCTGTGCTGCCTCAAAGATCACCTGACCAGAAATACTACAGCTCTAACTGTAACAAGAAGAAGTGTGGAAGCAAAAGACAGAACTCTGTCTAATTGGCTCATGTGACCTAACATGAATGGTTCGTTTGTGTGCACTGTGAATCCTAGGATCCCAAGGGGCGGCCCTTATTTTTTAAAATGGAAATTTTCTATTTATGATTACCCAATGGCACATACTACTGATAAAGTATATTATTATGAAAATGGTTTATTTACATGAAGCAGAGTTTTACATATGAGCTGTTGTATGCAATATATTTTATAGAGACATTGTTTGAGGGGTATAGTTTTCTTTTAAAAGAATTGTTCAGTAAAAAAATTAAATAGATAGGCTGTGCAAAATAAAATAACATAACAGCCAGAGCCCTACTTCCAGCTTTGCAGCTCTCTTGGTTTCCACTGATTGGTTACCAGGCAGTAACCAATTAGTGACTTGACGGGGGGCACACAGGTGATAGCTGTTTACTTGAATCTGAGCTGAATGCTAAGGATCAATTGCAAACTCACTGAACAGTTATGTCCCATGTGGCACCGCTTAAAGTCGCTGAAGTAGTGTTCTGTTCTATTATGTTAGACATCTAGTCACTCCAGCCTTTTTACTGTACATTACATTTTGGCTAACTAACTATATTAGCCTGTCTATTTAATCAGTTATTATTTTTACAGTAAACTGTTCCTTTAAGTTTGCCTTAAGCACACAAATTATATACATATAGTATATATCCAGCACCCTTAGCAGGTATCTCCTCCGCGTCGATGTCGGTCCCACCAATCCGATTATAATAAGATCTACTGTATAGGCTCTATGGCCGCTCACCATTCGTTCTATGTGGTTCGGGTGTTCTTGGCCCCCGAACCCTACACTTGCCATTTCAGATTTATCCACCCGCAAAAGATGTCCCAACATTCATTTATCTACAGGTAAAATGTTTTAGTTTGCTTACCAGATTCTTGGTGTGACCAGGGTGCTGCTGCCCCAAGTCTTTCGCTAAGGATGGCAATTTCACCAAAAGTATCTAGTGTTGCAGTTGCAAGGTTAGATACTTTTGGCATTTTGCCATGGTGAGTCCCAGTCAATTTTTAACATGACCTAAGGGCCTATTCATATACTGTAATAATAACTGTAGTAATACCATAGTATCATAGAAGTTCTTCCTTCACACACCAAAAAAGGGGGCAATAAATATGCTGTATCTACCTAAGGTGGTATGTCTCCACATTTATTATAAGGTCCCAATATACAAGTAAAGACAATAGGTGTCATTTACAATCCCAAACACAGTTGTAGTCGTCAAAATCCCTGCAATCTGTTGTTAAATTCATTAAAGGTATTTGTGTCAGCATGGGTTTCTGTATAGTTGTGCTTGGAACTCCTGCCTTCCTCTTGCCTCCACTCCAAGAGAACCTTGGAGCTACCACCACCTCCAAACCAAGCAGTAGCTCCATGTTTTCCACAGCTCCCTGCATCAATAGGCACCGTTCAGATGTGGTAAAAGAAACCAGCCACATTTCCCACCAAAATGATGCCAAGTGCCAACTGGGTCAGACTTGTTAATTTTGACACATCTAGTGCAACCCCCCTCCCGGTATCCACAACAATACTTTGCTTACTGAGTTTGCAGTCATAAATTACCCCCTCATGTCAGTGGACATTCTTAAAAATAAACATTCAAACTCACAGAATTCTAAGCCCATATTGTTATTTTAACTTGCCCTAAGAGAGAAGCTGCACGCCAGATGGGGAGAGTAAAAAGGACTTACTGAGGAGCCTCCATAGCAGGACTGACGATGGGGTGAAGTACTGGCAAAAAGCTAAGAAGAAAGTCCTGTGCCACAAAGAAGTTGAAGGTAACATTACAAGTAGTGTGGTAGAGTGACTAGGAAAAGGAGGAAAAAGGTCACTCTAGCCTTTAATTTCGCCCCAGGGACTGAGATAGGCTCCAGGAAGGGAGTTATGAAACAGAGAATCAGCGCTCTGTTTAAAGACTTTAGTAGTCAGGGACTCCATTCCATAGAGCCAGTCCAGAGATTGGAGTTCACCTTCCACAGGAAAGCTGTCCTGTGGAAAGACTATTTAAAGTTGATTGGAATGGGAGAGTGTGTCTCTCAACAGGGCACAGCAGGTAGGAGACCTGGCTGTGTTAGGAACTCCCAGAGGAGCTGGGAGTGCCGCCTGATCCTGCCAGAAGCAGAGGGAGCCCGTGGCTGTGTCTAAGAGCCAAGTTGTTGTCTGTGTGGGACATTGAGGAAAAGCCAGGAGGCTAAAAGGTTCACTCAAAGACTGTGAGTACAGGGGTGAGCCACAACAATTGTTTTGTTTGCTGGTAGTCCACAAGGGGCCCAGCCTAGTCAGGGACTGCTTCAAGGTGTGAAGGTAGTGCCCAATGGGCTAGGTTTTTATTTTATTATTTGTTTGAATGATAAAATGGTCACCCCTGTGTCTGTGGACAATACTGTGTTTGTGTAAAGTTGGAAAATAAACCTCTGTTTTCCTTGAAGAAGCTGTGTGTCCCTGTCTTTCTGCTCCTTTCTCCTATGCTGCCTGCTCACCATTGACTAATCCCCCCTAAAAGTTACGTGGTCAAGCCGCCAGCTTGTCACATATGGTGGAGGATGCGGGCAAAATAAGGAGCAATTAAAAAGACATACACCTGTTTAAAGGGCTGATGAGCCTAAGAGACTTTACCTATAAGCCTGTGAATATGGCAATTGGTGCTGCTAATCCCATTTCTTCAGCTGTTCAGCAGGAGGCTGTGAGGGCCGTGTTAAAGAAACAGGAACAGCAAGGTGGTGACTGGTGGATGCAGTTCCACAACGATTGGGAGAGAGTCTGCGCGCCAAATGTGGTAAAGATGCCAATGGGGA
Organism: Xenopus laevis; assembly: GCF_017654675.1. NCBI lineage: Eukaryota > Metazoa > Chordata > Amphibia > Anura > Pipidae > Xenopus > Xenopus laevis. The sequence continues at coordinate 34,108,566 of NC_054376.1, forward strand.
AGAGATTGCAAAATGCCCCAAAAGTGAAACGTGAGCGTTTCTGTGAGTTGCAAGGAGCAGTGGCAGCTCCTGAAAAGTCTTTAGAGGAAAAGACTAATTTTTTCTGTGTACCACAGAGAGAGTTCTTCCAGCAAGCTTCCTTAAAGGTACAGCGACCTGTGTGTTTTCAACAGATGCCAAAGGAAGTGAGGGAGACTTCGCGAGTGGCAATGGAAGTCACTGTGTCTGGATCCAAGCAAGTTAACTGGGTCCCAAGAGGCGGTACCCCAAAGTTGGAGCCCAGGCGGTGGGCACAAGTGCAGCATGCCAAGGAGAGAGGGTATGCTGGTTTCACAGTCCAGTCTGGCAAGGTTGGCCAAAGATTATCCCCAGCAGTTCCAGAGAGTCTGATGCCCTTCAGGAATGGTGAGACTGTTCTTAAAGGGGTGGTGGAAAGGGAACAGCAGGCTGGGGGGATAAAAGACTGGGACTGTGGGAGGAAAGGAAAGGTCCTGGGACCTAAAGAGTTAAGTGCGCAATCAGAGTGCACTGTGCCTGTTAAAGGTACTGCTGAAAAGTCAGTAGAGGTGAAAGTGAATGGGATTTCACTGTGGGTCACACTGGACATTAACTCAACTAAGTCGTTGGTGTTGCATGAACTGTTAATGTTTGTTCTACCCTGGCAGGAGCTCCCGGAGATGCAAGTGAACTCTGAACCGACTGTATGTCTGTCTTTTGAAACCACCAAAGGGACAGTTGTTCACTCCCTCGTAGTTGCCAGTGAGGGGGAGGTGGAAATTGTTCTGGGAACAGACTTTCCCCTATTCTGGGTGTTGTGGGGAATCCACAAAGGTTTAGATGTGGAGCAATCAAACCAGGTGGTTAATAATGTCTGTTCTATGCAAAATGTTATGTGTAATTTTGCTGACCAATGTCCAGATGTGAATCCTATGTGTGTGACTGTGGGGTGTGAAGTAACCCCCATAGAAAAAAGTTTAGGGTGACCCCCAAAGTGAGTTTTTCCCTAGCAGAGGTGAATTCTGCAGTGCAAAGGCTGGAAGGTTTAAAGCCTAATTTAACAAACCTAAATGTTGCCAGTGTGAATGAGTATGAGACTGCAACTCTGGTGCAAGAAACTGCAGCAAATGTGGAAAGTCTGCATGGGGAATTGTTGAGCAGAGAAAGCTCAAATACTTTAGCAAACAAGGAGTTAAAGCAAATAGATGGTAACCCTTTGTTTCCCTGCAGTAGCTCATCTATCAAAAGTCTTTATGAGGATGGGTGTACAAATGAGCAGTCTCAGTCAGGTGGTATGGATAACTTGACTGGGCTTATTGAAAGGGAAAGGTGCGCCCACTGTTTTAGTATAGAGCATGTTACAGACAATTGTGCTCTATATTTTGCAATACAAAGGCTGTTTGAAGTATGCAAGCCGAATTGTGGGAATGAGACACCTGAAAGTATGTCAGGTGAGAGACCTGAAATCCTTGACTGCCAAGCTGTGTGTGTGAACACAGTCAATGCAAATGATGGTTTGGAAAATAGTACCATGGCTCTTAATGGTGATAAGCCAGACGGTATGTCTGAGGAAGCGAGTGATAAAAATGTACGATTGCCTCCTGAATCTGTGTGTGTGCAGGTGTCAACCACAGAACTGTTCTCCAGTGTGAGAGTTGAAACACAATGTACTGTAGAGGGAAAAGTTTGTGAAGTAACAAGTTCCCCAGTAAAATGTGTGCCTTCTATTGAGAAGTGGAGTGTGCCTGAGAGTAGCTTAACGGCACAGACTGCCGGTAAAACAGTGAATGTGAACAGACCCGAGTGTGCTGATATGGAGAATGGTAACATGGCTGTCAATGGGGATAAGCCACATGGAGTGACCGCGGTTGAAAGCGAAGTCATGACTCTTGTGTTACATTCCATGGAAAGAGTCTTGCAGTCAGAATTGGTCTGTCTGACAGAGGATGCATTGGGTCCCAATACAAGCGATGCTAAATGTGAGTTGCTTGCTAACCATGAGCATGTGACTGAGTGTGTGTCTGGATGTATAACACAAGTCTGTGAGCAAGATGCAACCACAGGGCAGACTGAAACTATTGGCCATGGGCTTGAAGTGAAAGCCCTCAGTGTGTTTAAAAACCCATCATTGCCAGTTGCGGAAGGACCCCCTATATCCCAGGCAGTGGGTAAAACTAAAATGGAAAGCGTGCATGATGGTAACAGAGATGCCAAAGTGTGTGTGTCTTCCCTAGTAAATAAAATTCAGGAGTTGGAAGTGTGTGTGGCCGCTCCCATAGAGACACATGTGTCAGATTCATGTGGTAGCAATAATACGTTTTCATTGAAGGGTTCATCCAAAAGGAACTCCCAAAAGTCAAGTAGGAGAACCTGGGTGACTAAAGTAAGGCAAAAGTGCAAGTACATGGTCATGCTTGAGAGTCACTCAGCCTTACAAAGAAGCATGCATGTGGTATCCCTGATTGAGATGTGTGTGTTGGATCTCATGCATAGGAAAGAAAACATGAGGAAACTTATAGAAATCCCTTTAAGAGAGAGAGAATTTCTATTAGGGTTTCAATGTGCTCACCCCTACGGGTTGAAGCAGAGAGGGGGGATATGTGGTAGAGTGACTAGGAAAAGGAGGAAAAAGGTCACTCTAGCCTTTAATTTCGCCCCAGGGACTGAGATAGGCTCCAGGAAGGGAGTTATGAAACAGAGAATCAGCGCTCTGTTTAAAGACTTTAGTAGTCAGGGACTCCATTCCATAGAGCCAGTCCAGAGATTGGAGTTCACCTTCCACAGGAAAGCTGTCCTGTGGAAAGACTATTTAAAGTTGATTGGAATGGGAGAGTGTGTCTCTCAACAGGGCACAGCAGGTAGGAGACCTGGCTGTGTGAGGAACTCCCAGAGGAGCTGGGAGTGCCGCCTGATCCTGCCAGAAGCAGAGGGAGCCCGTGGCTGTGTCTAAGAGCCAAGTTGTTGTCTGTGTGGGACATTGAGGAAAAGCCAGGAGGCTAAAAGGTTCACTCAAAGACTGTGAGTACAGGGGTGAGCCACAACAATTGTTTTGTTTGCTGGTAGTCCACAAGGGGCCCAGCCTAGTCAGGGACTGCTTCAAGATGTGAAGGTAGTGCCCAATGGGCTAGGTTTTTATTTTATTATTTGTTTGAATGATAAAATGGTCACCCCTGTGTCTGTGGACAATACTGTGTTTGTGTAAAGTTGGAAAATAAACCTCTGTTTTCCTTGAAGAAGCTGTGTGTCCCTGTCTTTCTGCTCCTTTCTCGTATGCTGCCTGCTCACCATTGACTAATCCCCCCTAAAAGTTACGTGGTCAAGCCGCCAGCTTGTCACAGTAGTTATTGTGTGGTTCCAATATAAAGCCAGTAGAAGTCATGTATGAATGCGCCCTGACATGGGGGTGCTCTGAAATTGATACAATAAGAGCATGTTGAAGCAATTTATTAAGGTACTTGGGTCCAAATCGACTCCTATGCTTCCATATAGGTGCACACTGTTTCAATCCTTGCTCTTCTGATAATTGGTAATTCACCAGTTAATACCTGAGAATCCTCCAGCTACTGCCATCCAGGGTTTCGGACTGGGCAGAAAGGACACTGGTAAAAAAACCCAGTGGGCCCCAGCTCTTGTGGGCCCCTCCCGCCCAAACCCGCTCCTTGCACTAAGCTGCAGACCTCCCTTCTCCTGGACAGTTGCAGCCAAAAACACACAGTGAGCTCGTGCACGAGTGGTGTGTGGCACAGCGGGGGATGGGAAGGCAGGTTGAGTCAGTAGGCACACCGGTCAGGCCCCGATTTGTGGAAAGGCCACCTAGGCCCGGGCCTAGGGCAGCAGGATTTTAGGGGGGCGGCATGTTGTCCAACCACACCCACATTGGTTCAGAAACACTGGGGATGCACTGGAGATACAATCATTTTTTACATTTCCTGTGCGCCAATCCCCATTGCTCCGGTTCCCCTGGAGGGGACAGGGGCGACGAACGGGAGTGGGCCTAGGGGGCGCCCACTATGTAAATCCGGCCCTGACACCGGTTTTACCAATGCAGGACAACAGTGCATTATATTTAAATTACTTCAAAACACTTTTTTTCCTGTTACTGTTCCTTTAACACTTCAATTGCACTTGGATTCAGTTCTGCAGACCTTGTACATCACTCAGTTATGAATGGGGCGGCAAACAAGTCCCAGACATTACTTTATAATGCATACCTTTTACATCCTCTGACTGTAATGGCTGAGAAAAGAAGGTCAGTGACCGAGGAATAAAACCACTTACGACAAAAAAGTAGTCAAATGTTATGGCAAGAACATAAGGAAGCCAACCTTTCTATTGTATTTTTGATATTGTAGGAATAGTGTTAGTCTTCATCACTTACTAGCGTGAGAATGATTTAATCAATAAAGGCATAAATATTCATTGATTGATAGAGGCAGCTGCAAGCATGCCCTGTAAATATGTTCCCTTATTTATAAGTATGCTGATTATTCCCTGGTTTTTATTATGTTTCAGCTAGTTTAGTTTTTCCAAGCTATGCTATTAGTCACAGGAAACTGGCATTATAGTCATCTGCTGCCTCCATAATGCCATTTACAAAAATAAATGGCTATTTTGTGCCCTTTTAAGACTAGTTTGTGGGATTGTTTCCAGCGCTACACTCAGCCACTGATTGAGATAAAGTAAAAACACATTTTCTTGCATACAAATGTCATTCACTGGAGTATAATGAACACATTAGTGTATTTCAAGCCTTCTTGTACAAGTGTGCAAACATGAAAGAACAAACCCCTGAAAAGAATAACAAAATGAAAGCTTAGAGGTTGCCACATTTTTAATGGTCATTTATGAAGAGATAGGAGTAATGCCATGCTTTGGTCACAGCTGGAAAAAGTTGCAGTGAATATTTTTGCAGTGTAAAAGTCCCCATGGAAAAATGCCGATACTCTGCACAGTCGTTGTGCGGAAAAAGTTGAAGCAAAAAAGGTCACCATGAAAAAATGCCCATAAAGAGTGAACCTAAATCCATGAAAAATTGATTTCAAATACTTATAAAGCAAGCAAAAACACTACTATGGACGGCGCATAAAGAGCCTTTGCAAAGTGTAAGAATACTTTACAGATAAATGCAGTTTTCCAAGGTCCATTGTGACAATTTAAAATACAGGCTACATCTTCCTGGAAATGATACAACACCCTATATACCAGCATTCTCTGAACACAAAGCTATTTACTATCGGCTTTTCCCCCGAAATCACTTCAGTCACACTGTAAAAAAAAAACAACTTTCCGAGTAGGGATGGCATAAACTGAAATTGTCAACAGAGAAAGAGATTTGTTTGGCAAATGGGATTAGGTAGAGGTGTGAAGAGTTTCTCTGACTAAATGAATTGCAAAGGAGGTGTTGAAAAATGTAGTTATTGGCATGGAAGTCGGCTTGAACAGCAGAGTGGGGGCAATGGAAAAGCACTGTAAATAACTCTACTAAGGCAATTGCAGGTAAACACGCTGCCCTAGATATACTGACAGCAGAATAATCTCTCTTTTACTGTGCAGGATTTCTGAACCCAGAGGGGGGCATGATATATCCATATTTGAAAATATTACTTTTCCTTATATAGCCCTATATTACCCATATTTTGGCACCAACCTATACATGCACCAAAAGAGGCCACAATCATTGAAGGTGTGCAGTATCTGCATGTCTATCCTTTCCCCCCTTAAAGATAGAAGAGCACTGCTGAAGACTGTGTTGATTGGACACAGTTTATTCTCTGTCCTCAAAAATGATGTTGACAGCAGATTCTACATATTGGTCTCATTGGTTATCAAGTTGAACTGGTCTCAGAATATCTTTTTCTGGCCTACATGGTGGAGGGCTGATAATGGAAGTTAGTGTTGACCACTCCCCCTTTTAAACCACACCTATGTTATTTTAAGAACTTCTAAGACCATGTTCACATTAATGGTGGTAACACACGGAAAAAAAAAAACAAATGGTTGGTGCTCACTGCAGGAATATCACTCATCACTCATATGTGAAAAATGTAAGTCATAACCTTAAATATCATAACTAATCAAAAATTTCCAGAATTTCCACATGCTTTTAAGATAAAAAATAAAATTTTATTACATTTTTAAAAAAATCAAACAATCCCCTCATGGAGCCTAACGCGTTTCATGCTTACCTGGCACTTAGTCATAGGCAATCTCTGATAAATCAGTTATTTTTAATCCTTAAATACCATCTCTCATAGACCCTCCCCAAAGCTAAAAGCCAATCAAAATCTCACACATATGTTGTACGCATCATCAATTATCGATATTCGTATTATACAAAGAAAAAAAAATTCAGCGCCCTCTGTGCATGAGCATCTAGCGGCGCCTTCATGCATGTGCACCGGCATGTCACAGTAGGGGGACAGAGGGGCCAGAGGGGGGCCCGAGGGGGGCCCTGGACAGCAGTCCCAGTGGTCCCCGGGCCCCCAGTCCGACCCTGCAGGGAGCATAGGGAAGGCAGAATAGAGCAGGAGACAGGGAAACCTATCAGGACTCTAAAAGCAGTTCATACTGTACTACATACAGTGACAAAATTCTGCTGCCCCTTCAGCAGTTTGTATGAGATGTAAACAGGTGAACAATGTGGGAGCTTTCAGTCTGGGTCTGAGATGTGAACAGGACAGGGCTTTAGGGGTGTGAACAATGGAGGTGGTACAGGTGTGAACAATGTAAGTGGGATTACAGGTATGAACAATGCAGGAGTTTACAATATGAGTTTGAATTTGTACTAATCTCCCCCGAATCTTCATGTGTGCCACCACCCTTAAGGTACAAAGCATTGTTATCAGTACTGTGTGATTGTACCCAATTGTGCTGTATTTGTTAAGTCTTATTTAAATTTGTGAGTTGTTTGTTTCCCTTTTACCCCCGCTCCCATTAGAAGGACCCTCCCCAAACCACGGCCACCTACTGCCATTTTTTGCTTGTGCGCACTGTTTGGTATCCCAGGTCTGCCTGTGTATAAGTTGCCTGTATTTCTGTCCAAGGCTTTGTTGGTGAGTGATTGCCTCCCCTCCCATTTATGTACCCTCCTGGCCTGCCCAAAAGCCATCTGGTGGCAGTGTTGTATGTGTCCCCTACACCCCTTTTATTTTTACTGATGGGCGAGGGAGGTGGCAGTTAGTGTAGAGTAAGTCAGCAATTAAGCAAAATTAGTTAACGGCCTGAACTTTACTGTCTCCTGTTACTTATTGTTTTCTTTGTTCTCAGTACAGGGAATATATGTTTCTTTCAATATAGGAAAGGATTCATGGCCAGCTGCCTCCCTCAACAGACTTTCCTCAAGGTGGAGGTGGTTTAGAAATAAAAAAAGTTTGCTCTATAGCCTGTCAGCTAGAAATGACTGCAGACTTGGGCCCTTGCAGGAGGCACTGGCACCAATTATCCAATTTGCCTCTGTGTAACCTCAGCAATTGCTTTTGGTTATCTGCCTATTTAGACACCAGCTGAGTATAATCAATGGATTCCACTGGTTACGTGACCCCCCGCTGAGTACAATCAGGTGATTCCTCTGTCTGTGTAGACACCAGCTGAGTATAATCAGTTGATTCCAGTACAACTCCAATCAATAGGATATGGAGCTGGTCCTGCCGACTCTCTAACTCAGCAGTCCAGAATGCTGTTCCAGGAGCCTCCGGTAAGTACTGCTCTTCTTAGTAAGCTTGTGAGGCATGTCTGTCTGCCTGGGATTTGAACGTGGTGTCCTGCAATATGGTGGCTTTTTAGTAGCCTAATTACAGCCTGATGTAATGAGCAGCTAAGGTATGTGTTTCTATTCTGTTCTGCAGTGTGCTGAACTCTAGTTAATTGCTGACTTGAAACCAACTGGAAATGGGCTCGCATGCATGGTGTTCCTATACTGACCTGCAGTGTGCTGGGTTTTGGCCCCAGTAGCCCTAATGTTTATACAGTATGTAACTTGGCAAGAATGCAATGTGTTCCTATACTGATCTTAGGAATGCCAACTTTGCCAGCAGCTAAACCCAAACAAAGGGGCAGGGCAGATAACATTGGGGAGTGGGGCAGTGATGTTGGGTGGGTATGACAACATCAGAGACAGACACAATGATGTTGGTGGAGTTACAATGCCAGGGCAGGGTTTTTGCATCACTTACGCTGGCCATACACATGTAGATTTTATTCTTTGTGCGACGAACATTTGTTAATTTCAGTCCAACAATCTACCTTTAAACATTCAGATTAAAATAAGTAGGAAAAACAACAAATCAATGATGTTCTGGTCATGAATTGACAGATAGCAATTGTACAAAAGTCATGCCTGACAAATAGTAATGACAGTCACCCATTGATATTGTGCTGAGATATTTTCAGTAGCCGACTTAATACCTGTCAACTAAACGACCATTTGCCATGGTATGAAAAATGTCAGGACACTCCACACGACATGAAAATCGCACATATCTTCTTTTGTATCACTATCTTTGCATCTGTGACCAGCTTTAGACAGAACTGGTGGGATTGCTGACCCGTTTTCTCAAAGTTTTGAACTGGACAGAGAGTTTTGAATGGACAGCCCTTTGAAAACCTAAGATTTACACTGTGTAAATAATTCACAGCCCATGTAGATCTCAGGTGCCTTATCCCTGTTCATTAGGGATTTGTTCTCTGTTAGAACAGATGTAATTGCTAGATAATCAGATATGTAGGTGTTTATGGTACATGCCTCATGTGTGCCTCATAGTGCATTGTATGCCTTGTGCTTTTTTGTAATATTCTAAACAGGTCATACCAAGGGGCACATTTACTAAGGGTTCAATATCTAGGGTTAATTAACCCTCGAATTTGACCCTCAAAGTAAAATCCCTCAACTTCGAATATTGAAGTCGAAGGATTTACCGCAAATACTTTGATCGATCGATCAAAGTAAAAATCGTTCTATCGAAGGATTTTAATCGAACAAACGATTTTTCTGCGATCAGAAAAAGCTTAGAAAACTTATGGGGAAGGTCCCCATAGGCTAACATTGTAGCTCGGTAGGTTTAAAGTGGCGAAGTAGGTAGTTGAAGTTTTTTTTAAAGAGACAGTACTTCGACTATTGAATGGTCGAATAGTCGAACGATTTTTAGTTCGAATCGTTCGAATTGAAGTCAAAGTAGCCTATTCGATGGTCGAAGTACCCAAAAAAAATACTTCGAAATTTGAAGATTTTTTCATTTGAATCCTTCACTCGAGCTTAGTAAATGTGCCCCTAAGTGTTTCTTACAGGTGCCTTGCGATCTGCACTGAAACTAGGCATACATATGATGGTTGCTTTCTGGTAAATAGGAGAGTAGTATTTCAAACTTTGTTTGAGGTCCCATGTGCAGAGATGTCTTCATATCTCTCTCTTCTGGGAGTATCAAACTGTTATGCTGTTGGACTCACTTTTTCCTCACTCTGACAGTTTGCTAACACATCTCTCATTCTATAGTATAGAGTCTATACTAGGATAGGATTGTTCTTATTCTTGTAAACTTATTTCTGGGGTTTCTCCTGGAGTCTAGTGTTCACTTATAGAAGTGGCATGATTGTGGTCTCTCTCTCTCTTCAGTGTTATGCCATTCCTGAGTACAGGTTCCTGTTAAGATCCTATGACCCCCCCCCCTCCCAATTGGAAGAATAGTAGCTGGCTACATTCCAGTGAATACCCTGAGACAAGGGAAAAGGGAAGATTGTGCCATTCTTACCATGATCTTCCTTTCCAGGATGAACTCATACCCAGACTGACAATCTGTGGGTTCTGGCAAATGCTGGAGGAGCTGTTGTAAGTTCCCATAGACAATCACTATTTATTGGGCTGGTAGATGGCTGTTTGGGCCTCTTTGTACTTGGAATGCCAGGGCCTATTTTGAATCCCAGTCCGGACCTGGATGAACTCAATGTCAGTACGGCCCACCCTTTTCTGGTAATTTTAGAAGCTTGTTACAAAGATGCCGATAGGTTGGTGTGGTTTATCTTTTAAAGATTTAGGATATTCCTTCTGATGGAAGCGGGGGGGGCTATTCTGTTGAGTAGGGACATAGAGTTCATCTAGGAAAGGGAAGATTACGGTAAGTATGACACAATCTTCCTTTTTCCAAGGAAGGTTTTAAGGATGGATTATGAATGTTGTTAATTAAATATTTTTTAGATATCAACATTGGTATATTATGGGATTAAAAACAAAAGTCCAATCAGCGCTGTATTAGAGGCATAAGTGTTTGATTGCAGCTCTTGCAGCGTGTCCTCCTTGCAGGACTTAAACATGGGCTTTAAAATATATTCTGTGGGGAAGTACAAACAAGAAAACTCTAGGTGCAGAATATCCAGATACATAAGTGCTCAATAAAAAGTACAAAAAACACATCCACCGTGTCAGTATAGTAACCCCACCGGGTATATCCACAAGTTTTGAAATTAAAACAGAATTGAACAAATGTTCAGTTTAAGTCCACTATATTAATTCCTCTACATGTTTCATGTGGTGCGCCACACTTCCTCAGGAGGATATGTGCCATTCCCATATGGTTGCCCTTAAAACACAAACACAGTGCCTCCCTCCATGCAGTACAGCCTCTTAACTGAATCCCCAATGGTCTACCAAGTCATGTGGTGCCATGCACATGAGTCATGGCACCACACTATAGAGTGCTCCCCCACCCAAGACTCTCTTTTACATGAGGATCCATGAAGTAATCTACACATCATCTTTGCCCATGGCAAAATAACTCCAATCCTCCATGTTCTTCTCCTCCTTCCTACAGCACCAAAGGCAAGTGGGCGAATGTAATAAAAGTCACAAAGAGCAAAACAATTAGCACAAATAAGAATGAAAGGTCTCATTTCGCAATGTAATACTCTTCCTTAAACTGTTATTAAATTGTGAATTTTAATTGCGCATTGCAAATATTAATTGCACATTACCCACTTTTAAGAAGTGCTTGAAGGTGTCGTAATTAGGGATGGGCGAATTTTTTCGCCTAGTTTCGCCCAAAAAATGACGCCCATAGACTTGTCCAAAAAAAAAGGCGCGCGTCAAAACAATTTAGCCGCGGAAAAAAAATTTTTTGACGCCCATAGGCTTTAAAGGGCGTCTGCGACATTTTTGGCAAAACGAAAGGGGTCAAATTTGCCCATCCCTAGTCGTAATGTTTTGGAGCAAACATAACTTTTTCAGTAAAACGTTTTATTACATTCATACGCACTGGTGCTAACTATAAAATTTGGCCAGTACTTGTTCCAAACAAGTCTTTTTGCACCTTTTACTGAACATTTAGGGGCCCATTTACTTAGCTTGAGTGAAGGAATAGAATAAAAAAAAACTTTGAATTTTGAATGTTTTTTTTGGCTAATTCGACCATCGAATGGGCTACTTAGACCTTCTACTACGACTTTGAATGATTCGAACTAAAAATCGTTCCACTAGTCGACCATTCGATAATCGAAGTACTGTCTCTTTAAAAAAACACTTCGACCCCCTAGTTCACCACCTAAAACCTACCGAAGTCAATGTTAGCCTATGGGTCCTCATAGGCTTTGCAATCTGTTTTTGGGCGAAGAAAAATCGCTCGATCGATGGATTAAAATCCTTTGAATCAAAAGATTCGAAGGATTTAATCAATTGCAGTAAATCCTTCAACTTCGATATTTGAAGTCGAAGGATTTACATTCGGCAGTCGAATATCGAGGGTTAATTAACCCTCGATATTCGACCGTATGTAAATCTGCCCCTTACAGTACGTATATGGATATTTTGCACCAGGAGTTATATTATGGATGCTTGTTAAGAATTTCATTTTTTTGCAGATGCTAGGATTTTTATTTCAGTTATTAAATATTTAGGCCTCAAATTAAATGATAAATATCTTTTGGTTTACTGTATATGTTTTTTTCCTCCATTAAAAGAGTAGATTTAATACTTGCTATATGCCAAACATTAGAATGTACAGCAACTGCCATAATGCTCCAAATAAAATGGGGAAAATGATGGCTCTGATTCATGCAGTAAATCATTCTGTAAAGAGATTGTCATACACATCTGATAATAGAATGTATCCTGCCATCAGTACTGTTGATAGGCTTTTCTATACAGTGTGCAAAACATAACGTTTTCCTTTCCTGAGCATGCAGAGACTTCAGTATCTTTTTTCAAAATTTGTATTTTGAAAAGCATTTACTGCTTCTCCATAAAGCTAAACATTTCACACAAGAGGGTGCTGTCTCATCGTTTAAAGTTTATCATATAAAACAGATGGAAGAATATCTGTTTCTCGCTGCACATTTGTAATTCACTTTACATATTTTGGTTTTAATATTTTCTATTTAATATCTCTCACTATGAAAAATATATTTGCGCCGGAGGTGAGTGCCAAAATTATAGCTGACTTCCTATATCAAGTTTTTTTCCATAGCAATGTATCAAATCCTACATTTTTGTGATGCTGAGTCCTCCACAAAACATATGCATGAGTAAACTATTTAAATTCTATTTTGAATTCTAAAATACATATTCAAATATGTTCCCAGTTTCCTTAACTTTGTCTGAAATGTTATCATATTTTACTGAAAGAGGTTTGCATTATAACTTTTTAGTTGTGATAGAGCTACAAAATTGCTCTCCATGCTTTGTTTATGCAGAGATGCTCCCTCAGATCCAGACTGAGAATTAAAATATGCCATGCCATTTCAGGTACACAGAGGCCCAATCAGCCCACACAGAGGCCCAAACAGCCCCCACCAGCCCACTAAATACTGACTTTCTATGGCACCTCATAGCAGCCCCTCTGGCATTTGCCAGAACCCACAGATTGACAGCCCAGGCCTGTGCCCCCTCTTGTCTCAGTTCCCAACCTTACACATTCCACCCCAGAGTTTCCAACAGTTAACTAGAAACCAAAAGAAAGAAGGAGCTCAGACTTTTGGGGGTCAAACCAGATCCTGATTCATTTCAGCTCAAAGAAGCCATATTGAGAATTTAGGTTGCGTTCTGAAGTTTAGAGCAGGTTTTGTATACACTGGGTTCAAGAGGTACCTTTTAAGAAAGGATGGACCAGAAAAGTTAAAACGTTTAGACAAATATAGCATTTTATTGGCCCTTCTGCACTTCTGAACACCCTGTATAAAGTAAACTTTATAGTAGTTTATCAAAGAATGCCCTCAAAGATAAAAGTAGTAGGTATCAAGACATTGGAGAAGACCATATGGTTTTGATGCTCTCCTTCATTTGTCATGGTGGTTCAATCATCTTTAGTTTTTATGTGTAATAAAAAGTGAAGTTTCTACTAGGTGTGTAAGGACTTACCCGGTGGTCCAGTGGTTACCCGTTGGCATGCGGGGGTGCCCGCCACATGTGTCTGTTCCCCTCCTGTGCCAGTTTCCTAGGATGCAGGCAGCACGCACTTCTATTTCTTAAAGGTGCAGTGACGCTGGCGTGTGACGTCAGCGCACAATGGCGCCAAATTCAAAATGTATTTAAAGGGAATTCAGTGTGCAGATCCTTGCCTGTTGTTAGGTTCAATTAGGTTGTTCCTAGTGCCATTTCTAAGTAATTCTCATTGATCCCCTGTGTATTGACCCGTGTCTGCCTGCTTGACTACTCTGACCTCTCCAATCCGACCATTGCCTATCCACTGTCTATTCTACGCTCTCTAATCCCGATTCTGGCCTGTCTGACTATTCTCTGCTTGTGCTGGCCCGGTCTGCCTGTTCCTGGTGTTTTCTTCCTTTCAGTATCCTGGTGAGATGATTGCGCCCCTTTGCTCATCCAGAACCATTAGCTTTGCTCCTCTCTCAAATAAGACCTGGCGGCAACCAACTAGCCGAGGGCTCCTCCCGAGGAGAAAGGAGGTGGTTATAGGCAGAAGTGAATGCTGAGACCAACGAGCTTAGCTTGGGTTCTGGATTTAGGGTGCCGTTCGTGACAAGGTGTTGTTATTAACAAATATATATTTTCAAACAGATGACCAATAAAGTTGACCTCCTGATGGGTGCTACAGGTTATTGAGTCTAGTGCAAACTGTAACTTTCTAAGTAAGTCTTCTTTTATAGGGGCATGACCGCTCACCAATGCACATCATAGTCCTGCTAAATATATGCTTGTGAAACAGGCCATCTTGCTCAGGGTTCGGTGGGCCCTTTTGTTGTGAGCTTCACAGTAGTTTACAAATTCAAGCCATAACCATATTATTCAGGCTAGAGTTTGGAATGTCTGGATTACTTCATATACATAACAAAATGTAAAATTATTATTATTAACAAATTCATATGCCAAAAGAGAGCTGCAGGTGGTGACCAATACCAAGTGTTCTGCTCACTCAGTAGGCTGCCAATCCCTTCATAAATTAAAAGGCACTTTGAGCAGCTGGGTGCAGTAAACATGAGTGGTAGAGATCTTGTACTAACAGCAAGCCGCCTCTCAGGGGTTGGGAAGGGATCAGCATATTAATTTATGCAAGCAATTAGTCTTTGTTAGCAAAATCCTGCTAAATGATCATAAAATGTCATACACTGACTATTTTCAAAGTGAGCCACTGCTGGGGGAAATAATGAACGCATGTAGGGAGAATGGATATGTGAACAGCAGAGAGGTGGGAGGGCTTACTTAATAGAGTCTTAAAAAGTTCCAGTTGTCTAGCTGAATTATATACAAGGTTAAACCTGATATTAACATGGCCTGTAATTATTGGCTTATGAAGAATAGAGAAAAATGAGGGAAACACATAAGAGAAGTTTTATTTTAGAAAAAAAATATGCGTTATATGAATAATATAATCAGGTCTTGAGTTTCTGTCGCTATTTTCAATTGCAAAGCAATTTCCAAGTATTTTTGGTAGATGTTCATGCATTCAGCCCGGCCTTAGGAAGGAAAGGCAAAAGTGATATGTTCTCACGAGAGATGGAAGAATTGATGTATATGAATAGGTTTTACCTATTTCATTTAGAAGGGAAAGTTCAATTTTACTTAGAAATCCCTAATACTGTTAGGTTAGGATGAGGCAGAGATATAATAGGTGGAGCTGTCTCAATTGTTTATAAATTCTTCTCACACACACAGGGATTTATATATTAATCCCATTAGCCTACAAAATGATGTGACAAATTAAATTGCTATTTTGCAATTTTTAATGGCTTGGGTGGCTAAGCCACTACTCGAAGAATGTCCTCAAATGAGTTCTGCTATCTACTGAATAAAAAATGAAACAATATGAAAGGTAACATTAATATTGATAGCACCAGTGGAGAAGGAGCCTTCAGCCCAGTCAGCCTCAACTCCATTAGATGACTCTTTTGGCATGGTGCAAAGTTCATACAGGGGCCTTCTGTCTATTGATCTCTATGAAAGCTTCTATTTGCACAGGTCAGTTTTGACAACCTATCACAGAACAGTGTTGAGCATATTGGGTATCACAGAAGGGCTAATTTTCTATACCGTACCATTGCAGTTCCCCTTAGCAACCAATCAGATCTTTCCTTATATTTAGCTAACTTATCTTGTAGTAGGCTGATGTAGACTCATTTCTGATTGGCTACTATACATAGATACAGTGGTGCAATTTATAGATGAGACCTTAACCCCCTTATTTAATAAAAATCACATAAGTATTCTATTATTACTTCTCGTGAGCAGGTTGAAATCACTAGAGCCTTGGAGGTTCTGGCTACTCTGATGAGCCTCTCTTTGGTGTACATATTCCAGTTATACTCATTTGAAAGCCTTTGTTCAAACTGATGCATATTTGAAGACAAAATATGGCACCACTTGTCATGGCCAGGTTCATTTACCAATGCTGGGCAAATTTGTTCCTGGGCAGTAACTCGTAGCAGGCAATCTGTGATTGGCTTTGTTTAATGAGTAGGACAATGAAAACAAACATGAAACTGTTTGTACTGCAAATATGCCCAGTTTTGAAAATAAATCCAACTGGATCACATGGTATTACATTTCTCTGCTGCAAATGCTGTAGAGAACTCAATGGACCCCTCAAACATTCTTCTACCATGTAATGCATATCTATATTTAAAATTGTACAATACCTACATGGAAAATGGGTTATTTCTTTCATAAAGTCCATAAATGATATCACAGGTAGGTAGAATGTCTAGACATATGTACAGTATATCTAGTGCATGTTCAGCACATATTTATATGTATATATGTATAAAAACTATATCTTTTAGGGCATCTTTTTCAGTTACATCAGCCTAATGTACATAGTTTTCTTTTCAAGCAGTTCACATTTGATGTTGGAATAGCTTAATATTCACACCTAACCTGTTATTTCCAATGTGATGCCCAAAAATTCAAGTGCAAAATGGTCAAATGCAAACAAAACTCAGCATGCATCCATTCACACAGGTACTTGTGCCCATACATTCTCCTAACAACATGTAGTAGTGCAAAGGCAACCTTCTCCAAAGAATTATGTGCAAGTGCAAGAATTGACACAAGGGAACTTGGAATTACTGTCAGCTTGAACATGGCAGCAATAGAAGGGTTCCACTAGCTGGATGTGTCAAGGCAGCAACAGGAGACGGCCAAATGCATCCAATGCTAATGTCGTTATTAAATGCAATTGATTCACCAGCTAAGTCTGAGACTGCAAACAATGCTGCATGGTGGGTTAAAATTAAAGTGATTTGAATGCTGGAATATGCAGGGCTGTATTATAGTTCCTTATAATCTAGTAAACTATAATTACATTGGGGGATAGACATTCCCATGGCAGGTGCAGAAAGGACTGACTCTTTCCATACTTAAATATGCCA
Organism: Xenopus laevis; assembly: GCF_017654675.1. Taxonomy (NCBI): domain Eukaryota; kingdom Metazoa; phylum Chordata; class Amphibia; order Anura; family Pipidae; genus Xenopus; species Xenopus laevis. The sequence goes on from NC_054376.1 coordinate 34,125,363, forward strand.
CATGCAAACGATGACCCCCCCACAAGTGTCAATCCTGCTAATACACTGACCATCACCCTTGAGACTAAAAAAGACAGCAAAGCTGGGAAAAAGGTTTTCTACCAATCATCAATGTCCCATTGACTCTGCTGCATTTTCCATGAGAAAATAAAGGACACACCCAATGACACCAATGCATTTGAGGAGTTTTCAGCATTTTGTAAATTTGTCCGAGGTTTTTTGAATTTTTTAGCAAAATGGAGCAGCTTAATTTTTTGGGGTCAGAAGTGCAGCAAAGAGAGTCTGTATGTTCCGATACACATTCGATAAATGGGCACGAACGATATATCGGATACAGATACTGAGAGAAAACAATCATCTACAATAGGAGAAAGGGTGTGTAATCATCCTGGGACTTGAGTACAGAATTAAAGCCTGCTCTGTCTATATCTACAGGGTGTTATTTATATATTTGTTTTTCTTTTCAGTTAAAGTGGCATTAAAGTAGCATCTGCAACACATAGCATCTTAATAATCCATTTGCTACCAGTGTGTGAAATCCAGGAGAGTGAGAAAAAACATGTGATGTTTACAAATACAGCTACTGTAGGTTCTTCAAATAGAAAAAGTGAAATAAATGGCATGGTAACTCCCCCCCCCCCACACACACCTTCTTCTAAAGTAAGCACATTGGGTGGGATTGCAAGGGGTGCAAGGGATTGAGAGTGTAAGTAACATTCAAAAGAATGAGGGGGATAAACTAGCATTTCTATTCTATTTTTTTCTCTAAAAATTTGTGGGTTTTGTTGTATTTCTCTAAAACGCTAAGAAATTGAGATTGATTAAGTGCAAAAAAACATGAAACACTTTGCCAAGTAAAATCTGTAGAGGTCCCACAGAAGTCAGTGGGAGCTGAGCTGATCATATTGGACCGTTTTTAACGACTCAGACTTTTAGATGTTTTTGGATTTTGTCCGCTAGTAATAATCCTAAAAACTTAAATTTTTTTAGCTGCATTTTTTTCCATTTGTACTTTTTAAATTTGGATCTTTTAATAACTTTCATGACATTTGGTTTAGGAGAGCTTTATCGTGGTTTTGAAAACCTCTAAAACCAACAAAATTGTTGTCTTGTGTATTGGATAGCCAGTTCGGCCGATGAAGCATATTGCCATCATCCATTTTTCTTGTATATTTCCAACTAGACCAATATTTCTTAGAACAAATCTAAGGTCAAGGCTGTTGCAGAAAGGGCAACTAAGATAGTACATATTATAGGTGAACAGTAAAGATGTAGGGAATATAGAATGTATTAGAAGAATATGATGAGGATGAAATCAGCTTTACGATGAGAGAAAGGAGAGCACTCTAATGCAGATTAACTGCTTGTGATTTTCATTTATTGCAGACTGCTATACACAACATGTTTCGAGCCTTCAAAGCCCAGTGTAAAACCATTAGAAACCTTTCTTACATCTTTTCTAAGCAGAAGAACATCAGAGCAGCCTCTTTCTCCTGACAACTTCCTTGACTACTTGGTGGTCAGAATGGTCAGAATCTGACCAGCAGGTGGCTCTGTTGGACCAAAAATCATTCATATTAACAATACATGTATCCCTTAATATCTTGAATAAAAAGAAAATAAATAATGAATGCAAATGACAAAGGTGCTTAGAATAACACCCTCCTCAATTTTACATTCACTTGTTTTAAAGGTTTACTTATCCTTTAAAATGGTCCTCTTTGTTTGAGACACATAAATAAATACAGGTTAAGCAGTTATCCAGAGATTGGGCTGACTATGTCCTAGAAACTGTTACTTGAATGTTCTGAGATGTTCAAAAACTATTAACTTTTTAGTTAATATTAAGGAGAAACTGCGTTGTGATGCCTAGAAGACCATATCTTGTTTAGTAAACATGGTCGAAGTAAGTACTAGTCTTTCCTCATATCCAGAAAACAGGCAAGCAGCACGGCAATGAGAGTCGTGGCTAATTATTACCACTATACAGGAGGATATCCACATAACAGGGATCCCATCCTCTTCCAATATAGCACAATTCCAAAAATTCTGCTACATGACTATAATATATGATACAATATGATGCATCTGCCAAAGAAGAGCTTCTTTTCGTTCAGTTGACATGTCACAGTCAATTTTTCACGCATCAGTGGCATCAGTGGTTAAGTGGACTGGTACTTTTCCAGCCATGCATACACACAGACTGGAAAAATAAGTACAGCTGGAAGCTGAGTACAAATGGATTTTCTAAAGTGAAAGACCTGCTAGCCAGTCACTCTTTATATGCTAATGCCGCCCTCATCAAATGCAAAGCTGTGCACAGGACAAAATGGTTCAGTAGCGATGCTAATATGCCACCAAAGATTCTGGAATACCAGCCTGACATTCTATATTAATGATTCCAGTCAAACATAACTTGGGACATAAAATACATGACTCGATTGCGTATAATTAGCTATTATGCTGTGAAGAAAATTAATTTTTATTGGCAATCATGTCACCAAATCATATTTACAGCCGTCTAGCCTATTCGGCACACATGTCCTCTGAATTAATGAGCACTTGGTTTGTCACCTTCTACAATTAGCTGATATGTCTTGAATTCTCTACTCCCCAACCTTTCATTTCATTAGAAGAGAAATCACTGGCATTAAACAATCACTTAGTTACCTAGTGCCAGTGTCAGCCCTGTTTAGTATTGTATCTGGGCATTATTATGGGAGTTATTTATCAAAGGTCGAATTTTAGAATAATGAGAATTTTTTTAAACACTTCGCCAGGTGAAAATTCGATCAGACAACGCTAATTTACTAAAATGCAAAGTTGCGTCCAGGGAGCCGAACGCTGGCGAATTTTCGCTAGCGTCACGCCGACAATCAAAGAGAAGTTGCACTGGCATTTGATTATGCCTAGCACAAGTTTGTTATAGGTCTTCGCTCAGGCTAATTTGCATATGGTGGGAAATTCTAAAGTTTAATGGACATATATGTTGCAGCAAATACATTACACTACACAAGTCCAGGGAACCTTAATAAAGAAAATATAGTAGTTATATTGCCCTATACATGAGCCCACTGTATAGTTTGTGTTATGTTAGAAAATGTAGGGAGGAACCTGGTTACCCAAAAAACATTTTTAAGGACTTTTGCAGCCTATCACAAAAGACACCAGTGTTTTTTGGGACTTAGAAAATGTTTCCACTAAAAATTGAGGAAGTACTATGCACTCCATTGCACTTCGCCTGGTCTGAGCTGGATCATGGATTAACTGTGAACAGCATGCTACTACTAGTGACGAACAAATCTGTCCTGTTTCGCTTTGCTGAAAAATTTGTGAAACTATAAGAAAATTCTCGAAACGGCAAAAACATCAACAAAACACATTAAAGTCTATGGGCGACTTTTTTGTTGCAAATACATTAGAGGGTATGGGTGACTTTGTCTACTGTGACATTTTTGTTTACTGTGTAACATCTTTTGTCGCCACTAACGAAATTTTTGTCGCAAGTAAAACTTTTAGGAGCTGTTGCGCTAAACTTTTTGACGGCAGCAAAACACTGACATTCGCTGCAAAACCATACATGATGAAAAAATGTGCTCATCATTATGTACTACAAGTTAATAAAAAGCAAAGTTCTGATTGGTTGCAAGGGTAATATAGAGGGTGCTGTGCTGCTCCTTCAGTAATTCTTTTCAGTGTCTCTGTCTCTCTGTCTCTCTGTCTCTCTCTGTCTCTCTCTGTCTCTCTCTCTCTCTCTCTCAGCAGATTTTCATCCCAATGTTTGGTGTTACGTTAGATGTTTCTTGCTGAATAAACTTGTAGAAAGTTGCTGCTAATGTGCTGCCTTTTTATCATACGCAGAACACTGAAAGGCTGAACAGTGAACACAACAACCCTATCTTCTAAAATAATACACAGCACTGACCATCTGGCAGTGCCCCTGATGGTCCATTTTGGGAAATATTTTATTGACGCTAGTAAATGTAAGAGCACATTTACCAGACCATTAGGGGCAGATTTATTAAGGTTCAAATGGTAAATTCTAATTTTTGGTCAAAACTCACAAATTTGAAATGGGAAATATCCAAACGCAAATTTGAATTCACGATTTATCATACCTCGAACCCTGGAAGAAACCTACCTAAAACCTGCAGGCAAAAGAAAATTTATTTTATACTGGTAACTAGCCTGGATGTATAGGTTATATAACTTTTTCCATATAAGGTTCATGGCACTGAGGTACCAAGTCTTCCTTGGTAGGATCTAGAGTGTTGATTGTGATGGAGGGGTCATGTCTATGGTGGTTATCGGTTTAGTTTTAATACATTCAATCAGGTAAAGGTCATGTAGGAGATAGCTTGCTGAAATCTTTTAACAACCCGTCTGCCCATGTTCTAATCTGATGGGTATCAATGAAACCATAATCCTGCATGGCATTAATGGGCTGTATGAACATTGTTTAAGAGACAGACTCATCCCCTAAACATGTTCCTTCTATTAATATACTTTTACATGACAAGACCCAATCGTTGCCATTAGCAGAAACATGTATCCTCCACACGTACACTTAAATCCAAGATGTTAGGTGATAAAACATAAAACCACCATTAGTACCCTTTAGTCTTGAGTTTCTCATCCATTAATAGAGCACAGCCATTAGTGCTGTTTGATTTGAGGTGTGACTGAACTTCAAAAATTTCCATCATTAGTCCATTTTCTCCTAGGGGTCACCCACCTTTTAACAGCAGTTATTTGCTTCTGCAATTGTTTGGTACAAATACAAATGACACCTTTAAAAGTGTGGACTTTTCCAGGCAATTTATTTTATATTTTAGCTATTTTCGGGACTTACTCAGCTTTGTATTTCCAGGTAAGAATAAGAACTCTGTTTTTGCTCTGTTAAAATGTTTAGAGAAGCCATTTCTAGAATGTTTCTTCATTTACAAGTAAACAATTTCTCCAACAGATTGAGAGAATGGCAGATTGAAAAAGTGTTTTCTGCTGTAAACCAAAAGAAAAAGTGTATTATCCTTATTAACAGTATATAATGCCTGAATATTCTGCAACTCTATTCTTGGCCCCAGTGGAGCTTACAGTCTAAGGTTCCTATTGCATTCAAGGAGAAGGAAAGCTACGGAGGCATTTTTTGCCAATAGATTAGCTGCAATAGTGCAAGCTAGAATGCTATATTTATTCTGTAGAATGTTTTACCATACCTGGGTAAAAAGCTCTAGAAACTCTCTGTTTGTTTAGGATAGGAGCTGCAGTATTAACATGGTGTGACATCACTTCCTGCCTGAGTCTCTCCCTGCTCTGGGCTCAGATTACAGTAGAGAAGGGAGGGGTGGGGGAGAGGAGCAAACTGAGCATGCTCTTGCCCAGGGCAATGAGGTTTAAGCTGATAGCAGGAAGTCTGATACAGAAGCCCATGAGTACACAATAGAAGGAAAGAAATGTGCTGTTTCTTTTGACAGGGGACTCAGAGCAACATTACTGGTTTACTGGTATATTTAGATGGACCTTTCTGATAAGGCTTACTTAGTTTTAACCTTTCCTTCTCCTTTCACACTCAATAGGGCTACTTGATCAGTTTTTAGAGTGTAGGCGGAAATTAGAGCACCCAGAAGAAAACCAAACTAAAATGGGGAGAACATGCAAAGAACAATGACAACTAGTGATCGGCGAATCTGCACCGTTTGTCAAAAATTCGCAAAACATTGAAAATTTGCAAAAATGCTTTAAAGTCTATGGGCTTCAAATTTTTTTTGTTGTGCAATACGGCGGGTCAACTTTTTTGTCATACGACAACTTTTTTTCATCCCTTGAAGTCTATGGGCATCATTTTTTAGTTGAAACGCAGCGAAAAATTTCACTCATAACTAAGACAACTACTGAACCACCATGAGGCCATTTTACAAATACAGACTGTAAATAACAGATACTATTCTCCAATCAGTCTGGATAAATGTGGTCTGTATTAACTTCAATCACTGCTATAAGATTTTCTACGTATAGAGGTGATACTTTCTATTGTGAAATAGTTGAAATAACAAGGAACATGCTGTTGGTGTGAAATCTTTCTTTGTTTGTTCTGGAGTAGCGCATTCTGAAAATATATCTGCTATCGTATGTGTTAACAGGTGGCTCTTACAGTGCAGGCATTCGTTCTCCGAGAAATGGCCCAAATGGCCTCTGTGCTTGTACCTAATGATCTGTTTGTTACACTGGAAAGTATTGCTTTGCTCCAACAGTTCAGAAAAAAAGACAGTGATACTCAGGCTGCAGTATATTCTTGTAAACTACCAATTCAAGCAAATCATACCCCCTGACACCACTCTGGAGTTTCCAAGATTTTCATCTTCAATGCATGTTCTGTGTGCTTTTCTATCTCTTATTTACGTTCTCCTCTTCCTCTCATACTCTGCTTAGCCATATGGCATGTTTCACAGCTGTTTTTTTTTTTTATACCAGAACTGCAGATTTTATTAACTTAAACAAGAAATACAAGTTTCATGATGCAGGCAATGGAAGTCGAAAGGCAGTTTTGCCATCGCTTTAGTTTTCTGGTAGACATACCATACCTGTATTTGTGATGTAAGAGGATCATTAAAGGAGGCGTTTGTACTCACCCATATTTGTGGTGCCATTTATAGCCCTACAACCATGCTGTCATTCTTATTTGTCATTGGACCAGTTCCTGTTTCCAGGTAGAAACTGATTTTTTTTAAGCCATGGGCTGTGTTTTTCTAGTACATAAATATGTATTAGAAAAAGTTCTGCCCAAAGCCCGGTACATGAAAAGCAATAAGAAAAATCCTAATTTTGCCTCTGGGTTGATGGACAACATTAACCTCAGCACTTTGGGGCTTTATAAATCTGTGAGTATTGCAGAAAGGAATTTAAGCAATAAGCCAAGGGCAAGGCCGATTACACAGCCCCAGAATCTGCCTTGTGGAAAGAGAGGAAAGCTCATCAATTCATCAGACGGACATTAGGTGGCATGGTTTACAGTCTGCCTGCCAGCTAAGAGGAATCCAGTGAAGGATTCATAGCCCCTCCAGCCAGCAAGTCTTGAGAGTGTTCCAGCAATAGAGATGTTTCATAGGAGGATGATGAAGCTGTAAATGGAGACAGGCACCATAAAGAAGGATGACTGAATCAGAGCTTTAATGAGGCAGGTAGTACATGATCTAGAAGCAAAAGTCATTTCCCTGTCAGAAGAGGATGTAACACTTTTTACCATGTGTTGCTCGTACAATTGCATTATAGCACGTTCCCATGTTATCCAGCTCCCTCTTCTATAGACACAATGGACATTTTGTTAAAATATTGATTTATTTTGAAATAGTGGTAAAAAACACAGCTGTGATCATAGATCAATAAAATGGATATTAAGGGGCAGATTAATCAAAGGTCGAATATTAGAGGTTTTTTTTAAAATTTGAGATGACCTCAAAATTCAAATAGTATCAATATCAAAAACTTGAATGAATATTACTGACCGAATCAAATTCGATTAAACTTGAACTTGATTGTCAGGAAGGCTATTAACATCTTCAAATGGATCACTGGACGTCTGCCATTGACTTCTACATGAACTTGGCAGGTTTTAGGTGTCAAATAGTCAAATTCGGATTGTTCCCAGGGTCCAGGTATGATCAATCTTGAATTCGAATTTGTGAGTTACGACAAAAAATCCAACTTGAAAATTCAAATTCGGGGAAACCAAACTTGGATAAAACTGTTGAGTCTTTTTTAATCTGTGTTTAAAATACAAAACGGAAGCGGGTAGGGGAACTATCTCAACGTGTTTCGTGACTAACTGTCACTTCATCAAAAGCCTAAGCGCCCCCCTGTAGGTGAACAACTTATATAATCACACCAATAAAATATGCATAATTCAAACAATTAAAAAGTCACTATGCAAACGTAAGCAATGGTTACAATTGACATGGTATACTCAATATATTAAGCAGCAGATTCAATTAAATGTTAGCCTAATTAATATCCGATGATTGCAACAGAGAAGATGTACAAGTCACACTGTACTGAATATGTTAAGATAATTATAAATTAATACGTTAAAATATACACTCAGAAATCTACACAATAGGGGATTAATAAATAAATAAATGATTGAATAATTAATCAATACATTTATATAAATCCAATAGCCACAATCCATTAGATCTCAGTTGGTTCAATTCAAATTAGTTTAATTTAATTTAATATAATTTAATTCGGTAAAATTGTGTCTCATCAATTAAAAAGCATTAATTAATGTTTAGCCAGACCTCGCATATTAGATAAGGATATTATACTGTACATCAGTCAATATACACATATCTAGATGTTATTCAGTAATAAGTGTATTATAAATTGCTGAAGCAAAGTTCTCGCCTTGTGTCATGGCAGAAACAGCCCTGGGACTCGATTTCCCCTCCTACCTGCCCAAAATAAAATCAAACGAAATCTACAGAGCACTACAATTAACGCATAAATGGAGCCCATTGCATGTATAGGACATGTTTCTGGTGTTGAATGAATAATCTTTCAGTCTTTTAAAAAGAGAACCTTTTAGTCATGTCTTGGTTATGACATTGGTGTATGAAAAGTACTTTTCATTCATAGAGGAGATGGACCCTGCGTTTGGTTCCAACTGGCTTTCTGGAAACGGATATAATTTACTTTTTTTACTGAATGTTACGGGAAATAAAATATGTTTAACACCATGCTGAAAAGCAATTCACAGAATATGTAGAGGCAGACACACTCTCTCTTTCCTCTCTCTCTCTATACATCAAGGTTTTTGGCAGATTGCTCCATGGACCTATAACCTCACTTGTTATTCAGACAAATTAAGCACTTGACTTTGCTGTGTTGTCTTTGTGGCGTTTCTTCCTGTAGAACAAATTCCCTGGAAAAAAATTTGTGCAACGGAACAGGCCAGTGTTTGTGTAAATAAGAACTGAAGGGCATACTTTCCTAGCAAATAAAACTTGTTAGAAACCTTTTTAACTACATAGCCATTAAACGGAACCAATTATTTACTGAGCTGGTGAAATGAAACTCCAGCCAAGGTGGCAATAAAAAGACCCAGAGGGTGTTAAAGTGTCAGAATCACTCCGTAGAATGTAAATGTATGACCATGGTCTTTTCAGTCTGCCTGGTAAGGTCCTGTGGCTAATCAATATTGTTAGGGCAGCCAGCCAGTGATCAGATCCTCGGCTTAGGTTACTAGAAAGAAAAATGAGAATGCAGAATTCCTGAAAGCTTTAAATGAGCAAAAGGGCCTCAATTGTACCATACACAGAAGATAAATAAAAGACATTGCAGCATCAAAAGCTCTCTTGCACTTCTGGGACTCTGTTTCAGGGTCAGTGCCTAGACATAATGGGGACACAAACCCATCATATCTATAATGTGCACAGTATGCATCCATTTGTAATGCCATTGCTAGCCTGGGAGCAAACAAGCACAACAGTACTTTCATTGTCTCAGCATTTGGGCTGCCCTTCACTTCACTTTCCATTAAACTTTCACTTTCCACTTCACTTTCCATTAGAATTGAATTACACATTCTCGCCATGTGTTCATGAAGGAGACAGTGCCTGAGAAATTAATCCATTATGGCTGGAGGATCTATTTCAGATCTAGGCGATCATCCTTAAGCCTCAAATAGCTTTGCAGTGTGTATTGCAAAACCTTGCAGAATCCATAGTCTCCAGGTTGTAGTCATTTTAGTCAGTAATCTATCAAACCAGTTCCAAAGGTTTTCAGCATCATTTGGGAAACAATATGAGGGTTAATTGTAATTACATGATCTAACTGCTGAATGTAGTACAACCTATACTAGGCTGGCTATGCGACTATTACAGTATACTACTAAATAACCAGAGGCAAAGCCAATACATTTGTCACTATGAATATAGAACTTGTTTTCCGTGACATAGAGCAAGGTTATTAAAGGGACAAGGGGAATTATTTGGTACATTCTCAATTATGCTTTGGCCTTTGGAAAGGGAGGACTAAGAAAATGTTGCAGCAATGGGATCTAGATTATTTTTTTAAAGATATAGGGCAGTGATTTTAATAACTAGAAATCTTACATCAATTCCATGCCAGAGTGTGTTGTCCATTTCTGATATGACCACAGAAAGTATAACAGCTTCCTCCAGTGGAAGCAGAATCAAGCAGGACCCGGCTAACTTCCCCCTGTTTATATGACCTGTAGTCATCTGTGAGAGTGAAGGCTACCTATTCTTCATCCTTCCATTCAGTCTTTTATTGAGGGTCTTAACCTCCATTTTCCTGTGTTGAAGAAAGTTGTCTGCCCTCCAGTTGGCTGTTTCAATGTTCATGTCTCATTTTATCTATATTAAATAACATGACAGTTAGAAGATAATGCACAAAAAAATGTGTTTTGCTGAAAAAAATTAAATTCGTATGTTGATTAATCACCCCCTTAAACCACTGATAAAATGGAAGTCCACTAACATATTTAGGTGTTTTAGGGGGCCCAAAGGAAGACACAAAGACCATGTTACTATCAAAGGTAATAAAGAGCACTGATGCTTATATTAATCAGACATTTGATCAGTTTTCTACAAGTGATATTGGTGCAATTTACCACTTATATGATTAAATAAACTTGCTTCCAAATTCAGAGAAGACCTCTTTTAGATTTCATTGTATGCCTGTTTTGTTACTTTGGGACATTACTTAGCACTGTGTTGTATTGAGTTCACTGGTACTGTACAGAGAGAATTATATACCCTCATATGCAGACAAGAGTCTCATTACGTCAATAAATTGAAAAGAGGCAATATCTTCCTGCCATCTCCATTTGAATCATTCTTAATATTCCCATAGCCCTTAAGATAACATATGCCGTTTGTTAAAGTTTTATGTGTTCCGGTAAATCTAGGACAGACATTAAAATAAAGAAGTACTTGTATTACCAACGACAGATTTCTGCACCGACGCATGCCTGGAAACAAGAAGGAAACAAACCAGCAAAAAAAAAAAACCCAGCTCAACCCTTAATGATAGCTCCAAGAATAGCCTTTAAATAAGTACGACAGGGGATCCTTTTGGCCTGAAAAGCAAGTGACAGAGCCAGACTTCTAACTTCAACCCTGCAAAGAGTTTACAGGCAAGGAAGAAGAATCCCTTTACTGCACTGATACAATTGCAATGTCTTTATAAAGAAATACAAAACAAAATAAAAATTGACAATATGTGCTTGCGAATAGCTGCTCCTGTGCCTCATAAGTAATGACAAAGAACAGGTCCTCAGCTCTCTAGGGAGATGTTTATGCAGATGCTAGCTAAACCGACTGCAAAGACAGGGTTTTTTTCCTCTTTTGTCTTGCTTGGATGGTTAGTTGATTTGTCATTGGGATTCAGAAGGGCCTCTTAACACCAACACAAATAACACAATTAGCTCAAGCTGCTGACAAAAGGTCCTAAAGAAGATGTCTCCTTATCTCATTAGGAGTTAAATGACAGCTTGTAATTGCAAAGCTTGAAGGGATCTCATTTGGCGTTGATATCTATTTACCGGAGCTGTGGAGATAACTCAGTATGACACCTGACAGCTTTTGCATAAAGAATAGTCTGCTTGTGGCAAAATACTAAAACATGTATCATTTCCATATACCCCCAGTGGAGTGTATGAACTAACAGGATTACAGTGTGACAGCAGAAACATTTGTTATAGTCAGGTGTTAACTAGTGATGGGCGAATTTATTCGCCAGGCGCGAATTTGCTGCAAATTTGCGCGATTCACAGACAGCGAATAAATTCGCGAAACGCCCGCGAAAATTCGCCCGAAAAAATTTGCCTGCGGCGGAAAAAACGGACGCGGCAAAGCGAAACGGCTTAAATTCGCCCATCATTAGTGTTAACTGCAGAAGAACTGTTACATCTAACTGCTGATAGGTTGCTGTGGGATACTGGAGAAAGGTAAACTTCTGTAACTGCAGCTAGCTACTTAAAGAGGAGGTTTACAAATGAATATTATTTTTATCATCTTTTATTTTTATATACATGTATAAATAAATTGCTGCCTGCGTTCTGCAACTCTGTAATCAAGAGGGGCAGGTGGGGGTTATGTGGTGCCCCTGTCCCCTAACTTGCTTGTTGTTTGGCCATGCAATTTAAGGAACACTTGGGCTTCTTTCTGGTAAACAGTAGGGATGCACACAATCCTCTATTTTAGATTTGGCCGACCCCCCTGTATCCTTTGCGAAAGATTTGGCCGAATGAATAACTGAATCTGAATCCTGTGGGAAGGGGAAAACCTTTTTTACTTCCTTGTACTGTGACAAAAAAGTCACACGATTTCTCTCTCCACCCCTAATTAGCATATGCAATTAGGATTCGGATTCGGTTCAGCCAGGCAGAAGGATTCGGCCGAATCCGAATCCTGCTGAAAAAGGCAAAATCCTGGCTGAATCCCGAACCGAAACCTGGATTCGGTACATCCCTAGTAAACAGAAGAAGCCATACATTCCTGGCAAAGATTCTAGATAACCTTTAAGGTTAATATCGCTAATATCACCCAGGGTGATATACAGCTGAAGCTGTTGTACCTACCTCTTCATAAATTCTTCTATGTTTTAATTTCAACTCTCTATATTTAAATGAAGAGTAAACTTTTAAGTCCTCTAGCACCAAATGAGTTCATTTTTGCTTTTCAAAGGAGCTGAGAAAAAGGTTCTCAAAACAAAAAGTTTCCCACCATATATAAAGCACAAACATAAAGTCCTCCCACCAAGGAGATCCCTGACACTGGGAGACCCACCTATTAAAGGTTGAATTTTATTAGAGCTTATAGAAAACCACAATTAAACTCTATTTTTCTAAAACCACAAATGCCATTAAAGTTATTAAAAGAACTCTAATGTAATAAAAGTCTATAACTGAAAAAATATTTGCAATGCGAAAAGTTATGCCTCTGTGCGAAAAATGTTTTCCTTTGCACGAATTTTATATACCTTTTGTAAACCCGGAAACTATTTAGCAACCTCTTCTGAAAGTTTGCAAGTTTTATAGTTTGTGCCAGTGCGCAGTAAATGTAATAAAACTTCTTACTCAAAAAGTTGTTACGATTGCTCCAAAAGATTACGACACCTTCAAGCACTTCTTAAAAAGTGCACCATTAAAATTCGTACTGAAAAAGTTGTTATGTTTGCTTCAAAAGATTACGACACCTTCAAGCACTTCCTAAAATTAAAAACCACAATTAAAATTTGCAATGCGCAATTAAAATTTGCAATGCGCAATTAAAATTTGCAATGCGCAATTAAAATTTGCAATGCGCAATTAAAATTTGAAATGCAATAACAGTTTAAGGAAGAGAATTACATTGCGAAGTGTACTAGTGAAAAAATATCTAAAAAATGTCTGAATGGCTAAAAAAGGTCCAATAGGATCACTGAATCTGTAGGACCTCAATTGCTATTACTTGATGAAGTTTTGTATTAAAGTTTTTTAAGGTTTTGACACTAAGTGGTTATTTATAAAGAATTGAATTTGTGTGAAGGTTTTTCTACCCTGGATAAACTCGCATTTTTAATATTTGGGTATATATGAAAAAAATATGAATGTCAAAAACTCGATTGAAACACGATGGGGAAAAAAACTCTAATGATCAAGAAAAAACTTGAATTGCTTAAATTGATTGGTTTTATGTCCTGAAAACTCAAATTGATCGAGTTTTCAGATAAAAACCCTCAAATCAACCAAAGCCTTGAGCTTTGCCTAGGACAACTTCCTTTAACTTCTACATGACCTCGCCAGCTTTTAGATGGTGAATACCATACATTCAAGTTTTCGAAACTATAACTCGAACGTGTGAGTTGGGGTGGAAAAAAATCAAATTTGATTTTTGATAAATCTGCTCCTAAATCTCATTTTTTTTGGAGTTTTAGAGAAATTAAAAAAACACAAATGTTTAGAGAGAAAATATGATTCATGAAAAATGAAAGCATTGCTTCAGGAGACAGAACAGACAGTGCAGAGGCAGGCCAAACAAATACTTTTTTTATATTAATTTAATCTACACATAACTTTAAAACAACTAAAATTTACGCACAAAAGTATGTGAGGATTACCTTTTCTGTCATTTGGCAAGTTAACTGGCAAGAAAATTCCCACTCTCTTAAATGAATGGAGTGCTGTGTGTACTAAATGCATCCAGACAATGCACTCATAATTAAATCATTAAAATGTGGTTTCTTTGTTTCTTATTGGCTGATGCAGAGTCATTGAACAGTTGGCTGAACAAACTGTATTGGTGCACCTTTATTGTCACGGCCGGCACCCAATACCAGAACAGGTGCCAAGTACCCTGGTCTCAGCTCGGCTTCACCAGAAGTGTGACCACCGTTGGGCTTCGGGAGGAGCCCTCAGCTTACTTGGGTGCCACCTGGACTTAACGAGGGGTACAAGGCGAGATGTTCTGGCTAGCAGAGGGGCACGGCAGGTAGATAGTCTTTTGGGCTGAAGGTCACGGTACAAATGGAGCAGGCAAGAGAATCGTCAGACAGGCTGGGTCGAGGCAGGCAGATATCAAGAATTGTCAGGCAGGCAAGGGTCAAAACCGCGTAATCAAACAGATGGGGTCAGGCAGAAAGAGTAGTCGAGATGCAGGCAAAAGTCAGGATTCGGATATCAGAATTGTCAGGAACAGGCAGGGATCAAAAACCAGATTAACAGACTAAAGTTACACAGGAACAGATAGCACAAGGCTTCAGGAACCACAGAATCAAGATTCTATCACTGGCTGGGAGACAGAATGGGCCTTATATAGGTTCAAATTTCGCGCCAAACGGGCGTCAAAAACGTTCTGGCGCAAATGCGCCAGCGTGCCTGCGCCTCTAAGAGGCGCGCAGGCGCGCCGCACGCGCCCTAGAATCAAAGATGGCGCCGGCTCATGGACCATGCGGCGGACGACCCCGCCGCACAGGTATTGTTACACTTATATTGTTTCCTTACCAGATCTCCTTGCTAAAGTTGTCAGTTTTAAACTCCACAGAGTTTATAGTAATTAAAATATTTTACAGTTTACAATCATACAATTCTTGTGTGTATCATCTTTACTGATGCTTCGTGCTTTTACAGGAAAGAGAAAGCACATAGCCGCCCATTGTCTCCAGTAGTAGATGCTTGCAAATTGGTCATCTAATGGTTTTACATGTTTTTGCCTCATTTGGGTCCCTTGTAAGGCCTCACCTGGAGTATGTAGTGCAGTTTTGGGCCCCAGTCCTTAAGAGGGATATAAATGAGCTGGAAAGAGTGTAGAGATGTGTAATTAAACTGGTTAGAGGGATATGGCCTGTAGATGTCACTGTGCCCAGACTTATACTGTGCATACTTCCTGACAGCTTAAATGTTTAAGCTTTAATGGCTGCATGAGAGCCTGCTAATAAAGCACTGTTATACTCTACTCATCTTCGGCTACCCAAAACAGAAGACTTAAATTATGAGGGCAATCAAGGTTGGGGTTGTTTTCTCTGGAAAAAAAGGTGCTTGAGAGGGGACATGATTACACTTTACAAGTATATAGAGAAATAGCAGGGAACCTTTTTACCCATAAAGTGGATCACCGTACCAGAGGCCTCCCCTTCAGACTAGAAGAAAAGAACTTTCATTTGAAGAAGTGTAGGTGGTTCTTCGCAGTCAGGTCAGTGAGGTTGTGGAATGCACTGCCGGGTGATGTTGTGATGGCTGATTCTGTTAATGCGTTTAAGAATGGCTTGGATGATTTCTTGGACAAGGCTATTGTGATACTAAAACCTATAGTTAGTGTATGAGTATATACAGTTTATATGAATGTATGGAGGGATCAGTGTGTGTATGTATAGATGCTGGGTTTCTTTTGGAGGGGTTGAACTTGATGGATGTCTGTTTTCAACCCAACTTAACTGTTGTAACAGTCATCCTAGTAAAGTTCCAGTAGTATCAAATACAGCAAAACAGCATTCATGTCTAATCTCACCACAGGCTCCATTACCCAACTCTTTGTGACCCACCACCCTGCATAAGGCCAACATTTTAGGAATACCATAATATTCCTTAATAGGCAGCTAAACAGTTAAAGAGAGTGTTACAGCAGGTCTTGGGTTCTTATACCGGAGATGCTTCATTATAACCCTAATCTTTTCTTCATGCAGTTGCCACAGCTACACTTTATGAAGCAAAGTTTCAGAAACATTCAAGTGTCATTAAATTCCCATTAACTCAAAACTGCTGTCTATCCCTGTCTGAAAGACCTGAAGGATTACCTAATTTTATTTCCCATGTATGAAATGCCATTACAAGCCAGATACTGACAACTGATAAAATATCGCATTGCCTGGTTTCATTTAGCTGTAATTATGTGTACAGAACCATTACATACAAACATTCACATACTGTACGTCAGACGCAGTTCCGGTGATTTATATGATAAACAATGGGCATATTTTTGTGCAGGAAATCATATTAAATCATTGCATAATATATCAAAATGAATTCCCAAATTCTCTCTTGTAACGTGGAATAACGAGAAGAGAAAATGAAAGCTGCAGTGGATGTATGAGACGACTATTTTACATTGCTGGGATTCGTTTACTTCTGTTTTGTTTTCCCGTGTTGTAGTTGGCAAACCTCCATTTATTTTAAGACACATGGAATTCCAGCAGGGATACACTAAAGCAGTTACTCTATTCGGACCCACTAGGACTGTTACATAAGAGCCTGCAGCCTTCCTTTTACATTTCTTCTCACTCTACTATTCTCAGTTTTCTTATTAATGTGCAGTCCCTCAGGCACTGTCTATTTATGGTCTCAATTTGTAATGTGGGTATAGTGAGGAAACAGGTGGACTGTTCCGCCTGCTCCATTTTCAGTCATAGGTAGGTCAGAATAACGTTTTTTTGTGAGTAAGACATGGATCTCAGCTGCAATGTTTCAGTATTGTTATAAATTATTTTGAGTGTAGAAAAAATGGAAACAGAACAACAAACACTACAAAAAAGTGTGTGTAACGCTTTCTTGGCCTAATCTGCCAATTAGGAGTTAAGGGTGACCAGCTAGGTAGTGAGCATGGGTTACATTGTGAATCCTCACCCAGGGCAGAGCCTTCGCCAAATGGAAGCTTCCCCTTTAAACTGTAGTTGAACTACAACTCACAGACATATAAGTGCAAATATAGAATAATGGACGCCAGGAGGTTCTTTAAAAAGGTAAAACAGGAGCACAGATTTATTATGCCAGAGGCAAATGACCACAGGTTTACTTACAAATATACTGAGGACACAGCAGGTGGAATCACTTTGGACAGTACAAGGTTCACAGTCAAACAGGTGCGACTCCCAAAGGATATTGCAGATAGGTGTACATCAATTCCCAGTTCAACCGACATTGCACAGTGAGGGGATCGGGATCGATTAGGTAGGGTACAGGTAGCCCTTTGCTCACCTAGATGCCTATCAACTGCTCTAAAGGCAAACAGGCCTTGTGGGAAGCTAATTCCTTCTACAATCCTCGTTGGAGCGACAACTGCTCTTTCTGCTACACCTCTCTGTCTTACTCTCCTAGAGAGTCTATAACAAGATCTTACTATCTTAGCTGGTCCTCGTTCACAGGGTTACCTGGTCCCCGACTTAGCACCAAAGGTGTCAGGTCCCTCTGGGGTAAATGCTTACTGGGGCCTATGGTGATCCCAGGCTCAATGGGGATTCACCTAGCAGCAACACCAGGAGCCAAAGAGGAAGAGGACACTCCCTGCACAACACTATATAGCAGTGTGGCAGGGGAGTGTCATTACACTCTTTGTCCAATAGGTGTGGGTGTTACACTTTACCAGTTACAAGGGCTTGGCCCAATAACAAGGGAAAAGAGAACTACATACAAAAGGTAGGGGATTAACTCTATAGGGATAGGATATCCTATAGGTCCCTACATGTGTAACCCTTTTCTGGCCCTTTTTTCAAAAAAGGATCATATCCCAGGGTGCCCAGGGCTGGATTTACATTGCGGGCGCCCCTAGGCCCACTGCCGTTCGTCGCCCCGGTCCCCTCCCCTTTATTCGTGCAAATTTTAATGGAAATTGTATCTACTGTGCATCACCTGTGTTTTTGAACCAATGTGGGTATGGTTGGGCAGCATGCCGCCCCCCTAAAATCCTGCCACCCTAGACCCGGGCCTAGGTGGCCTTTCCAGAAATCCGGGCCTGAGGGTGCCAACCTCCTGACAAACGTAGGAACCCTCTGCAGTATTGGTGGGAAAGACTGGAAAAACTGGGCGTTAACTTTGAGGAGCCATCTAATGGGTGCAAAGTAATACATTACTATAACACAGATGTCCTGCCAAATAAACACATCAACTGTTCCACTGTGTATGAGTATTGCAGATCAGAGAAGTTCCCAAGGAGGGGTATTACAGTTCAGCCTGTCCTGACCCTGGGTGGAGGCACACTATATTAAAGTGAAACTGCTCTCCCATATAGCGGAGGCACAGGACTCCTGTAGCGCCACACGCAACTAAATGTGTGCTAGATCTCATGCTGTAGCAGAAGAGGGCTATATAGGGTTTTCCAGATAATGGCACTTTCCATAATTTGGTCTCTATGGGGCAAATTTACTAAAGGACAAAGTGACTAACGCTGGCGAAAATTCTTCACAAGCGAAGGAGATAGACTCTAGTAGTACTTCGCTCCCTAACGCCTGGCGAATTTGTGCTCTGGCGAATGGACGTAACTAAGCAAATTCACTAAGATGTGGATTTTACTGAACGTTACCTCTTGCCCCAGACTTGCCTTTGCCACCTCAGACCAGGTGAAGTGCAATAGAGTAGATAGGACTTCTTCAAAATTTAGTTGAAACATTTTCTAAGTCCCCAAACATGCTGGCGTCTTTTCCTTTTTACAGGGTGATCGGCTGCAAAAGAGCTTAATTTTTTTGGGGGGTAACTCGCTTCCCCCTACATTTCCAAACATATGGCACATAAACTATACACTGGGCTCATGTGTAGGGCAATATAACAACTCTATTTAATTTTATTAAGCTTCCCTGGGCTTGTGTAGTGTAATGTATTTACTGCAACATATACGTCCATTGTACTTTAACTTCCCACCGTATGCAAATTAGGCAATGCTAGCGCAACTTCACTTTGCTTGGTTCCACAATTGAATATATATATACCCCCAGAGGGGATATGTATAGGAAGCGGTCAGCGCCTGTGGCAACAGAAATAAAAAACAGGCATAGCGCAATATGTTTAAAATATAAAATATCACCCTGTGCGTGCACTAGGATGTTGAATAGGTGTATTTTCCCCTTCTCCTTCGTGAAGCTACTAGTGAGGGTATGAAATGACAATACAGGTGAGAGGAAAAGAGGTAAGTGCTTTCCCTGTATGGATGAGAAGATCTTTCCCAAGGATAAAGTGCCTCCACCTTCTGTACAAAATGCCTACTTACAAACCACTGCCGTGGTATGGTACATGTAACATGAAAACCCTTCTGGTCACTCCTTCTGAATTCGCTGCTCCTTCCGAGTTCCCAAACAGGAGTAAAAGCGATAATAGTGTAAAACCATTTATTTAAAACTATTAAAAACAATTAAAAAATCACACTCACATTTACCCTCACGGGTTTTTTGCGTATTGAGTCCCAATATACAGTTTTTCTGGGGTTCCCAGAGGCAGTCCTATCAGCTCGCTCCAAAATACTGTCAGCTCACTCCAGGTGCCTTGCTTCTAGGTTGGTGTGTCCCCAAAAGTGTGCCTAACGCGTTTCGCTGGGTGTTACCAGCTTCCTCAGAGGCGTCTATACCATGCTGTTTTGTGTCCTTCCTTTTAAAGTCCATTTCGGCGTGTCCGTTTAGGTTCCGCCTCCACTTCCGGTTTATGCGTTCCAACTGATGCGTTCCAGCATACTCACTTCCTCTTTGGCGCAAAAAATGCTCAGTTCGCTCCACATTGTGCCAAAGGCAGCGTTTTTCTCTCCCATACTTATATTACATCGTTTCCTGGCTCTGACACCTTGCCTATCCATCAATGCACAGATAAATCAACTCTGGACATATATACAAAAATGCATACTCTCTAGCCACATGTAAAAATAACGATCAAGGGGGATCATGGGAAATGTAGTTCTCCCTGTTTTTTTGCAGATCCAAAGTTTTTTCATTGTACATGTATATATATGCAGGAGTACATATTTTATAATAAAAAACAAGTATAAAAAAGAGGAATAATAAAATAATAATGAAAAACAAGTATAAAAAGGGGAAGAACATCAGAAATATAATTCTTTTTCATTTTTTCATATTTTTTCAAAAGCCTTCCATTGTACTTTAACTTCCCACCGTATGCAAATTAGGCAATGCTAGCGCAACTTCACTTTGCTTGGTGCAGTAATACTAGTGCAACTTTGCCAGCATTCGGCACCCTGGAAGCAACTTCGGATTTTAGTGGATTTGCGTTGTCCTGGTGAATCTATGCCTGGCAAAGTGTTGCGCTGTTCGCGAAGCCGTCGCTGGTGAATTTTCGGAGGTTAGTAAGTTTGCCCCTATACCTTAACGTTTATCAAAGGTTGAGGTGAATTTTCGAATGAAAAAAATTTGAATTTCAAGCTATTTTTTGTGTACTTCAACTAAGGAATAGTCCAAATTCGATTTGAATTTGAAATAAATGCAAAATTTTGAATATCGAAATTTATTATGTACTGTCTCTTTAAAAATTCAACTTCGACCATTCACCATCTAAAACCTGCCGAATTGCTGTTTTAGCCTATGGGGGACCTCCTAGAACCCATTTGGAGTTTTTTTTTTTTGGGGAAAAACTTTGAATTCAATCGAATGCGCTATTACTTTGATTCATAAGATTCGAATTTGGCCCGAATACGGACCTATTCGATCACAAACTGACCTATTTGACCAAAAAAGACTTAATTTCGTTTGGTCTTTTTAAATTCAAATTTCGAAGTTTTTTCAATTTAAAAACCGACCCTTGATAAAATAATTTAAACATTAATCAAACCCAATAGGATTATTTTTCTCCAATAACTATTAATTATAACTTAGTTGGGATCCAGGACACATTATAATTTTCATAAAAGTAAAACATTTAAAAAAAATGTGTAATATTTCATTAAAACGGAATCTATGGGAGACAGCCTTCCTGTACATCCTAGCTTTCTGGTTAACAAGTTTCCAACAGATCCCATGCTTGTACTGTTTTATTTTGACATCAACTCTTTTATGAATCTAGGGGCAGAGGATGATTTGTAAAATGCCAAGTGCAAAGTACCATGCTACCAGATTAATGCAGAAATATATATATTGTATGCTGTTTTATATGAATTCCTGCAATTATATGATTCATATCGTACACATCTTGCTGCCGTTTTTTTTATTACAACCATTTTGTAGGGGCCCTTACTCATTAAATGAAAGATTTTAAAACATGAAGAGATTAATGAAATTATAATACATGTTTATACATTTTACTGAACACAAACTCTCCAATTTCTTTGTCTTTTGAAGTGACTGCTACTTGCTACAACCATTGGGGTCCCTGACATGTGGGTTTAGTGACATACGGGGGGTGTCTGGCCCCAGTTTAGAGGAAGCTCCATCTAAATAGGTCACATTAAACTTATGTTACAGTTGATTTGTGCAAGAGTGATGCAACTGAGGCAAATGGAAAGCCAGTTTATTGACACATAGGGGCACATTTACTTAGCTCGAGTGAAGGATTAGAATAAAAAATACTTCGAATTTTGAAGTATTTTTTTGGCTACTTCGACCATTGAATTGGATACTTTGACCTTCGACTCTGACTTCTGAATCGAACGATTCGAACTAAAAATCGTTCGACCATTCGATAGTCGAAGTACTGTCTCTTTAAAAAAAACTTCGACCACCTACTTCGCCACCTAAAACCTACCGAGCATCAATGTTAGCCAATGGGGAAGGTCCCCATAGGCTTTCCTAGCTTTTTTGGATCTAAGGAAATCGAATGTTCGATGGTTTAAAATCCTTCGAATTGTTCGATCGAACGATTTTTCCGTTCGATCGCAGGAATTGCGGTAAATCGCTCGACTTCGATATTCAAAGTCTAAGGATTTTACTTCAAGGGTCGAATATTGAGGGTTAATTAAAACCCTCGATATTCGACTAATAGTAAATGTGCCCCATAGTAGATATGTTTGAATGAAGACACATACTTTTTTATGACACTGACAATTGTATCAGTAGATGGTGCTGGGGTTCATCTAAATTTATACAGTATGTTCATGTCCATCAAGCTCAAACTTTTGCCCAAGTAAACTTCTAATTGATTTAGAGGGGGGGGGGGGCTTTGACATAGACTTATACAGTATGTGCAGACTGGGAGTCAAAAAGTACTTTTAAAAAAGAGTAAATGTACAGATGTAACATATTCAGTTGCAATTACATGTTACTGTACCCAAAGCCTGATTTCTGCAAACAGTAAAAATGAATGTAAATTCTAAATAAAATCCTTGGAAATTATGTAATTAAGCCACAAGTGCACACTTGTCAGTCAAAGATTCTATTAAGGGCATTGATAAGTTTGATATAAAATAACATGTGACAATGCTCTTCTCTGCCAGACAGCTGTGTCGACTATAGTATGTGATCTTGATCATTGTATGCAGTTCAATAAAATGTCTGTAAAAAGATTATGTTTGACGCATATCTGTACTTGTCCTAAAAAATACATATACACTAAAAAAGTGTGCTATTGTTGTGCAGATGAATTATCATGATGAGCAGACGACTCTACTTGGTGATTTAAAGGGCACCTATATTTATTATATTTTATTCCCCTGGCCTCTTAATAAACCCATTACTGCTCTTTGCAGCTGATCACCTTAGAATTCATATGTTTCAAATGTAGGTATCTAATGCTTCAGTTACTGAAAATGATGAACAAACATGTCAGTAAGTACACAGTTCTTAAAGTGTTGGACGCCATATTGTAAAAATGTTGTAAGCAAGACAAATTCACAGAAGGTATCTTATAGTTTTTGTATTTGTCGCAATACAGCCAATTGTAATAAGGGGCTGATTCATTAAGGGTCGAATATCGAGGGTTAATTAACCCTCGATATTCGACTAGGAATTGAAATCCTTCGACTTCGAATATCGAAGTCAAAGGGTTTAGCGCAAATTCTGCGATCGTACGATTGAAGGATTATTCCTTCGATCGAACGATAAAATCCTTTGAATCGAACGATTCGAAGGATTTTAATCCAACGATCGAAGGAATATCCTTCCCCATAGGCTAACATTGACTTCGGTAGCTTTTATCTGCCGAACTAGGGGGTCGAAGTTTTTTTAAAGAGACAGTACTTCGACTATCGAATGGTCGAATAGTCGAACGATTTTTACTACGAATCCTTCGATTCTAAGTCGTAGTCGAAGGTCG
The DNA here is from genome assembly GCF_017654675.1 of Xenopus laevis. Taxonomy (NCBI): domain Eukaryota; kingdom Metazoa; phylum Chordata; class Amphibia; order Anura; family Pipidae; genus Xenopus; species Xenopus laevis. Next base: position 34,148,812 of record NC_054376.1, read on the forward strand.
AAGTAGCCCATTCGATGGTCGAAGTAGCCCAAAAAAACCTTCGAAATTCGAAGTTTTGTTACTTCGAATTTAGTGAATCGGCCCCTAAGTGTCATATACATGGTAAAAAAAAAAGTCACTATATCAAATTAACATATCAACAATTTTCTCTGACATTTTCACTATGGCAGTGACATTTTGGCAGCAAAATATCTGTAAAAATGCTGTTGCTGTGACCACTTTTTTTTTGAAAATTTTTAAATTTGAGAGCCATTTTCCTATAATAATCTATAAACTCATGGTTTAATTCATAATTTATAACTGAATTAATTTTGCCATATTTGGATATTTTTGCCATATTCAGATCAACAATAGGGAAGTTCACCTTGAAGACACTTCTACTCTGATGCAGGCAATGACATTCAGAGACCAATTTATTTAGATTTTTGTATGTTTTTCTGAATTATTTATACATGTTTTGCTATGCAGCATGGAATTGGAACCACAATTTGCTTGCTAGGCTCAGTGACTCTAGCAGTCGTGCATTTGTTTAAATGTCAGAATAAAGGACAAACACAAAAATGCCTTAATAGAAAGATATCACAATCAATCTGCTCTCTGGCTGACATGTCCTCTCTACCTTTTCATTTTGGTAAAAAGCAACAGTGAACGGTGAATTTAAAAAAAAAGTCCTTCCTGTCTTCAAGATGTCTATTGAACAAGTCCCTGGATTAGGCTAGCCACATTTTGACTCATTGCGAGTGATGTCAGATACAGAAGATGGATGGTCTATTGGCTGGTCAGTGATCGGGGATTTGCTGATTGCTGCATCATTCACATAGGGGCACATTTACTAAGCTCGAGTGAAGAATTCGAATGATAAAAAATTCGAATTTTGAAGTATTTTTTTGGGTACTTCGACCATCGAATGGGTCAAATTCGATCGAATTTGAAGTAAAAATCGTTCGATCGATTGCTTAAAATCGTCGAATCGTTTGATTCAAAGGATTTTATTGTTCGATTGAATGATTTTTACTTCGATCGATCGACGGATTTGCACTAAATCCTTCAAATTCGAAGGATTTAAATTCGAGGGTCGAATTCAGGGGTTTATTAACCCTCGAAATTGGACCCTTGATAAATGTGCCCCATAAAGTCATGACATTTCCTCATTTGGACAGTCAGTTTTTACCAAGATACCCAATCTGTGGCAACCCTACCCTGGATCAATTTAGTGCTGAAAGCTAATTGCAGCAACCCTGTATTTTCTCACTAGCTAAAAAAAAACATTTAACACTCAACGCTTTTGTATGTATCTACTGGGTTATCCACTTTAGGAAGAGAAGTGATTAAAACTGAATTGCACTCTCTAAGTGAGGGTTTTTTAATGGAGCCACAGTATCAATATATCTTATTATTATTGATAAACTTTAAAAAGTCTAAAGTTTGCCCACATTTAGTAACCCATATCAGCCAATGAGAAATTGATTTTTTGAACAAATCAACAGTGCTAGTAGCTATGGGTTACTAGATAAATAAATTCTAGATAAGTAGATTACTAAAAGCTTATTAGAAAAATTGCTCAGAAGGGGGTAGTAAAGAATAACTTGATTATTTTAGATACCATGCAGCATTTTTAATTTATATTATTTAGGAAGATTCTTTTTCCATGAGATGAGATATCCAACTGTTCCCTTTTAATAAAAAGTTAGAGATTAAGTGAAGAAATGTCTTCTAAAACGTCTGTAGATTGGGCCTCTTGAAGTCACATTGCCATCTACTTTCTTTTATTAATTGCTTCACAATTTTCCAGATATTTAAAAGTTGTAGACTCAAAACAATATCCTTATTGCCCTAAAAGAGACTTGAAGTGAAAAATCAATTCAATTTTTATTTTTTGCTGAATATAAAGTATTATTGGATATTAAAAGCAACCGTCTACACAGCAGTGGCAAAACTGAAAACATTTGAAAGCCAACAGAGGAGCAGAGACAAGCGCTCAAACATAGAAAGGAAATAATAGTATAATATGCAAATAGCCATGTTGATTACTGCTCCTGCTGGCAGAGTTAGGACTCGGTTTGATCAGACTGGATGATGACTGCCCCTTAGCAAATCATAGACCCATTGTTAATGCAAAAACTGAAGCTTTAAGATAATAGATAGTGATGGGCGAATTTGCGGCGTTTCGCTTCGCCAAAAAATTCGTGAAACGTCTCGTTTTTGACGCCGGCACCCGTTTTTGACGCTGGCGCCCAGTTTTTTTACGCCGGTGCCAGTTTTTTTACACCGGCGTCCGGTTTTTCTGACACCGCCAAAATAGTTTTTTTGATGCCGGCGAATTTTCGTGAATTCATTCGCTGGCGGCGAATCGCGCAAATTTGCGCCTGGCGAATAAATTCGCCCATCACTAGTAATACAATGTTTGCAAGTCAAAACTCCCATAGAAGGAAAATTGTTCCAGAAATAATAATACTGCATGATTCACAAACACAGAAAACAATTCTACACCTATAATTCACTTAGTATGAAAAACAGAGGACGTGGGTCTGTCGGCGTAAAGCTCACAAAGTTGAGTACGCCCCTGCAGGACAGAGGACATGGATGTCATGGAGAAACTGTACATACACACAATAAGTTACATTTACTATAAGGGTTAACAGTACAGCGTTGAAAAATTAAAAATTTGACGCGTGCGTTAAAGTCAATAGGTGTCCAAATAGTGTTGATGCGCGTAGTTTTTTGATTGGAGCGATATTTCCGATGCGCGTCCAAAACGTGGAAATTCGACCAAATTTGCGGCTGCCAAATTTATTCGCCCATCACTATTTCTAAGTTCTGTTGGTGTAATTTCAGGTGTGCAGAGTGCTAGTGACACATGCCCCCTATTTTTTAGACAAAGGTGCTCTGCTCCCATTGCTGCAGGATGCTGAGCGAACCCCGGAGGGGGAGAGTGCTCCAGGATTCCTTTGTGTAAATATGTGTAGTTTCTCTTGATTCAGAATAGGAAGGCATTTAGCTACAATATATACCGTAAATGCAAATAACTTCAATGAATAGGATTTTTCTCAACTCAACTGCTCGGAAATGTAATCAAATGCAACTGTGCTTGAGGTTGTAAATGAACCTTTCACCCAGTGCAACAGTCAGGGCCTACCCTAGTCATGAACCACAACCACAGACTTTATGTTCTGTTTGGTCTGTAAATGTAAGTTACTATTTAATAGAGCTATCTTGACCTTAAACATTGTCTAATGATTTCCACTGAATTCTAAACAGGGGGCAGTTATCCCCCTACAGTATGTAAAAAATCCTCATGCAGAGGGCATAAAAATGGTGCATGAGGTCACAAGAGGTTACAAAAACAAAATCTCAAAAACTTTTATAGCAAAATACAAAGATGTTAAACAGTAGAGGATACATTTTATTATTTATTTCTAACACATTTTGATCTATAAAATACATATTAATGCAATGCCTAATTTTTTTTTTTCAGTTGCAAAAGCTCAGTAGTAAATGATTGTGCTATTTAGTGCTCCGTTCTGGTTATGGTATAGCAGAACCTTGAGCAAAGATGTTCTCAAAGTCACTGGAGAAGATAAGGGTGCATGTTTAAATGAAAAGGAAAAATTAGAGGTTCTGCACAGGATGCTAAGAAGGAGAGGTACCACAAGATGCGTCTGTGTCAGAGAATAAAGGGCAAAGATGGAAGGTGCAAAAGAAAGAGAACAAAGCAGGCTAACAGGATAAGTCGAGCACGTTAGCAAACAAAGGCAATAAAGATTAAAGAATGATATGGAAAAATGAAAGGGAAAGGCAGCAAAGCAGGGCTGGCAGAAAAAAAGTGACGGTGGTTTTATGATGAGTACAGAGAAAGCAACATTTCTTATATTAGACTAGATTTAAGGAAATAAAAAAGGTAACATAAAACATAAATGCATTGCTTTGAAGAAGAAGGATAATGGGTAAACTGCACATCCCAAGGTGTGGCGTGTGTTATTTGCAACTTCATGAGTGGCCCGCGCTGCTCTCTAAAATACACAAAAGGTTCTTACATTGTTGAACTGTGTTCTTGCTCTCCAGGGCCATGCTCGTTCCTCATTGCTTTGTCATATATGTGTTGTTCAACATTGTTTAACTATTCTATTCCTTTTAAGCCAGCAACAAACAGATTGCCTTTGCTTAAGAAGTCGAGCATTGATGTAACTACTCCGATGGGTTTGATTCTTTTATATCAAACTGTGTTGTTCTACTCACCTTTGGTCTTACAAGGTAGTTACAGGTACAGCTGAACTGAGTTTTCTTAATATTTGGGCTGAACTTTTAGATTGTTCAACTATATTTTTCTAACCATGGGCTTTGTTGTCCTTGCTTTTAGCCTTAGCTTATTGAACTCTCTAACAGAGTGTACCTATAATGTTCTTATATGAAAATATGTATTATATAATATATTTAATTACGTATTATATATTTAATGTAGTATTATATATTATTATATTGTAAAGGATTCCTTATCCAGAAACTTGTTATATGAATTACAGGAAGGCCATCACCCATAGAGTCCTGTATTTTAAATTCCTTTTTTAAATGAAAACAGTACTTTGTACTCAATGGTTACTAAACTGCATTAATCCATGCTCGAGGCAAAACAATGCTATTGGGTTTATTTAATGAAAACTCAAGGTCACAAGCATTCCAGATAATACATACCTATACCTGTATAACCTAATATAAGGTGCAACGGTTAAATAGCCAATCTCTTCCCTCCCCCCCAATGCCTGCCACCCATAGAGCACTCAAGCCCCAGAATGTAGTGATGAGCCATTCTGGCCTGTTTCACTCCGCAAAACAATTGCTAAACTGAGAAAATTTACAAACTACAAATGTTTTTTTTTACTGAGCAACTTTTTTTCAGAACACAATTCAATGAAGTCATTGAGGAAACAATATGGCCAATGTGACCAATTTTTCTTCTTTTAGAATAATTTCTTCCTTTGCACATAGTTGAAGGAACAGTGCTGTTTATTATCTATTATGGACCCTGCCTGTCACTGACCTTGTCTAGTCTGCTGCCTGTCCTGACACTTGCCCGTGTACTAACTACTCTCCTGGATCCTGCTTTGTACTGCAAAATTGGTGTGTTCGACCTGGCCTGTGACCTTCACTACTCTCTCATCTTCTTTAAGTGTACTGCTTCTCCTGATTGGTATTGAGTCAACCTGGCCTGTACCTTGACCATGCTCCTTGTTCTCCTGCTGCAAAAATATTGTTATCTTGTCTGCCCAGAACTCTCTCCTTGGTCCTCTCGCATTAAGACCAGGCAGCATTCGAGTAGCGGAGGGCTCTTCCCAAAGCGAAAGGTGGCTGATATAGGTGGAAAAGTGAGCCATGACCAGGACCTTGGGGTTTGCTCTGGGTTTGGGAGTCCATACATAACACACTGGCAAATGCAGTGTGCAAAATGGACCATACAGACCCGCATCTTCCCCATGAATACAAGAAGTGGAGGGCAAGAGATGCACATAGGCTTCCCCCTGTCCACTATATACTTAAATAATTCTCCAAGGCATGCTGACAAGTTAAAAAATATAGTTTATTTACATCAAATATTAAAATACATGAAAAATAACCCCTTTAGCGCCTAACGCGTTTCATGCTTATCTAGCACTTAGTCATAGGCAAAATCCAACTAGTCTCTTTTCCTTTGTTCCTTAAATACTAGCTCTCATAGTCCCTCCCCTCAATAAAACCAATCACAATCCAAAACATGTGTTACAACTGCCATATATCATCCATAGGGCTAATGGCTTTGTTCAGATACAATGATCTATGGGTTAAATAATCCATGTTACGAGGCATTTACAGAAGTATAATTTATACAATATAAAATAATATACATATAATTAAATATAGCAAGTAACATCAAACATATAGTTGAGACCGAGTGGCAACCTGGTTTGTAGATGAAAAATCCAATAAACCTCTCTTTTCTTTAGTTTCATCAAGAGATCTCCCCCTGCCTGTCTTAATTTGTTCAATTCCCTGTATAGAAAAGTACTGTAAATTACTGTCATTACATTCTTGGAAGTGTCTAGTGACATTGGTTTTGCTGCTTAATTTAATATTACTCACTTGATTAATGTGTTCCCTAATACGTTCTTTCAATGATCTAATAGTACAGCCCACATATTGCTTACCACACTTCTAGTTGGATTTTGCCTATGACTAAGTGCTAGGTAAGCATGAAACGCGTTAGGCGTTAAAGGGGTTATTTTTCATGTATTTTAATATTTGATGTAATAAACTCTATTTTTTAACTTGTCAGCATGCCTTGGAGAATTATTTAAGTATATGGTTGTACCTCTGTTTGGTCACTAGAGGACTCCGGCATGCTTACCATTAATGTTTACTGGCCTCTACTTCCAATTTGATTAAAATAGTTCCTCCTGTCCACTCCCTACCTTCAATATTTGAAGGGTCTATCCTCTTTACCCTAATACAGATTTTAGGCAAAAACCTATTGGCACAGTGTAGGTTATTGTGCATAGACAGTCGTATTATTCTGCACACTGCTTTATGGACTAGACAGGTGAAGTAGTGGAAAGACGGGGAGTAGAGTAAATAAATTGTCAATTAGGAAACAAAGGCTTTGTTGTTGCAGACACTTTTCAGAAACTGCAATTACATTTCTAACAAGATTGCTTTTGGATTATCAGGATTAAGTGGAAGTTAAATGTGGCTTTCACAGCAGTTGAACAGGTACCTGGGACTTGTGTGATGCCGCTCCTAGAGTGTTATGGCTTGACAGCTGCTTTGCCTTTTTCAATTAAATTGTTTTTCAGCTTTCAGTGTTAATATTTAACAACAGTAGGCGAAAAGCCTGGAAAGGAAATTGTACAATTACAAAATCTCTCCAGCTCTGAGTTAGGAGCAGGCGAACTGATCGTTGTGGCCTACACGAGTTTGTACAGTGTTGCTGTGGATGAACCAGATACACTGGCCCAGTTAAATAAGGGACATTTCTTTTTAAAGGTGATGTCTGCTCAAAAACTCGGCGTAATGAAAAAGAATGTAGTTCTAAGCCATGCTTCAATGTAAACCGATATTCTAGCTGTTCATATTCTTTCTACTAGTGATGAGCAAAATCACACCATTTTGCTTTGCTGAAAACAGTGGCCAAATTTGAGAAATGTCAGCATTTTTTCTTGTCCCAAATATGTATTGGAGCCATTTGGGTTTTTTTCAGATTTGGTGTTTTTTTCCCCCTTGCATTTTTTCTTGCACCAAATGCATTGGAGTCAGTTAACTTCAGTTATCATCATGCCAAATGTATTGGTGTGAATGGCTTTTTTTGAACTGCAGTGAAATCAGTGGATGAATGGATGTTTTTTCTTACACCAAAGGGCAGATTTACTAAGGGTCGAAGTGAATTTGAGGGAATTTTCGAAGTAAAAAAATTCGAAATTCGAAGTAATTTTTTGGATACTTCGACCATCGAATAGGATACTACGACTTCGAATTTACTTCGATTTAGTTTCGAAGTAAAAATTGTTCGAATATTCGACTATTGGCTAATCGAAGTACTGTCTCTTTAAAAAAACTTTGACTTCAATACTTCTCCAAATTAAACCTGCCGAAGTGCTATGTTAAATGTACTTTAATAAAATCCGAGCTCCGTGGGTCACGTTTCAGTGGTGCTCTAGCTGGGAAATGCTATGTTAGCCTATGAGGACCTTCTACTACATTTTTTTAAGTCTTTACATATCGAATAAATATCCTTCGATCGATCGGTAAAATCGTTCGAATCGAATGATTTTTATTCGACCGCAGGATTGCCAAATTTGTTGAAAAAACTTTGAATTTGATATTCGAATTCAAAGTTTTTTAATCCGATGGTCGAATTTCGAAGTTTTTTTTTGTACTTCGAAATTCAACCCTTGATAAATCTGCCCCCAAATGTATTGGAGTCTATAAGTATAGAGGAAAAGGGGGGTCTGGACTGGGTGGTCTGCCTCCTCTATGGCAGTAAAAAAAAACTCCTTCCTTACTGGTTGCATTCCTACTTGTGGGCCAGGAAGGAGGACACAGCGTGTAGAAGATGCCAGTAGGGGGCAGGAGTGGGCAGGAAGTAAGCAGGCTAAGGGGATCTCTGTTTTAGGGCCCCTCTGAAGATCTTTTGTCAATGGACATGTTTTTTCTTGTACCAAATGCATAGAAGTCAATGCATTTTTTTTTCTCCACATTTTGTTCATGAGCCAAGTGCTTTGGAGTCTATGTTTTCCCCACTTTTTTCTTTCTTGTTTTTGTGAGAAAAAAACGTGACTTTTTTTTGGGGGGGTGAAATAAAAAATAGCGATATTCTAGCACAGATTCCCAAAATGCTAATTTCAATGCAGATCTGTAATAGGCGTAAAACTTCACTCATCTGATTCTCAACTATGGAGTCTAGTTCCTAATTACATCAGAAGATTATTAACAGACATATTCAGAAAAGTGGCGTTAGGACAAATTTGAAGATAAATTGAAGTAAAATGTTCATTTACACTTGAAAAGCATCAAATGCCAAATTTACTATCATTCAGTTTTTTCCACCTTGCTACAAAAGGTTTGCATCAAAAAGCAAATTCACCAGTTTAATGCCCATCTTTGACATTATTAACTGAAGCCAAATTGCATTAATATTAATCCCAAAAAAGCTCACACCAATTTCACATTTCAATTCAAAAAAGTTGTACTCCAGATTTTTATGGAGAAATTTGTTTCTACAAATTCAAGAGGTGTTCTAGAATGGCAATAATTTTTCTTACTCCACTTTTGTAAATTTCCTCCTCTGAAGGAAATTCCAGGAGGAAGGAAAACATTTTTCCTCCATTAGAACCAGGAATGTGAGAGAATAGAAAGGCAGACACTGCTTTATTTGCAAAAACATTGAAAATGTGTAATGAATTTATATTGGCAAGTTGCTTAGAATTCAGATTTATTTCATTATGCAAATTGCAGGTTTTGGATTGAGATCCTCTTTTAGAGAGTATACTTTAAAAATGATCAGCAGTGCATGTTGTTCTGAATTCTCTGCAGCACAATGACAGGGTTCAGTTAAATATTCTCAGGACTGATCTGAATTTTTTTTTCTCCCATTTTCTCCCATTCGAGTCTATGGGGCATCATTTTCTAAACAAAAATTTGGCTATTAAAATCCTTCGCCATTGAATTCTACATAAACTCTGCAGGTTTTAGGTGGTGAATGGTCAAATTAGAACTGTTTTCAGGGTCGAGGTGTAATAAGTCTCACATTCAAGTTTGATTTGGTGGTTTTAAATTGAAATTTGTGAATTTTGACAAAAAAAAATCAAATTCTAATTCAAATTTACCATTCGAACCTTAGTAAATCTGCCCCTTTATGATTCATTAGGGTTAATTTCTTTGACTCTGGATAAAGGACCTAAGCCATAAAACAACTGGTCTGAGAGTTTGAATCCCATAGAAAGCTATGAAAATTATAAATTTTATTTTTTCATCCTATTATTTCACGAAATATCAATGCTGACGGATCAGCAATAAAAAAGAAAAAAATGTTTTTACTTTTTTCTGAAAACTAATCTGACCAAATTAACACAGACTTCCCCCTCTTATTAAAACATTTTTCTAATTTAATGATAAACATTTAATTTTTCTTGTGCGTAAAAAGTCACGATGAATTCGTAAAAAATCCAAATCCTATGATTGTTTGGGATTTTGCAACCTAAGATTTTTTCATAAAATCATCTGAAACCTATAATTTTTTCATTGACATTGACTTTTAGATGTTCTCGGCAGGTCTGAGTTGAAGTACTTTTTTTCATTAGGCTTAACACCTTTGGACTTAAATAAATCCACAAAAAAAGAGTTGTTTTTTTTTTCTTAGAAAATTTTTCATTTTCCCCTTTAAAAGTCCGTCGGAGCTTAATAAACGATTCCCATAATTTTGGAACCAGCTTTTACTCACGCCTAACATTCCACCACAAGTTCAAGCTCTGAATTACGAAATGCTATCTTTCACAGACTCCATTATAATCAAATAATCCAAATATTTAAAAATGATTAAAATAATAATAAATATAATAAAACAGTACCTTGTACTTGATCCAAACTAAGATATAATTAATCCTTATTGGAAGAATAACCAGCCTATTGGGTTTATTTAACGTTTACATGATTTTCTAGTAGACCTAAGATATGAAGATCCAAAAACACAAAGATCTGTAATCCAGAAAACCCCAGATCTGATACAAACAGGTAATGGCGTCATATGTTGAGATTATAGTATCTCTATTTTTAAATGCAAGCACATGTGCAGAAAGTGTCATATCCACTGCTTATTCCAATCACACACCAACAAGCAACAGTTTTGACCCAATGCATTCTAATGGATAGAAGTTATGATCATATGTCATGGATTTTTTGTTTATTTACAGCCAGAGAAAGCCCCTAAAGAATACTGTATAAATAATAGATAACAAATGCTATGCATGTAAACGACTGTATAAATAATGTATGAGTTAAAATAATTTTTCCTTAATTCTAATATGGTTATAATTGGATGAGTGTGTGGGTAGAGAGAGATACGGTTCTAGCAAATTAAGGTTACATATTTGGAGTCATTTATCTATTAAGGCTTCTAAGAAAATTTCCCCTGAGCAATTTTGTAGTTTCCTTCAATATACTGTATTTACATTGAGCCAGTGCAGGACCAAGGGGTAGTGATGGGTGAATTTTTTCACCAGGTTTCACTGTTAGAAAACACCTTTTTTTACTAGAATGTCGAGTAAATAAAGTTGCATGGTTTGTAAGGAGCCTGAAAAAGAAGAGTGAAAAAAATGCCCATTGAATTCAATGTTTTTGAATAACTTTTCCTGTTTTTTGAATTTTTGCAAAATGGGTCAGATTCGCCCATCTCCAACCAATGGTTAATTATTACCTGTGCATTAGGTTTCTCTCTGGTCTGCTCTGGATGCTGCAGTAGTGAGTTGTCAATAGGCATCAAAAAAAAATTTTAAACAATGAATACACCAATTAGACCACTCCCAGCTTACCCCTCCTGCGCTGCTCCGTGTATTCCTTGCTGGGTGCTCTGTCTGCAGCGTCCCCACCGCTTGTCACACCACAAAACTAGGGATGTAGCGAACCGCCGAGTATGTGTTCACGAACGCCGTTCGCGAACACCGGCAAAAAATGCGAACAGTTCGCGAACTGCTCACGAACTTCGAACATCCGAAAATCGTTCGATTCGAACGATCGAAGGATTTTAATCGTTCGATCGAACGATTTTCGTTCGAATCGAACGAAAATCGTTCGATTTTAGCGACCGAATGGTCGAATGGCCGAACGATTTTGACGCGAACGCCTATTGGCGAACGTCGCGTGACGTTTGCGAACTTGCGGCGGACGCGAACAGTCGAAGTTCGCGCGAACTAGTTCGCCGGCGAACAGTTCGCTACATCCCTACACAAAACCAAAAGAATGACGGCACTCCATTCAAGAATAAGGCAGGTTTATTACAGACCCCACAGGGATCTCAAGCCCTATGCGTTTTGGGATTCAATACCTTAATCATAGGCCTAAAATTAAGGGATTGAGTTCCGAAACGCGTAGGGCTTGAGATCCCTGTGGGGCCTGTAATAAACCTGCCTTATTCTTGAATGGAGTGCCGTCATTCTTTTGGTTTGGTGGGAAATTTTTTTTTCTTGCAACAATTTATTTTCTCTCCAAATTCATTAAAGTTATGAGCGTTTTTCCAGTGGCAACTTTTTTGTCTCCGTGACTTTTTTGTCCAAATGCATTAAAGTCAATTGGCATTTTCCCGGTGCCGACTTTTTTGTCTCAGCAATAAACTGCAGAATTTCGTCACTAATCCATGCCTGGCGAAAAAAAATTCTCATCCCTAATAGATGCTGTTGAACGTTATTTGATAATGCGATGCTCCTACTCCAGTGCTCCTGCTCCTGCTCACAGCTGCTCCACCTGCTGTTGCACCAACCCCTTCTTGCCCAGCTGCTACTATCGGGGTAGGGTTGCCACCCATCTAGTTTTGACCCCGGCAGCCCAGCTTTCAGAAGAGCTGCCTGGGTCAAAACTGCCTGCTCTGTTTTTCCATTTAGGTTAGATTCCACGAGATTGACAAGGTGATAGGCCAATGTCCCAGTGACATGATCACCCCGCAATGTCATCACCCCACCCCTGACATCCCAGCTCCCCCCCCCATGATGTCAGCTCCTGGCTCCTCTCTGGAAAAGGGGAAGAGGAAAAACGGCAACCATATAGTGGCGTCAGACAGGAAGTAGATTTGGACGCCTATTTAAGTCTCCAGAATAGATGCAGCGTCAATGCCCATAAATGTGTCAATTTTAACTCAGCCACCCTTGTACTTATGGTCATAGCTGGCCCCATCTTTGCACAGTACAGTGCCTTTCTAAATATGCCATATTGCCTTGCAAATAATGTTAACTAACACTGCACAAATTAGTGTTGATGACCAAACAAAGAAATTGTAACAATCGATCCCTGAGGAAGATCACTATGATCTGACATTCTACCTGCACAGTATATTGAGATATATAAAATATATATATATATATATATATATATATATATATATATATATATATATATATATATATATATATTATATATATATATATATATATATATATCTGGACCGGTGCACATAGAAAACCAATAAACAAATAATGCCACCTATTTGTTTTGAAATGAAGCCCTGTGAGTGTGGTTTATTTTTTTTTTGATATTATATAAGCAAACCCTTCTCCGTTCTAGAGCTTAACTATGGAATTATATCCCAATATGAATTAGGGGATACAAACTCTGTTTACACCTAAGGGGAATTATACTATATTAATCCAACAAATAAAATGCTGAGAGCGCATGTTGTAATGTCTAATAAATAAAAGCATAAATAAACATTAGTTTGTGAACAGAGGAAATACTTTTCCTTTCATAAATTGCATAGCGCACACAACATTTTTCCTACTTCCTTATGATTTATTTTATTACAGATCAATAAAATTCTTGCTTTCTGAAATGAGTATTGAGCCAGACTTTTGTAACATCCATACCGTATATTGTCTCTACCCTCTACAAGGAATATACAATCAAGATATTACAATGTGCTACTATCATATTTTTTTTAACATATATAGATGGTTATGCATTGATGTTATATTGTTATTTAAAGGAAAACTATACCCCCAAAATGAATACTTAAGCAACAGATAGTTTATATCAAATTGAATGACATATTAAAGAATCTTACCAAACTGGAATATATATTTACATAAATATTGACCTTTTACATCTCTTGCCTTGAACCACCATTTTGTGACTCTATCTGTGCTGCCTCAGAGATCACCTGACCAGAAATACTACAACACTAACTGTAACAGGAAGAAGTGAGGAAGCAAAAGGCAGAACTCTGTCTGTTAATTGGCTCATGTGACCTTACATGTGGTTTGTATGTGTGCACAGTGAATCTTACGATCTCAGTGGGCGGCCCTTATTTTATAAAATGGCAATTTTCTATTTATGATTACCCAATGGCACATGCTACTAAAAAAGGATATTATTATGATAATGGTTCATTTACATGAAGCAGGGTTTTACACATGAGCTGTTTTACTCAGTATCTTTTAATAGAGACCTACATTGTTTGGGGGGTATAGTTTTCCTTTAAAAGTATTTTAAAGTTCCCATGATAACAGAGCATAAAACACACTCCTTTGACAAGGACACACTAATTATCTGTATTCTAGTGGATTTTGCCTTAATGCATGAAATTTGTATTTTTATTATTTTTTTGTATTCTTTATCTAGCGTGTATCAACACATTCATAAATGCTGAGTGAAAACAAAACATTTGTATTAAGAGCAGGGTTACCTTGTTAGTGATGAATGCATGATGCATCTAGTTTGTTTTATAAATAGAATGAGGCCACAAGTATATACAGCATTTATTATGGAGGCTGCTAAACAGACAGAGCCCATTAAGTAGATCACATAACATATCATGTATTAGATAGTTGGAATGGGAGTTACATTAGTCATCAAGGTATAGTATCTCTACAGGCTGTGTGATAAAAAAGAAGTGGTTTAGGGACTGGAAAGATAACTAATTGCAAAACATATGACTATGGCAATGGCACAAGTGCTGGAGCAGTGCCAAAGCCTCCAACATTTCACCATTTAGGGCCCTATACATAAAGTATCAATGCCTTGTTGAGTAAGGGCTTTGGATAACACTGCCAAACCTGCCACATTTTCCTCCACAATATTACCAAAAGACACCCTTTCTTTCACAAATAACAATCATAACACTAATCCATGCCCTTATCCTATGTCATTTAGACTATTGCAATCTGCTACAAACTGGTCTCCCAGACTCTCCCCTCTCTCCATTGCAATCAGTCTAAAACTCCTGTTCAACCCCAGATTTTAGCATGGCTGCCTGTTAAGCAAGGGGTACCATAGAAAATTATTCTGATAACTTTCGAAGCCCTTCACTCCTCGTATTTTTTCACTTGTCTCGATGTACATTCCTTGCCATCTCCATGCTCCTCTCAGTGCCAACGCCTTTTCACACCATCCACTGCCACCTCTCGACTTAAACCTTTCTATCTTGTTGCTCCTTTCCTCTGAAATTCCATCACTGAATTCCTTTGTACAGAGCACTCTCTCAATCTTTCCAAGATAAAACTCAGATTCTACCCTTTGGAGCACTAGAACTTTAGTCTAGTCCTGGCACTTAAGGGACAACCTTGTGCACTTTGCTATCTAATTTGTGCCTGTATATTATCCACCTAGTTAAATTGTAAGCTCTACAAGGCAGGGGCATCCTTCCTACTGTCTCTCTCACCACATGGCTATTGTTACTCTTCACTATCCACCTCTTGCCATCTGTCTCTCTTCATTCTCTCTTAATGCAGGAGTTTGGAGCCTGATTTTGATTGACAGTTACTGTATCTCTAATATAGCCTTTTTTTAGGTGCTCCTTATACCTAAAACATATATTAGAGCAGTGGTGTAACTCGACGTTACTCGGCCATACAGAAAATTAATTTTAGCCCCCCCCCCAACATATCCAGAGGTTGTCCTGTTTTACTAACAAATGTTAAAATTGCTCATTAAAGGGATACTTTCATGGGAAAACATATTTTTTTTCAAAATGCATCAGTTAATCATTCTGCCCCAGAAAACTTCTGCACTTAAATCTGTTTCTCAAAAGAGTAAGCAGATTTTTTATATTTAATTTTAAAATCTAACATGGACTAGACAGTTTCCTAGCTGCCCCCAGTCATGTGACTTGTACTCTGATAAACTTCAGTCACTCTTTACTGCTGTACTGCAAGTTGGAGTGATATCACCCCTCCATCCAGCAACCTAACAATAGATCAATGGGAAGGTAACCAGATAGCAGCTTCCTAATACAAGATAACAGCTCCCTGGTAGATCTAAGAACAGCACTCAATAGTAAAATCCAGGTCCCACTGCAACACATTCAGGTTTATTGAGTAGGAGAGACAACAGCCTGTCAGAAAGCAGTTCCATCCTAAAGTGCTGGCTCTTTCTGAAAGCACATGACCAGGCAAAATGACCTGATATAGCTGCCTACATACCAATATAACAAATAAAAAAAAATACACTTGTTGGTTCAGGAATTACATTTTATATTGTAGAGTGAATTATTTGCAGTGTAAACAGTGTAATTTACAAACTACACCATAAAATCAAGACAGAATCCTTTAAGTAGGGCCTTGTGGGCCCCTATACCCCCTGGGCCCCTCTGCAGCCGCAGGGTCTGCTTCCTCTGTCGGAAAAGCTTGTGCGGGAATCAGTTATTTAATACATCTGCTAGGAAAGTGAGTCACCCCTAAAATATGTATTAGATCTGTTTATCGAAAACCTTCCACCCGACTCCGACATGAAGGGAAAATGAAGAATAATAAATGCTGACAAAGTAGAGTGAAGAGAAAATTGGTTATTTTTGAAACTGTACTACATTTTTAAATGATTACATTTAGAAAGTTTCTTATTGCAGTCTGATGAAGCTAATATAAAATTTTGATTTTTGTGTTAGCTCTAACCATATTACACCTAGAAGCTCATTTTCTTCTGGTGGGGCTTGACCGTTGAGAAAGTAGAAGCAGGGGGTTTGGTCCTGGGGTTCTTTCACATGGAGTGTCTCTTTGGATTATATATATTATTCTATCATTCTTGTAGATCCTATTCATTCCTTTTGCAAAAGATTCCAGTTCTAGTAAGGGTGGTTGAAGATTTAATTTAATATGAGTGTGCAAAAATATGCAGTTCATGGTATGATGAAGTTCTGAAGAACTTTGTACTAGTTTTTTTAAAATGTTATTATTGACATATTCTAACTGAATTGAGCTCCAATTTGTGTCAACGTGCGCAATCAATATGCTCATGTTTGGAATATGCTTACATATGTTAATATATCAGCAGAACACACAGGTCACATCTGCACCTTCATTTTTTTTGCATGTTATTCCTAAAAATGGCTCATCTTCCCGAAAATTATCCCTAGCTTGTCAGCTCTAATTACATTTGTGATGAGCAAAGATGTTCTATTTGCTTGCCAGTGTCTTGGCAAAGAGCCTACTTTCATCTTTCATCTAATCTTCCACCCTCTCCTCCTGCCCTTATTCTTGTGCCCTTCACGGCTGGAGTGGGTTATTAGACATGGAGATTATGCAGCCTGGGTAGCCCTGCTTCTGTTTTTGCTTATAATACCCCCTGATTTCTCACTGCAAGAGCCTGAGACTTGATTACGCCAAGCTCTTCACAGACATGTAGATCTAGTTAGGGAGAGTGCTTGCTTTGATTACTTGATTGATAATGTTCCAACTTTTCTTTTTATGAATTCTTAACCCCTCCTTACCAATGAAAGGGTTAGCCTGTACACAGGAAAACTCACAGAGGCTTTGTTCGCTGAATCTAAAGTTTGGGTGTCAAAATAAGTGTTTCTGCAATTTTAAGTTGTACGTAAACGCAAACCACTTGTATATTAAGGAATGCACAATAAATCACACATTCAAATGCAGGCTGAGCTTTAAAAGACTCTGTATATTCTTATTTCACATTATAGCTACTTATATATTGTGGGAATTCACTCAAATGTCAACCTTTTTTACATTAAGAAACAGCGACACCCGGGATAACCTTAAGCAGCCACCATTGTTTTATTCACAGCAGACGTGTGAACAAGGCCCCACAGGATTTGCAACAAAATTATTAAAGTAAATTTTCTTAAAGGAACAGTAACCCCAAGCAATTAAAGTGTTTTGTACTGTTTCCCTGCACTGGTAAATCTGATCTGTTTGCTTCAGTAACACTACTATAGTTCAAATAAACAAGCTGCTGTGTAGCAATGGCGGAAATTGAAAAAAGACTATATGGCACAGGTTAAATAGTGGATAACAGATAACACTATTATGTTCTATAGAGCTTATCTGCTGTGTAACCTGAGCCTTTTCTCCTTTGAATGGCTGCCCCCATTGCTACACAGCAGCTTATTTATATAAACAATAGTAGAGTTTCTGAAGCAAACACACCAGTTTTACCAGTGCAGGGCAACACTGCATTATGTTTTTATTACTTTATTTTGAAATATTCTTTATTTTCACATTTTTTAAACAAGGAGGGGGAAGGGCGAGGTTACAGAAATAAAAAGGGGGGAGGAGGGGAAGAGGAGGGGGAAGAGTAGGATGGTAAGAGGAAGTATACATATACAATATTCACATCATCTCAAAGTTATATAAAGTTATATAAAACCATGGTGAAGGAAGCGATGTACATACAGAAATATATCATAAAATCTTAAATATCTTTTAAATCACAGCTTGCATCGGAAAATAAACATTCCTGGAAATAGGGATGTTTTTTATTACTTTAAAACACTTTTATTTTTTGATGTTACAGACCAGACCACTGTCAGTTTGTATATACAGAAACCTTGTTCTTGGATAGAACCTCAGCCACTAATAAAGCAAAAGAATCCAGGAGAATTACATATATTCAACTCACATTATCATGACTTTTGTCCTCAAGTCTCTAAAAACTGCACAAGCTCATCCTTCTCCCCCTGGTTCTTAATTCCTAGACAGAGATTTCACTCCTATCTCTACCTCTTTCACAGTTAATGATGGCTGTTAATTATTTGTTATACTTTGTGGCTGATTTGCAAACACAAATTCAGTGTACAAAGTGCCATTTTGGACACAAATTACCATGTTATTTTACCCTAATTTTTAACAAAATGCAGAATATTGCTGCTGTGAGGGGGGAGTTGACTGTGATGCAGTTTTGATGAAACTGCGATGAAAATTCTCCGAGTTGGAATAGTGATGGGCAAATTTGTCTCGTGCGCGAAACACATTGAAGTCAATGGACGTCAAAATTATTTTGTATATATATATATATATATATATATATATAGTTCTGAGGAATTAATTCCACAAGGGAAAATACAGTAGTATTTTGATTCTTTTCAATGGTCTACTACGTGATATCTAATTGTGGGTGTTAAAGGACAAGAAAAGCTGGGTTCATTGGGAGAGCCAATACGTTAAGCACATAACAGTAATCTCCAGTTTTTATGTTTTTTCTTCATGGATGTTGGTTCTCCTTTAAAATAAAGCCTGGGGGAAAAAAACAAATAAAGCACCATTCTTTTACTTATCAGTTCCTAGTGTTGAAATACAGACTGGTGCATTTTTTCCACATTTTGGGGAAAACATTTAAATTAAATTCAGTGATGGTCCTAATATTTTAGCAATTCCCGGTGCATTAGGTTTTCTTTGTCCTTTAATATGAAACTAAAAATGTTGCAATTTTAATGGAAGATAATTTATCAATAATTTATCAAATTAGTAAAGAGATGCCTATATTGAATTATGTCACAAGTTTAAAATAAATGGGGGAGAGCTATAATATAATGTGTAGCCCATTGGGTTAATGTAATAAATGTTACAATGTGTGCAATGTCTAGCAACCAATCAAAGATTTTCTTCCAAAGTGAAAAGGAAATACTACCTGTTTATTGGTTGTTCTTCCTTATGTCTACCCCATGTATTTTGTCCTGTAAAAAAATAATAACACCCATTGTCCTTGTAAACACACAGATAGTTAGAGGTGGCCTCTGTCTCTTAATCAGTATTTTCTCTGTGTGTAATTTAGCAGTAAATGTTTAACCACCCAGCTGCGTGGGTAAATACAATCGTATATCAAGTCCCACAATTCAGAAATACAGGTTTAAATGAAAAAGGTTGGGTATGAAGAAGAAAACACAGACTTCTACTATGATTCTCAAAAGCCGTGAGAAAAGCTTGAAACCTATATAATGTTGTCAGTGGGTCACAAACAAGACAGCAGGATGGGGCTTCGGGACAGGAACTTTGGCAGGCCAGAAACAGGAGGCATTATTTTGTCCAAAACTTTTCTTGAGAACAAGGCTGCTTCATCATGTGGTTTTATAAAGGGTTTAGAAGAAATTAGGACACATTTTCTCTGCAAGAATGCTTTCAAATTGCTATGGTAGAAGTCTACCTCCTGTTCAGCTGACTCAAAGAAGAATTTCCAAAGTATAGTGTTGTACAAGCTGGCATGTGGCCAAAAGAACGGTACACAATTTAGAAGATCTGTCTCCAAAGACATAAATTGGAAAGCAGCTGTGAAATGTAGTGCCCTTATTATACACTATCCTACAGTGAGAAGATGGTTTGGCTCTTATTTGATCATGATGTTATTACAGTGACAAGTTGTTGCTTATTTTTCTCACTTACTGCACCAGGTGCAGCATCTTGCAAACATAACATGGTGTATATCCAGCAGGAGCACCCCATATTTCTGTACTATTTAATTATATCAACCACCAGAAGATGCCTCTTCCTGCAGTCAATCAATTCAGAGGCAGAGGCCTATGCTTTCCTTTGCAACAGGCCTGATAACTTATTAGCTCTGGTTATGGTTACATGGGCATGACTGGACACAGATCTGGAATTGAAAAGGCAGTGAAAAAGTGTTTTCCAAAAGATTGTGTAGAGCTGAATCGTCAGATATACAGGTAGAAACAATATAATTCTATCTGTATCTGACTTTTCGGCACTAACAACGACCGATGTTTGGGTGCCTTCAAAGCTGACCAAATTTTCCATCCAGCCCGATGGATGAGCGGACTGATATCCAAGTCTGCTGTCGATATCGGTCGGCTTGTTTCCCACCATACACGCACCGAATATCGTATGAAAATTTGTTTTGTATGATATCTGTGCGTCTATGGCCACCTTAACATTATATTAGTTAGGGCGAGAAGAGTTAAAAGGATCCAAAGAACTCTTCTTAAATGCAAGATATGCACTGAGAGCCTTCTTAAACACATGCCTCTTGCTACACACATAGCACTGCCCTTAAACCAGAAATCAAACGCTTAAACCTTCACTTAAGAAACCATGGGCAGAGACTCTAAAGCGAGGATCCCCAACCTTTTATACCTGTGAGCCACATTCAAATATAAAAAGAGTTGGGGAGCAACACAAGCATGAAAAAGGGTTCCTGGGGTTACCAAATAAGGGCTGTGATTGGCTGTTTGAGAGTCCAAAACACAAACACAGGGGACCGCCATGGGAGCCCCTTTGCGCCCTCCTATGCCAATTTATTTTTGGGATGGTGGGAACAGTATTATGTTTTCTCAGAAAAGACAGACCAATGGACCGGTAACATCAATCAATGGATACGCTATATTGATGATCTGCTTATCATATGGGACGGATCACATGAATCTCTACAGCAGTTTATCACTTTTTTGAATGACAATAAATTGAATCTCAAATTAACCTTTGTAGCTAATCTGCCCTAGTGATGGGCGAATTTGTGCCGTTTGCTTAAAAATTCCCGAAATGGCGACGGCATCTATTTTATTGATGCCGGCTTCCATTTTTGATGCCGGCACACATTCGCTGGCACAAATTTTCATGGCCGTTTTGCAAATTTATTTGCCGGCGGCGAATCACGGGAATTCGCCGCAAATTCGCACCTGGCGAATAAATTCGCCCATCACTAATCTGCACCAAATTGACTTTTTGGACATTACTATAATAAAGGATAAAAATGGCTTCTTACAAACAGATATATACAGAAAGGAAACAGAAACCAACACCACATTACATTTCTCCAGCCACCATGCATATAATGTAAAGAAGGCCATCCCAATAGGAGAATTCCTGAGGATTAGAAGAAACTGTTCAGATGACACCAACTTTAAGAAAAGAACTCAGGAATTAGCAGACAGACTTAAAAAGTGTGGTTACAGTAACAAAACTATTAGAGAAGGAAAAAGAAGGACCTTCGTAACACCCAGATCACAAACATTATTATTATTATTATTATTAACATGTATTTATATAGCGCCAACATATTGCGTTGCACTGTAAAGTAACTGTGATTATACAACTACATCACATGAATTACATACATAGAATATATGGAGTAACAAACATCACAATCAATACAGGTACAAAGAGGTGAGGAAGGCCCTATGCATTGGCATACAGTCTAAAGGGAAGGGAGTAATACACAAGGTGTGGGAGTGGGCAAGATCGAAGTAAGTGGGTGAGAAATGTGGTGTTGTATGTGGTGTTGCGTTTGGTAGTTAAGCAGAGTGAGGGTAGGCTTCTCGAAAGAAGTGCGTTTTCAGAGATTTTTTGAAAGCAGAAAGGTTGGGAGAAAGTCGGACAGATCGTGGGAGAGCGTTCCAGAGGAGGGGTGCAGCCCTTCCAAAGTCTTGAATGCGAGCATGTGAGGAGGTAATGAGAGAAGAGTTGAGTAGCAGGTCAGTAGAGGAGCGAAGTAAGCGAGTGGGTGAGTATATAGAGATGAGTTCAGAGATGTAGGGTGGAGCAGAGTTGTGAAGTGCTTTGAAAGTCAGTGTCATTAATTTGAATTTATGTTCCAAAACGGAGACCAATCCTGAAACTATAAGATTTATTACTACATATTGTAACCAGTGGCATGCTATTAAAACAATTCTAAAAAAAAAAAAAACACTGGCCAATTTTACATACTGATACAGGGCTTTCCAACCATATTAAAGAGTTTCCACAAATCATTTTGAGACGAGCCTCTAATTTACAAGACAAACTGGTACACAGTCATTTCTGTAACAGTAAAAACAAGTTACAAACAAGGGACCATAATCAGGGTACTTTTCCCTGTGGAACATGTAAAATCTGTCCCTTTGTTGTAAACACTAAAAATATTCTAGATAGGTATGGAAAAGTTTACCATCTCAGACAATGGAGCAATTGCAACACAGCAGGAGTGATCTATATGATCACATGTCCTTGCAAACTACGCTACATAGGCAAAACCAAGAGAGCTCTGAAGAAATAAATTTCGGAACATCTGTCAAGTATAAAATCCACCTATACTGTGATGAACAAAATGTAGACACAAAACCTGAACAGGACAGAAATGGAGACCAATAAAAATAAAAAAGTGAGCCCACTTGCAAAACACTTCTATTTACATCATAATGGAAAATGGGAGGCAATAGAATAGTCTGTCTTCTTTTCTTTGGGTATCAGAAAGGGTGATTTGGATCGGAAACTATTATCTAATGAGTGCAGATGGATATATAAACTGAACACCTTGATCCCTTGCGGATTGAATGAAAGCCTGTCACTACACACTTTCATTGGTCAATGATATTTGATCTAAAATCATAATACACTATCTGCTTAGATATCATCTGCTAGAATTGGACAAGTTATCCCTCCCATCTGTATGAATTAACACATCTCTCTATGGGGCAAATTCACTAAAGGATGAAGTGCCTAACGCTAGCATTAATTCGCTAGCGTAGCACATTTTCGTTTATTCGCAGATTCACTAACGGATGCTGGCATAAATTCGCTAGTGTTACTTCGCACCCTTACGCCTGGTGAATTTGCGCAATTGACGTAACTACGCAAATTCACTGACGCGCAAATTTTTCTGAACGCTACCTTTTACGCCAAACTTCCTTCGCCACCTCAGACCAGGCGAAGTGCAATAGAGTAGATAGGGATTGCTTCAAAAAATTTTAAAAATTTTTCTAAGTCCCAAAAAAACGCTGGCGTTTTTTAATTTTTATGGGCGATAGGCTGAAAAAGATCGAAAAATATATTGGGGCTCCCCTCCTTCCCCCTACATTTCCTAACTCATGGCACCTTAACTATACAGTGGGCACATGTGTAGGGCAAAATAAACATTTTATTTGCTGTTTTGAAGGTTTCCCAGGCTTGTGTAGTGCTGCTACATATACCTCCATTGTAACTTCAATTTCGCGCCGTATGCAAATTAAGCATCGCTAGCGTAACTTCTCTTTGCTTGGCGAATTAACGCTAGCGCAACTTCACAACCTTACGCTTTCCCTGAGCGCAACTTCGGATTTTAGTGAATTTGCGTAGCGCTGGCGAAAATACGCCTGGCGAAGTGCGGCGAATCAGACGCTGGCACAACTACGAATTTACCCCTATATGCTAAATACATAATAACACATCGACCAGTTTAGTATTATGCTTTGACTTTTCTGGTACTACAAGGCGTTAAAAAATAAACACACAAATAAATGTATCATTTTGGATTGGTAATACTAATGTTTTTTCGTGCATGATGCTCTGATCCAGTGGATGGACAGTGGAATTGCAGTTATTGCGCATTCCTTGCCATTTAAAATATAGCAGATTTAGGCACTAGGACCCTGAAGAAACCGGAGAAATACCTAATGATCACATGACTACTGACAACCAATGGGCGCAACCGAGAGGGTGTAAATATCGCAAGACTTGGGCGCCATTTTGCCATAGGAGAAAGCATATACGTACGTCAGGTGTGGGGAGGAGACACTCTGGAGGGTGGGCTGAATGGTGGCAGCAGTTTCCCTCTAATAACAGAGGTAGCGTTGGACAGACCGGTGATGTTGTTACCAGCACTCGCACAGACTTAATTTTGGGCTTTGCCCATTTCCAATTTTTGGTGTTGCATTTGCACTAGCGATAGGGAATAGGCCACACTTACTTAGGTGCCTCTGAGAGGACAAAGCACCAGTTACTCTATGCACACCGTATTGGAAACATATATGTCTGTATAATACTGCAAGGTACAGTACACTGGGTCTGTCCTCCGTTTGTATGCACTTTAACCTATTGTGTTCATGTCCAAACTTTTGGTGTTGCTTTAACACAAGACATAAGGAATAGGCCATACCTACTTAGGTGCCTCTGAGAGGACAAAGTGTCAGTTTACTCTCCTTGCACACCATTTTGGAACACTTGTGCGATACTTCAAGGTCCAGCATACAAGGTGTTGGTTTGTCCATTGTTTTCAAAAATACAGATAAGTGGAGGGCACTCTCATTTAGAAGAAAGAGAGACAAAAATGCAATAGGAGGTGCAAAAAAACCTAAAGTCACCCCTAGAGAGCAACCAAATATAACATGTCAAATATCAGGTCTGCACACTCACAATAAATCATTAGACTCAGGTGGTATAATAGAAAATACTTTACTGTTTAAAAAACAATTTGACGGTAACACAATGTTTACAAAGACAAAACACTGCACATGATTATAATATACATACCACCCTTTGGTACACAGAAGGCAGAAAAGGAACTACAAGAAGCGAATACACCTGCCAAATGAGAATAGCCCCAACGTTTCGGCACACAGCCTTTGTCAAGGGGATTCTTTGTCCATTGTTTTCCCCACAATGGGAGCCACCTCATTTATTTTACTATAGACACCCTCCTGCTCCCCACTCCAACTCATACTACTATCAGAGGGCATATAGGCTGATGTAATGATCTAGGTGGGACCAGTATTTTCATTACTCAGATATACTGCAGTCCTTACAACTGTGAAACCAGATTGGGATACATCATATTAAGTGTTTTTACATTTCATTAAATCCCTCTTTTAATTTAAAATGAACTATTAAATGTTAAGTTTTATTGAGTGATTCCTTCTTCTACAGACTAGGGGAATGCGAACTGTTGCTTACGTAATTAGCACCCCTTACACTATTGAACTTTATTAACTCTTAATTGTTTATCACAAGGTATAATAATAACGCATCAAAGTGTGGACACAATGAATTTATTTTGAATGCATTTATTTGCACTCATCAAAAAAAAAATTAAGGCATTAATTATTCCTTTTATGGTTTCCAAGTTACACACACAATCTAATTATATTTATTAACAAGGCTGTGCAACCTTGTTAGCTTTTCTTTGCAGTTCCTTTCTTTCCGGTACAAATTCATGTTAATTAGGGATGGGCGAATTTTTTCGCCTCGATTCGCCGAAAAAATGACGCCCATAGACTTGTATGCCGGTGGGCGTCAAAAAAAAAAGATGCGCGTCAAAATAATTTCGCCGCACGACAAATTTTTTTTGACGCCCATAGACTTTAATGGGTGTCTGCGACATTTCGCAGGCGGCGAATTTTTGGCGAAACGAAACGGGTCAAATTCGCCCATCCCTGATGTTCATTTTTAAGAGCTGTCTGCACATCTAAGATGAAAGGACTTCTAAACAGTGGTGATGGGCGGTTAGAAGGTGCGGAAAAACCAAGAAACCCAATTTTCTGTTTGAGAGTCCCTATGTGGAATTTAAGCCTACAGGAGGCTCTGTTTGGCAATACACCTGATTTCTATGCAACAAAAACTTGCTCCAAGCCAGAAATTAAAAAACAAGCACCTGCTTTGAGGTCAATGGGAGCAATGGTCAAGGGGGTGGTGAGAAAAATGTTGCTCACAAGCTACTGGTTGGGGGTCACTGCTGTAAAGTGCATGTTAATGATGTATTTAGTTGTGTTGAGCATGCACTATAATAATAATAGTGCATGCTAATGTTGCTCAAAATGGTTGATTTCAGCCTTTTTATGCACTTTGCCCACTAAGTGGAGTATTGTAAATGAAAAGAAAGGTGATATAGTTTTGTTTAATACAGACTACAGAAACATCAGATGACTCTTTCTTTTCCTAGAGTTAATGTCTTTTGCTGACTGAGGGACCAAGCCAGGTCAACGGAGAGCCAGAACTACCAGTGCAGTATGTGTGAATTGCAGGAGTGCGGTGGATTAATTACATTAACTTTTCCTGACTTTAGACATACACAGGCATTTAGCATTCATAGGTGGATGGTGATATCATTTGCTGTATATTACCTGCAGACAATGTTCAAGACAATGTTTTAAGGTTGGTTTTTCTGTTAATGATGTAAAATCTCTTAACTCCCTTCCTTTCTTTTCTGTAAGACTTAATAACAACTAATTAGCCCTGGCACAAATTGCTGATTCTGCAGGTTTATCCGTTTTCAGGTCACTAATGTAATCATTCTAGCTAAAATTTCTAGGAGCTTCCTCAGATTTTCCCATGATCTGGTAACCTTAGTCTATGAAGTCATATATTGTACATGCCTATGTATTCATGAGCCCTACAGCATGTGCAGCTCACTGATGTGTCTTTGCAGAGTTGTCACATTATGCCTATCAAATTGGACATTCATGCTGCATGGATCAGGTAGCTGTCATCAAATGTGTGTGCATCTGAATGTGAACTGGCAATCCAACATGTGTATTTTATAAAAGTTAACTAAATCAACTTTCTTTAGAAAAATGCATACTTCAGGCCAGCGCTGATATATCGGCACTATACACTCTGTCTGCATTCTGTAATAGTATTATTCATTAATTTCGTATTGTATATGAAGAAAAAATCCACAAGTAAATGTTTTTGATACATAAAGAATATTTTATATATATAATTCCTTAAGGCTTCAATAGAATATAAGTAAGTAAAATAAAGAAAATATTAAAATTTGCCTATTCTCACAAATGCCCCTGATGGCCTTCTGTCCTAGGATCCTCTGTCCTCCCTACACTCTCTAAATTAGTAATCCAAAGTAGACTTGGTTTATACTGTTTTACCACAGATCACATTCTATATTAACCCACTCATTTGCCAGTTCTACATATACTGTAGCTATGGAAACTTTTGCCCAGAATGCTCCAGGCCTGGGGCTCTTTTGTATAAAGAGTATTTTTTTCATTTTCATCTCCATATCCAGTAACGGAACTAGGTGGGTGCGGGCCCTGGTGCAGGCCGAGCAGCTGCCTCCCCCCATCGTCCGTGCGCGTTTTGTTTGCGGCTGCAGCCGACTCCAGCCGGCTGCAGCGCACGTGATCTGCCGGGGGGCCCTGCGAGGGTACGGACCCTGGCCCAATAGATTTCTTTGCCTATAAAAAGGATTAATTATATCTTAGTTGGCATCAAGTACAAGCTACTGTTTATTATTAGTGAAAAATTAAAATAAATCAATCTAACTTTTTAAGAGTTTGCATTATTTAATTAGAATGCATGCAATTTAGGGGTCTACATCTCCCCTTTAAACACCCATCACATACACAGAACAGATTATCTATTTGAAAGAGAATGAAAGTAAACATCACTTGGGGGTAGTGATGGACGAATAAATTCGCAGGCGCGAATTCGCAGTGAATTTCCTCATTTCCCCGCCAGTAAATAATTTAGAGAAACTGCCTCAAATTCACCAGTGTCAAAAAATGTTGGACACGCGTCGGTAGAGTTGTTCGAGTCAAAACCACAGTGTGTCAACATTATTCGGATGGCCATTGACTTTAACGCCATCATCAGAATTGACGCGGCATCAAAATTCGAGTTTCACCAATTCTTTGGAGTTTTGCGAATTTCATGGGAAATTCGCTAATTTTCCAGTTGGGTAGGAAGAGAATTGCTGGCTTAGAAGAACTCAGCACCAGTGCTCCTGTCAGCAGAACACTGCCCCAGCCCAGGTAAATGAATTCAATTACTGGGGGGTGCCTATGTTTTGGCACCCCCTGTAATTGTTACCCTTTTTTCTCTTTAAAATATGACATTTTGGCTTTAGTGAAGTGTACTTTCCAGCATCCTCTCTGTTGTCCATAATTATGAGGTACCCTGGGTGGTCATACTCCCAAAAGGAAACCATGCACAAAGCAGGGGGTACATTCAAAGCACTTAAAGCAGGGGTTCCACCAAACCATGTATACTCTTTACTGGTATGGGACCTATTATACAGAATGACTGGGACCTGGAGTTTTTCAGATAAGGGATCTTTCCTTCTATATCTTAGCTGGGAACGAGTACAAGGAACTGTTTTGTTACAGAGAAAATAGTTTTAAAAATGTAAATTATTTGATTAAAATGGAGTCTATTGGAGATGGTTTTGGATAACGGGTTTCCAGATAACAGATCCCATACCTATATAACACTAGCCTGTGGTACAAATACCTGATAGAATAGAGGAACTGTTTACATCAGTGGTTCAGTCTACTGAGTCCTTTTACCACTTCCAAGCCTCAGATGGCAGGTGCATATTTGGGGTTGCCTCCAAGAGGAAAGGGCTGTTGAACCCTGGCAAATGTATGTGTAGGGACCAGTGGGGTTAATTGCCCTCTGGTTTGAGCCACATGGCTGGAAAACCCCTACTTGGACTGTAGCTACAGGGTTTCCTAGGGGCTTGGCAGGGGCCAGAGCCCTTGTGTTGGTGCAGCATGGCTGATACCAAAGGAAGTCACTAGGCATAGCTGCTGCACCACTATAAAAAGAAGAGCCATGTGCTCGGACAGCAGAGATTTGCTGGATACTCCTTCATGGAGGAGATAGTGATTTCAGCCACAAAGATGTAGGGGCAGGAGGCTGGGGTAGGAGACCCCATGCTTGGGAACTAGACCAGGAGGGTCTGAAGCTCCTGATTCCGGAATTTGGACTTGGAATGCTCACGCTATCTACAGTGCTGGGAGCTGCAGTTCAGAAAGTGCAAATAAGAAGAATTAAAGGCGCATCTGCTGGCTCAATGGTAGGGTACATGAACTCCAATGTAAAGGTAAAAAATCATGTTTATTATTTCATTTAAAAACATGAAGAAACTCAAAGTTCCAAAAATTCAAAGATGAATGAGCAGGGCATACATATATTGAATACTATGGAGGATGATACAGTCTCTAATTATGCGGGCACAAGAGAAAGACAAGTACAAGAGAAAGACAAGCAGCTGATATTTTTTATGATACTAATGAGGAATCATTTATATGTTTTACTGATATTGATAATGCAATGGATTTATGCTATGGATTGGAAAGGAACATGATAAAAGAAATGCATTTATGGTGGGATATCTCCACTCTACAGAACTATCTGAAAGTGGGCCATATACCTCAATGCCTTCGTATGAGGAAATTTCCTGCCTTTTCTGATGTTTCTCGGGAATTTGTTGAGTCTTGGATCTCCACTTCATCTTCTTGCTCTTATAAACCAATGGAATTAATTATTGATTTTCATACCAAGAAACACAAAACTATACAGGATGGCATCAAGGAATTACAGTCGGATTTATTGAGATGTGAGGCCAATGTGGAAATAGCCGAGATATTGGGACACAATCAAACACTGTGTTAATAAGTTAGAGACAGAAGTGAAGCATACTAAATGAGAGAAGTTTTTGAGAGATAAGAAATATTATGAGTTTAACCATGTTTATGACTGGAATATTCAGAGGAAAGACTTTACATCATATAATAAATTTCCAGTCGGGAAAAAGTCTCAGAAGGGCTCTAAGAAACATGATAAAAAAGTGAGATTTAGGGATTTGGACAACCAACAATCAGATAGCTCTGCTTCATCTTCTGATTTTTTACACACGGAAGGGGATTTTTCCTTGGGCAAATCGGAGGAAGATTCCAGGGGAAGGACCAACAAGAACACATTGTCCCAAAGAGAGAGAGAGTAAAAACCAGAAGTCAATCCCAGCCGATGGATCCGGGAGACCCAGAATGGAATCAGAGGGGGAGTGGAGACAGAGGAAACAGCAGTCACTTTTGACACCTGACCCAGTTCCATGTGTTTTGAGTAATTATATAGTTACACCTTGTAATGTCATTAATTTATCCCAACAGGTATTGACAGATGTCCAACTTAAGGTTTTAAGTCTGGGACTGAATTTCGTTCCGGAAAAGAATATGCGAATCTTTGATACTATTTTGGACATAAATAACTTAATTCGTAAAATTACCTTAAAGAGACATTTTCACCAGGTCACTGATACATGTGACAATATGTTTGATAGTCCTGAGTAATATGATAACTTCTCGTCTTCGTCTATTTCTCTATTTTCACCTAATAGGAACAACATATTATGTCTAATACTATTAACTTGTCTTTTTCCTTTGATGATATTTGTGCTGTGAATGTGATGGAGGTTCTTTTAGCTGAATCTGGTCGGAGGGATAATGCCGGTGACTTTATCACACATACAGGCCTACGAGGAAAATCTAGCTTTTATCCAGTTGAAAATAGGGGTACACATATTGATCTGTTTCAGAAACTTGTTACTAGGGATTTGTGTAGGTTAAACAATAATAACCACCATAACAAAACTAATATGAATAGAATATGTAGTAGGAATATTTTGGATAGTAACAAATCTATGAATTTGACTGAACAAAAGGCTAAGGCCCTAACTGATCTTATGTCAAACAAATCAATAGTCATCAAAAATGCTGATAAGGGTGGGTCTATAGTGGTTCTTGACACGGGATATTATAAATCAGAAGCTCTGCGACACCTACATGATGGTGCAACATATAACACTTTAGAGGGTGATCCAACCATTGAGTTTCACACTAGACTCTTAAGACTATTGGATTGGGCCAAGTTTGAGATGATTTTGAATGATTCCAAATTCCAATATCTGAACATAATAAATCCACATATCCCCATTTTTCATTGGTTGCCTAAGATTCATAAGAGTTTAACAGAGGTTAAAGGTAGGCCAATATTATCAGGCATCGGTTCTTTGTACGACCCGCTATCGGAATACGTGGACCGCCTTTTGTTAGCAATGGTACTCAAATTGCCCAGCTATCTGAGGGATAGCACTGACTGTATTAACAAAAAACAGAAAGTTATTTGGAAGTCATCTTATAGATGGGTAACTTTGGACGTGTCTGCGCTATATTCCTCTATAGATCATGATAGGGGGACCTCTGCTATTCGCTTCTGGTAGATCCATTATGGATTATATTCAAGGCTCCAAAATGAGTTTCTGATTGAGGCCCTACATTATCTTTTGAGTACAAACTACTTTATGTTTAATGGAGCATCATTTTATCTGTAGTGATCTTAATCCCTTCCACAGTAATATTGTGAGTTATTTGAGATACATCGATGACCTGATCCTAATCTGGGATGGTGATTCTTCTTCAGTCAATGAGTTGTAAAATATTGTAATGATACAGGGTGGGGTATCTCTTTCACCAGTGAATTGAGCTCTCATGAGATTGCTTACCTTGATGTCAAATTCACTTCGAACACAGGAGTGATAGACACAGATTTATATCGTAAGCCCATCACCCACAACACTCTATTGCATGCGAATAGCAGCCATCCCAAATATGTTTTGTGGGGGAAACCCTTTGGTTAGTTTCTAAGGTTGCGCAGGATCTGTAACACATGGGACTCTTTCAATTCTCAAGCTATGGCCTTGTGGGACCACTTTGTAGAAAGGGGTTATGCCACCATTGATATTAAAAAAGCATATGACAGAGCTGTAGGTGGTAACCGATGTGATTTATTAAAAGGCATGTCCAATTGTGGTGCTAGAACACAGTGTATATATAACAGTGTATATATAATATGATCTAGTGGAGACACTTTGCAATGCTCAGATACCCTTTTTGGGTTTCCCCGTATTATTACTACATACTCTAGGGAAACCCCTTACTTTAAGAAAATAATACGTGAACATTGGGGGATTTTAATACAGGTTCCTGTCTTGAAAACCATGTTCCCATCCCAACCTTGTTTTGTCTTCAAGAGGGGGAAAACCATTGGTTCCTCCTTATCCCCTAGTCTGTTTTTGGAAGAAAAACCATTAAGCCCCTCCAATTGTCTCAGTGACTGTCAAGGGCTGTTATAGGTGTGGCAGACCACGTTGCCATGCTTGTGCCCTGATGAATCCCTCGAAGACTTTCAGGTCTAGAAGCAATCCCTATAACCATAAGATCAGGTTTTTACGCCAAATGTGGTACCAAACATGTAATATATTTAATCACTTGTGCCTGTGGTGAACATAATATTGGCAAGACAAATAGACCAGTGAGAAGACGCATATCAGAACACATGAATGGGGTATCGAGAGGAGACGAGCTCTGCTGTAGCTAAACATTTGATCGAACAACATGAAGGAAAAAAATGTGTTTCTTTTCAGGTCATAGATAGAGTGGTCTTAGGTATTAGGAAAGGTGACACGGAAAGATCTCTTTTAAAAAAAGAAGCGTTTTGGATTTTCACTATGGATACAGGATACCTAGAGGCCAAAATAGAGAATGGAAACTTAATTGCTTTATTGATTAAATTGTTTTTCATTTTTTCCTTTTTTTTCTTATTTTTTCATTGTCATTATTTTAGTTTTTTCGGGACTTTATTTTGTACTTGTATTTGAACTACTTAACCTTTGTAGGCAACTTATTTATTCATATTTTACACTACACCAGTTATAATTTATAATTCATAATTTGTTTCCTTATATTTGATATTGGTTTAATTTTTCAGTTTTTGATTTCCAATATATTTGTTTAATCTATTAAATTTAATATGAATTTAGTCAAATCGTATTTACCTGATGTTTTTAATGTGTTATAAATATGTCAACAGGGGGCGCTTTTGGGTACTGACGAAGTGACCATTGTAGTCACGAAACACGTAGAGCCATGCACTCCCATGCCCTACTTATCCATCTTTGAATTTTTGGAACTTTGAGTTTCTTCATGTTTTTAAATGAAATAATAAACGTGATTTTTTACCTTTACATCGGAGTTCATCTACCCTACCATTTAGCCAGTGGATGCGCCTTTTTAAATGAAATAATAAACGTGATTTTTTACCTTTACATTGGAGTTAATCTACCTTACCATTGAGCCAGCGGATGCGCCTTTAATTCTTCTTGTTTGCTTTAACCCACGTGACCAGAGTGGATCGGTTCAGCTGGATGGAGGGATAGTGCTCTCACCCCATCTCACGGTTGAAGTCGGTTTGCGCGTGTATGTCTTTCATTATATACGTAGTTCAGAAAGTGTAGCAAGCTACAATGTGCTTGGATAAAGGATTTCATCCTTTATCACCCAGCCCCTGGGTGAGCACTTTGGAGTTACGGGACTTTGCCTGGCACGAAGGGCCAGGATCTTAGACTGCATATATTCCCAGGGGAATGGGTAATGAAAATGTAAATGTGTTTTACTTTGCCTTTAATGTTACATAAAGTTATTTGTTATACAGTACTTTGTGTATTTGAATGTTTTCCTAATGGGGCCACCCAGAGGTGTATTCCCTGATCCCATTAGGTGGAGGCACTGCCAGAGAGGAGTTTCCCCAGTATCTTTCACTTAGCAAAGGGGACTCAGGAACTATATGATGTATAACCATTGGCACAAGGGGTGGCCAAAATGGGGTTACATATGTAACTGGGGATAGAGGGAGAAATGAGGGTAATGTGCACTGCATCTAATTGAGATGTGGGGGGAGGATACCAGCAGGAAATCTTTGTTTTCATGGATAATTTCCATTTAAGAAAAAGCATGGCTGTTATCAAAAGCCAAGACATCACAATGTATTAAACCCTATTTGACAAAAGAATATACTGGAACTAATAAACAGCTTATTGTAATAGAGGCAGCCCGAGGCATTTAATAACTGGAGCAGTTCACATTAGCAGCAGACTTGTGCAGCAAGTAAGACCTTCAGTGGGAGACGGAATTCTAACACAGAACGGCTGGAGCAATAATGTTGACTTTATATTTTTTTTCCCAGGCCTCTGCAATTTTTATAAACTTCTTGCAAAATTGACTTTATATTATATTTGAATGTTGCATTCTGAGGATTTTAATATCATTCCAAATATTAACATTGCTTTGAGGACTGTGTTTATTGGAGAGGCTCTACTGCCCTCTAGTGCAAAAAAACTTGGGGAGAAAAGTACAGAATTTTGCTTTGGATTTGAAACTTTACTAGAAATGGCAAAGATTTTTTAAGAAGGAGAGAAAAAAACCCCCAGCAGATACCATGTTTAAAATGTATACAGTATATAGAAAAGTGTATTTCTGTCTACAATGTGAAATCCAGTCTGTGTTTACAGCAAAGCATGGTGGTGCGGTTTAAAGATGTAAGTTTTCACTAAATGAGGTGGCTTACTCTTTAGTAATCACAACCCATGGTTTCTGTGCTGCCAAGTGTCCCAGGTGACTAACGCTAAAGGGCTCATTTACGGACAATCAAATTGCTTTTTTTCCCCACAAATCTTGAAAAATTTTGTTTTTCCTAAATTTTTTAAAAGCTTTATAAAATTTCCGTTTAAGTGCAAAAACCACAAAAACCTCTAATGCAAAAATGTGCCAAGTAAAAGTTGTTGAGGTGCAATGGGAACTGCACTGATCTTATTGGACCATTTTTAACCAAATCAGACTTTTAGATGTTTTCAGATTTTTCTTTTGCTAGGAATTGTCCGAAAAACTCAGAGGTTTTTAAGGTTTTCGTTTTTTCAGCACATCAAACTTCAATGAAATCATGAATTCATAATGAATGGTTTATTCCTTCATTAAATTCAGATGAACCTTAGAGATCGATTGGATTAGATTGTTCCATAATGTTCATTGATGCCCATAAGATTCTCTTACAGGCTTCATTTAGTAGAATGCTTGTGTATGCGATTATTGGAATTTAGTGACATTAGTTATGTCTCCGCTCAAGGCAAGTTGACAAGATCTTAGTTGCTGTTCCCTGTGCTCAAGAACTTTGTTCATCAAAGTCCACCTACATTACAAGGTGTCTACTGCACAGGCATCTTGCAAATAAAGTGGCCAAGTTCCTCCCTAATATCTGACCTTAGCTGCTGCTACATTTCCATGGAGAAAAAATTGTTTCCCTTTCTCCTCTGAAAGGAAAGTCCACAAAGTTTTGTTTTTATATTTTAGAGTGAATTTCTTTCTATTTACAACTTTTTAACTTCTTTAATAGTGATTTTGCCTAACATCTTCCCTATACTTCAGTAAGAGTAACTGAAGCAAATGACTAAAGGATAAGAAGGCATGTTTGTGTTTTTTTACCTTGTGTCAGGGGGCCTAATGGCTCCCAGTGGGAGTAGTCCGGACCAGGGAGGAAGCCTCGGGTTAAAAGTCCAAAAACACAGTACAGGCAAGGGTTCAAGAGTCAGGCATAATCAAAAGTCCAGGCAGAGATCAAAAAGGCAGGCAGCATACAAACAGTGTCAAAGTCCAGGCAAGGTCAAGTTCAGAGAATAGCAATTATAATAACACCCAGATACTCACAGTAAATAAGACCTATAAATTGGGCAACAATATGGCGAATTGAGCGTTCTATTTTGAATTTTGGCGCTGGCAGTGGCGTCATCACGCCGGCACTGTAGCACCCACGTGTGACACATGGGCACCACCATCTTGAATTCACTATGACTGCCGGGAGGATAAGACGCACCGCCGGACACTCCCGGCAGTCCTGACAGTACCCCCCCCACCACAGGGGGCCACTGGACCACAAAGTCTTGGCTTCTGGGGAAATTGATTGTAGAAAATCTTCACCAAGTGAGGGGTATGTACATCAGAGTGCTTTTCCCAAGAACATTCTTCGGGATCTAAACACTTCCATTGGATTAGGAATTGTAGAGACCCTCTGGAGATTCTTGAGTCTAAGATCTTTTCCACTTTGTACTCTTGTTGGCCATCCACAGAGAAAGAAGCAGGAGGAGAATGTTCCAAAGAGAAGCTATTAGCAATTGTTGGTTTCACCAAAGACACAATGGAGAATGGACCAACAAATTTTGGAACCAACTTGGGAGAAGGCACTCTTAAGAAAATGTTCCTAGTGGACAACCACACTTTGTATGGAGGAGAGGACAGCGTCTCCGATCAGCAAAAGACTTGTGCATAAGAGCACTCTTTTCCAAGCTTGATTTAGTCAGCCCAAATAGCAGACATATGGGCTGCATGATTGTCTGCAGCAGGGATGTCAGACAAAACGAAGTCTTGTGGGAAGGCTTTAGGATGCTGTCCAAACATGGTCATAAACGGATGGCATGCATTATTATGAGTGAACTACGCCCACAGGAGATCAGACCAATCATCCCGACAAAGGGAAACATGATTCCTCAAGAATTGCTCCAAAGCTTGATTTACACGCTCCGCTGCCCCATTGGTTTGGGGATGGTAGACAGAGGAGAACTGAAGAGTGATACCTAAGTCTTTATATAAGGAGCGCCAGAACTTAGCTGTAAATTGAGATTCCCTGTCAGAGACTATCTCAGCTGGGAAGCCATGCAACCAGAAAATAAATTGGATGAAGAGCTGGGATAGTTCCACCGCTGAGGGAAGTTTTGTGTATTATGATATGTTTCAATAAAATTGCACTCAACATAATTCACAGTAAATAACTAAATACAGCAAAGAAATAGTGCCTCAGGGACATAATAAATCAATAACTGAGCATTTTGTATGGACATTTGATGAATTTGCCCTACAGTAAGTAGGTCATCCTGATATTTATATTTGCAGAAACATTTTTTTTTACAATATAGCTACAATAGTTGCTTGCCACTTAGTGCTATAAATGGCAGTAATTATCCAACGTTAACTCCCCAGTTATTCTCATTAGTGTTTTAGCAATGTCAACTTTCTTCCCTCTCTCCCATTATAAACTAAATTTGGCTTTTCATTGCTGTAACATTACACATCAGCGCACAATCTTTACTGTATATACATTTACCATAATAATTGCTTGCAAAGTCTAGTGAAACAGCTGTCATTGTTAAAACTTTTTCATTTACAGTTCTACATCTAATGGAGAGATTTGCAGACATGAGCAGCAGAGGTGGTATATGTAGGTGAATACGCCTGACTGCAAACTTAACATTGCTTTAGAAGAAATATGCTATAGATACAACAGAGATCTCAGAAGCAAAAATGTCCTGGCAACATAATTCCAGGATGATACAAGGAAGGAAAAAGCACAAACAGAAATGTTTTAAATGTTTTTAAACAGCACAGAATATTTTCTATTGTTCACAAGTGCACACACTTTGGTCTCCATGCGAAAACTTGGTTAGCAAAAGAGTTCAGATTTTCTGGGAGATTGTGGGACCTGGTTTACAAATAGTCCTAGAGGAAGTCCTCCACAAGTAGTGAGATGCCTTTTCCATGCCATCAAATAATGCTGTCCAAAAAGGGATCATTGTAATATTATAGACTGGTACAGTATCTGATGCCCAAGATGGACTAATTTTCAAGGCTAAAGTCTAGCATCCTTACCTAGATTTGAATTATAATATGCAATTAAAGGCTGAACAATTTGTCCTGGACCTACCGTTTTTTTTTCTATTTGCACAATATACAGTGGAGAAGAATGTGTAGTTGCTGCCTACAAGAAGCATGTACAACATTATCAGTGTTGTACTAGGATGCCAGGGGAGACCAGTAAATCTCTGTCCAAAGGCCAACTTGCTATATTATTTTTCTCTTCTCCTCACTCAGGGTCCTTGTTCTCCTAGTCTCTTCTCTTTATCATACTTCTCCATACTATCTCTCCATAACACCTCAAACAGAAAAGAAGAATGACCAGGATGTAGTCAAAACAAAATGATGAGAGAGCACCTGGAGGGACTCCTAGGGGCAGATGTATCAAGAGTTGAATATCGAGGGTTAATTAACCCTCGATATTCAACTGCCGAATTAAAATCCTTCGACTTCGAAAGTTAAACGATTTTGCGCAATTCGTTTGATCAAACGATCGAAGGAATAATCGTTTGATCGAACAATTAAATCCTTCGAATTAAACGATTCGAAGGATTTTTATCCATCGATCGAAGGATTATCCTTCGATCATAAAATTGTTAGCAAGCCTATGGGATGGGGACCTTCCCCATAGGCTAACATTGGCCTCGATAGGTTTTAGGTGGCGAACTAGGGGGTCGAAGAAATTTTTGAAGAGACAGTACTTTGACTATCAAATAGTCAAACGATTTTTAGTTCGAATCATTCGATTCGAAGTCGAAGGTCATAGTCAAAGGTCGAAGTAGCCAAAAAAAACATTTGAAATTCAAACTATTTTTCCTCTATTCCTTCACTCGAACTTAGTGAATGGGCCCCCTAATGTTTATCTGTCATCCTGGTTGGCCAGTTTGACACTGCAGGTTATTTACTTTCCTGAAGGTTCATCTGTAGTTTTACTTCATTCGTCTATAGATCACTGATTTAAAAAGGCCAATTTAAAAGTTTTAGCTAATTTATTTTTTAGTTAATTGTTTCATAAAAGGACCTTAGCCACCAAAATGTAGTTGTGTGACTATTGGCTAGTGGTCCTGTAAAGGTTACAGAATTAAGGTCAGATCACAGCTGCAGCACTAAGCTAAATTTTTACTTTGCATGCTAATATATTTTTCTCATAATAAAAAATGTCTGTATCAGGAGTGCAGGTTAATATTTTTCTAACATTGCTAATCACCATTTAGGCTAGATATGTTCAGTGAAAAAAAGTTCCCTAAACCCCAATGGAGAAAAGCAGATTGTACTGGGTGGCTAAGCCAGGGGGTCTTGGTAAGAAGACAAAAGAATCCTTACATATGCAGATATTGTTTGTATGTTTATCTGCATTTTTGGGTATATGTGGCAAGAGAATATAAAATGTTTGTCTAGTAATTTCCTTTGTAAACAATGGGAATATTGAGTTATTGTGGTTTTTAGGATGTTGCTTATCCACACTATACAGTAACTATTCCTAGAAATGTATTCTGATTTACCATATCTTCAATACGGCATAAGGTTAAGAGATTCCCTGTTGGTACGAAGGTTAGTGTGGTAACGTAAATAGCTCACATTTTGCTGAAATTGTTATTTAAAAAATACCTTGTGATATGTTCTGAAGCCAAGCACAATACTTAATAATATTAGTCAACTGAATAGTTTTTACTCCTTATATGTAACAAATAAGGACCCTCTATCTGTTTAAAGTGATCTCTAAAATGTATTTGTATTGCAAAATCATGTCCCCTCTCAAGTGCCTTTTTTCCAGAGAAAACAACCCCAACACTGACTGCATACTGAAGGTGAGGCCTTACCTAACATGCACAGCATGTTTACAAATTTAGAATAAAGCTGAATAAATATATTTACAGCAGAACCCAAAGTTTTCCTTGAATCCACTCTGATATTATTATAAACTGGTCAATAGCCATATGACTTACAATAACATAGCAACATAGTAAGTAAGGTTGAAAAAAGACACACGTCCATCATCCTTTTGTTTTTTTTTTTTTTATCTGCCTAACTGCCAGTTGATCCAGAGGAAGGCAAAAAAATAACCCATCTGAAGCCTCTCCAATTTGCCTCAGAGGGGGAAAAAATTCCTTCCTGACTGGAAAATGGCAATCGGAACAGTCCCTGGATCAACTTGTACTATGAGCTATCTTCCATAACCCTGTATTCCCTCACTTGCTATAAAGCAATCCAATCCCTTCTTAAAGCTATCTAATGTATCAGCCTGTAGAACTGATTCAGGGAGAGAATTCCACATCTTCACAGCTCTCACTGTAAAAAAACCCCTTCCGAATATTTAGCTGGAACCTCTTTTCTTCTAATTGGAATGGGTGACCTTGTGTCCTATGGAAAGACCTACTGGTAAATAAAGCATTAGAGAGATTATTATATGATCACCTTATATATTTATACATAGTTATCATATCACCCCTTAAGCGCCTCTTCTCCAGCGTGAACATCCCCAATTTGGCCAGTCTTTCCTCATAGCTAAGATTTTCAATACCTTTTACCAGCTTAGTTGCCCTTCTCTGTACCCTCTCTAATACAATAATGTCCTATTTGAGTGATGGAGACCAAAACTGTACGGCATATTCTAGATGGGGCCTTACAAGTCCTCCCGTGACTCTATGCCCCTTTTAATACAGCTCAAGACCTTATTTGCCCTTGATGCTGCTGACTGGCATTGCTTGCTACAGCCAAGTTTATCATCTACAAGGACTCCAAGGTCCTTTTCCATAATGGATTTGCCTAGTGCAGTCCCATTAAGGGTATAAGTGGCTTGGATATTTTTACATCCCAGGTGCATGACTTTACATTTATCAACATTGAATCTCATCTGCCACTTAGCTGCCCAGATTGCCAGTTTGTCAAGATCGTGTTGCATGGATGCCGCATCCTGGATGGAATTAAATGGGCTGGATAGTTTTGTGTCATCTGCAAACACTGATA
Source organism: Xenopus laevis (assembly GCF_017654675.1). NCBI lineage: Eukaryota > Metazoa > Chordata > Amphibia > Anura > Pipidae > Xenopus > Xenopus laevis. Next base: position 34,189,220 of record NC_054376.1, read on the forward strand.
CATTACTTACAATACCCTCCCCATTAATGAACAAGTTAAATAAAAGTTGACCCAATACTGAGCCCTGAGGGACCCCACTAAGAACCTTACTCCAAGTAGAGAATGCCCCATTAACAACCACCCTCTGTACCCGATCCTGTAGCAAGTTTCCTATCCATGTGCAAACAACTTCATTAAGCCCAACAGACCTTCGTTTAGAAAGCAGTCGTTTGTGGGGCACAGTATCAAACGCTTTGACATGAAATTGTCGTATCTACCAAATGTTAACTTATTCTGTTGGAAGGAGTAAAGATACAATTTCAGAACAAGTTTCCAAGTTGGCTGTGTTAGTATAAAAGAGACAGGGTAGAGACTTGTCTTTTATGAAAGGCTGATAATTGCATAATGTCTGCAGGGATTGAAAGAATTTGATTTGACGCACTCCCATTAGCTAGAAACAGAATCATCGTCCCCCATAATCAATTTAAAAAGATAGAAATGTCACTTGTTTCTTAGAAAGATATCTAGATAAAATGATGTGCTCCAAGAGTATAAAGTCAATATTTGTAGCAAAGTGAAGCCAGAATCATTAGCATGAGGGGAAAATGAGGAAAGAGATGTTGAGGAGCCTGAGTTTATGATCCAGGGTGAACTGGTATACAAGAGGCAGTGGCAATACTTTACCTGTGTGTACCTGCTTTGTGAGTATGGATTTGTAATCCAGCATCATGTGGATATCATTTTCTCAATTTAACTTCATTTAGTTTCCTCATCATTAACAAAATACATAAATCAGGCTTTAAAAAAATTCCATATTTACAATGTTTTGGAACAAAATTGAGGCCACCTGGTAGGGATGTAGCGAACTGCCGATTTGGTGTTCGCGAACACCGGCAAAAAATGCGAACGTTCGCGGACAGTTCGCGAACTTCGAACACCCGCTAAAATCGTTCGATTCGAACGATCGAAGGATTTTAATCATTCGATCGAAGGATTTTCATTCGAATCGAACGATCGAAGCCATTCGATCGAATGCTTTTCATTCGATCGAATGCTTACAATCGTTCGAACGAATGGAAATCGTTCGATTTTTAGCGGTCGAAGGAATTCGAATGGTCGAATGGTCAAACGACTTGTATTCGAATCGAACGCGAACTCAAAATGCGAACGTTCCCGAACATTCGGCGGACGCGAACGGTCGAAGTTCGCGCGAACTAGTTCGCAGCAGAACAGTTCGCTACATCCCTACCACCGGGGACAATAGAAACCAATCCTGCTATCTCAATACATATCCATATATATAGTAAGTGACATACTAGCTGAATGTAAGAAGTCTAGTGGGACTTACTCTTACTCTTCAGGCAAATTCACATGGTGCCTTGGTTAGCATCACAAAAGCAGGGCAGGAATTAGGGGGAAGCCAAAGAGGCATGTGCCTAAGGCACAAATTGAATTACTAGTCAACACTTTATTGCAAAACAAAAAAAAGCAGAGCCTTGCATAAGTTGGGGCACACTGATATCTCACCTGTTTGTCCCTCAATTTAAACAGCAAGGAGTGGGGGGGTGAGTCTATACATTTTTTTTTCGTGTAAACACTTAATTGGCATATTAATTGCTGGTTCCAGTAATGGTTCCATCAATTTATCTTCAGATTCAGACTGGATTCAGCAGAGGGGAGGTTAATTGCTGGCAGTTTCTGAAGATTTTTTTTTTTAACACGGCAGAATCACATAAGCACCTTCTGCTGTAATTCAATTCACGGGTAAATAATATGGCAGTTTATAAAGTTACTGTCCATCATAAATTACACGTGAGCAGTTTGAAATTGCTTTTCATAGCACCAGCTGTTCATGGAAAACAATGCAATCCCTTATTGTGCCGGGTCCCATATGATGACAGAGGATTTACTTAAAATGAGGATTTATCTCTTAAATTACACCTGTCTGGCCTTTCAGATGGAAGCATAATAAAATGTCAGTAGAAATTAAGTGGATAGAGTGTGGAGGTTTAACTATGGATAGTAAATGTAGCCATTGCAACATCTGCCACAGAGAGCCTGCAATAACAGGGTTCTCCTTTACCACAACTCTTCGCACTTGGTATGGTGAGCTCAAAGAGTTGTGCATTAGAGAATGGCTGTTATAATAAAATAACGTACACATGGTTGACCCTCAAAGAGGTGCTTAGAGCCTTGGACTAAAAACCTCTGAAAAATACTGCCTTATAGTTACTCCTCCTATGCTAGGGATAGCTGTCAACATCTCTATCAAGTGGTGGAAGCATATTATTCAGACAATGGGGCAAATTTACTTACCTTCGAAGTTGTGCCAGGGCGCCGCTAAGTTCGCCACACTTCGCCAGGGCGCCGCTAATTCACTAAAATCCGAAGTTTCACTCAGGGAGGCGAAAGGTAGCGAAGTACTTTAGCATTGCCAAAGTACAATGGACGTTTATGTAGCAGCAAATACATTACACTACACAATCCTGGGAAAGCTTCATAAAATAAAATAGAGTTGTTATTTTGCTCTATACATTTGCTCACTGTGTAGTTTAGGTGCCATACTGTATGTTAGGAAATGTAGGGGGGAAGGAGGGTACCCCCCAAAAAAATTAAGATCTTTTTCAGCCTATAACCTTTAAAAAAGTAAAAGACACCAGTGTTTTTTTCAACTTTTTTTGAAACAAGCCCTATCTACTCTATTGCGTGGTCTGAGGTGGCGAAGGCAAGTCTGGTGCAAGAGGTAACGTTCAGTAAAATGTGAATTAGCGTTGTTATGTCCCTTCACCATACTGCAACTTCGTCTGGCGTAAGGGTGCGAAGTAGTGCTAGAGTAGGTCCACTTCGCTAGCGAATTTACGCCAGCACCCATTAGTAAATCGGCAAAGTAACAAAATGACATCACGCTGGCGAATTTTCCTTTAGTAAATTTGCCCCGATGAGCAAATCACTGAAGAATGAAAGAAAATTGTAGGGTTGGTGGAAATGTAACGGTTCTAGGATTATAATTCAGTGAGCAGAACAATTCCTGGGAGTTAGATTATTTTACAAGGTCTGGGTTTACACATTGTAATTATAGTACTGGGGGATCGGTGAATGAAATCATTTTTTGTTGAAGATAAATATGAAATGGTTGTTTGGAGACCCTGAAATTTAGTAAAAAGGGAAAAGTTATGCAATGAGGTTGTGACCACAAAACTTATATTGACTAAGACTTGAGGACATTAAGACATTTTGTCCATTAAGCTAGTAAATACCCTATTTACCCTTTTAACAAAACCGGGATTGTTTGTCCATTTATTTAATATTGTTATATTTAATATATTAATATAATATAGTGCAAATGATTTATATATAAACATTATTATACCCCATAAGGAAAACAATCACAGTAAAATGATTCAAAACAATATAGTTCTAAATGGATCAAATTGATAGCATACTTTTAATTAAATTTGGTCCCAAATCCCCCCTCCCCCTTCAGTAGAATTCTACTATATTAAATTGTATCCAAAATCTAGGTGGAACAATATCCACCATGATTCTCTCTGTCTATCAAACTACAGTATTTCCGTCATCTCCTGTAGTGGAGGCTGCAGTAACATCAGTAGGTGCAACAACTTTAGGTTAGCAACAAAGGTCCTGAAATCTGAATGGTCAAAACATAGAGATTAGTGACAAAGGACTGTTTTTTTTTTTCATGAAAATTAAGCTCTGCACCACTTTGATAAATTACTAAACCAGTGTGTTTTAATCTGCAGCATTTTCGATTCCATCTTCAAGGCATACAAGATATTGAATAGGACGAGGCAGGGGCTGTCTCCTCTGTGTATATTTGTGCTTTCAGATACTCCCTGGCACAGCCAAAGATCATTAACATTGTTAATTCTCTTACTATATAAGTTTGGAGATGTTGACACATCTAATTTGTAACTGACAGAGCAGCTGGGAGTTCTTTAAACGATGGCTTTCTGCACATTCCCCTTTGAATAGATGTGTTGATACCTGACAGACTCACTGGCTGTTTTGTTCAAAGTCTGCAGTATCTGCGTGTTTCCTCAACCTAAGCCAAATGTCGTGTTGAATTCAGATTACGGAGCTGTCACTAGATCTGAATTCTGGTGAACTTTTCATTGGACAACGAAGCTCCTTTTTTCATAGAAATACAGGTCAATCTTCAAAAGAAGATTAAAAACATATACTGTATTCCTTTCAATAACTTGGACATTGGGGCATGTTTATCAAAGAGTGAGCACAAAGTATACTCATTTTTAATGGTGTAGTTTTCAAAGCATTCACTTTTCATGGTCACCCTATTATAAATGTATGTACTCATAAAAATCAAATACAAGTGAATAGGTGCAATTATGTCCAATTTTGGTGAGTGTGGGTTTCATGAGTCTCTAGATTTCACAAGGTGTTGGAGGTTGTTGACCATTGTCCTGCATCTTTGTGGGGCTTTGAGGCAATGCACGGTTCCAACAGGCATGATAATATTCCTGCATTCGGTAAATATAAACCTCAATTCTAATTAGGGATGGGCGAATTTGAATTTGACCTGTTTTGACAAAAAATTGCTGCTGGCGAATTTGACGCACACAGCCATACAAGTCTATGGGGCAAATTCACTAAACGCCAAAAATTCGCCAGCGCTGGCTTTGTGCACATTGCAACACTTCTCCAGATGTAAATTCGCCTGGACAACGCTAATTCACGAAGATCCGAACTTGCAAATTAGGCTCAGCAGTTCGAAGTTATGCTAGCGTTGGCTAATTAGCATATGGCGTGCAGTTAAAGTACAATGGCCGTAAATACATTACACTACACAAGGCCAAGGAACCTTAATAAAATTATATAAAGTTGTTATAATGCCCTACACATGTGCCCACAGTATAGTTTAGGTGCCATATGTTAGCAAATGTAGGGGGGAAGGAGGGTATCCCAAAAAAAATTTATGATCTTTATCAGCCTATCATCCTTTAAATAGGAAAAAAACGCCAGCGTTTTTCGGGACTTAGAAAAATTTTCGACTTTTTTTTGAGGAACTCCCATCTACTCTATTGCACTTCCCCTGGTTTGAGGCGGCGAAGGCAAGTCTGGCGATAGAGGTAACGGTCAGTAAAATCAAAAACTTAGTGAATTTGCGTAGTAACGCTCTTTCGCCAGACCAAAAATTCGCCTGGCGTTAGAGTGCGAAGTAGCGCCATAGTCGATCTCCTTGGCGAAATTTCGCCAGCTACCATTAGTAAATCGGTGAAGTGCCGAAATGACGTCATGCTGGCGGATTTTCGCCAGCGTTAGCCACTTCGCCCTTTAGTAAATTTCCCCCTTAGTGTTTTCAAAATTTGTGTTTTTTTCAAAACACAAAACATTATAACTTGCTTTCTGGAAAAAAAATTGCAAAGCCCGTAAAAAATCGTAAATATTTTTTTTCTGAAATTTCGACAAATCCATTGGAGTCAATGGGAGTTATTTCTTGCATTTTTACAACAAATTCATTGGAGTGTTTTCCCCCCCTGAAAAACTTAATTTATTTCAAGGACACAATGAGCATGGCGATATTTGTTTCCCCCAGTCACTAGCATATTTATTGAAAAAAAACTGAATTGAGAGAAAATGCATTTATGTTAAGTCACAAATGTTCCATTAATTTTCGAGTAATCTGTAAAGAGAAAGAGGGGACGCACATTAGTGAATTATGGCGACATGCAATTAGAATTTTATAGTGGTATTAACAAAAAGAACTTAAAAACTCAAAACCACCCAAAACTAAAACATATATTTCATATAAGATGTCTGCATAAAGTTCCTAATTTCCACTACTTCATATTCCTGTTTTGTATCTGTATAAACTTATATTTTGACGAGCTTTGCTGTGTTTTGGAATTATTTATATTTACTGTATAAGGAGGAAGTAAGGGCGTTGCAAGTTTCTGTATTGAGAGAATTCCCTTATGTTCCTGAATCATTTTTTAACAAAGGATTAAATAAACATGAGCCCACCCTCCCTGGCACAATTGATTATATATTCACTCAATGAGAACAGTATTTGTGGTTTATTTTATTACTGCTGAACAACATATCAAAAAAAAAAACCATCAGAAATCATACAGTTCATTTAAAGAATGAATGCAGGGAAATGATTTCCAAAATATTTCTATGACTTTAGCGCTGTTTGTTTTAGATATAATGTAAAATACTTATCAAATCAGTCATTTATGGCAGCCCTCAGCCTACAGTTCATATCTTGGATAATATATACAGCATTTATTGATTTGCTTTGCTGATAATTGTGCTCATAACCTCTGTAAAACAATATATTTGCTTTTTATGCAGGTTTGCAATAGCTGAGACAGAACCCTGTGTATAGGCAGAATATGTTAGCTTAATAGCAATTTGTTATTGGAATGCTTCTATCTTGGGCTGTACGAATGCTTGTTCACCATCATCCATCATGATGACATTGTTTTATTATACAAAGTTTATTCTTTTATTTCTTGCAGCCATGCTCAGTAAAGCGCTGCTTATGACATATATTAGCAGAGAGCTTGGGCTGTGCTCTTTAAGTATAATTTAACCTGACTCTAGAGTTCCAGGGCTCTGCATTAATCATGGATCTTGTTGGTCCAATGCCTAAAGAGATTTTCTGCCCCTGACTGATCCCCTTGTCTTGATAAATGTTATATACAGTCTCCAGCAAGACGCTTACCAAAATAGCATGTAATGCATTCGCAGTGGCATTTATTGCATGTAATGCATTACCAGTGGGGTTTATTTGCATTGAAACCTAAGTAAAGGAAACTCTAAAAACAAAAAACTCTGGTTTTTAAGATATTCGCGTACTTTTACACGGCTAATGTAATTAATTTGAAAGAAACAGCCCCGCCTGCTGATTATTTGGGCTCACTGGCTTCAGTCAGCTGAAAATGTATTTGGTGAGAAAATAAATGTCTTGTGATCTTGCTCTGCTTACAACTGACCAGAGAAATGTCAGATAACTCTTTTCTGCTCACTAACTCCATTTTTCTAAGCAGTGCGGCAACTTTTTGAATTAAAAACAGTGTCATCTGCTGTTCATTTCAGTCATCTGTCTGCAGGCATCTGAAAATGTATTTTGTGAGGAAAGCAATGTCTTGCATTGTCTGTTTAAAAAATTAAGTCAGTCTGGTCCTAAAAGGGAATGCAGAATTAATAACAGCAATACTGTTTATCTGTACAACATTTTGTAGACCATGTAAGGGTAATTCTTAATGTGTGCTGCTATTACAACATAATCCCTCCCACCCAAGAAATATGTTACCACTACCACTTAAGGAAAGGAGGAATATCTAAGATATTACAATTAGTTTGATTGGAAACAAGGCATCCTATCAGCCAATTAAAGAAAAGGTGAGAGTCCAGCATGAACAGACAGTCCCAAAAATATCCATATAACAGAAACTAATAAACCATACCCATTTTTCGACAGTAGGTCATTGAATAGGGCTTGTATTGAACATACTTGTTGCCTATTGTTGTAATTAGGAAATCAGTTTTTTTTTTGTTTTATTATTGCACTAAACATGGCAACATCTGTAATTGAAATTAAATTCAATTTCCACTTCATATTAGTTTGATCACAATTAAAGCAAACGAGCAGTCTAGTGAGCTGCTCCATTCTTTCATTCACTATGCAATCATTAATGTACTTGAAATAATAGTAGAGCAGACCCATGTTTCCAACACTTTCCAATCATCCATAGCCTGCGCCTTTTACTGTATTTCAGTACCTAACCCTATCCCTACAAATCATCCTGTCCCCAGCAGCGCCTTCACATACTCACCAGAGTGTTACCAGAAGCGGCAAAGAGTGAGACAATGCAATAAATCCTTAAATATGATTTCTGCGATTTTTTTCATAAAAAATATACCCTTTGAGCTGATTATTATTTTTTTTCTTACTGGCTACGAAATAAAAACCCTTGCAATTTGCAGAAATCAAAATGGTTGATCTTTAATATAACATCTGTTTCACACATATTTGTTCCAAAAGGATAAACAATGGGTATGAACTGGTGGTGCACTGCTCTTCTTCAGTCTATTGGGGCACATCGAATGAAAATAGCTGTAAAACGTAAGCCCAGACACAAACTGAGTTTCAGTAGAAATAGGGATTTATGGCAAACTCGTTGCTATAAAGATCCATAAAAAACATTGCAGCATTGTTCAGAGAGCCTCCCTTTGCACTAGTTCTTGCCATAAATATATAGATGTGATGGAATAATATCATTTCAAAGATTTATATATGTTTAACATCACATACATGCAGTAGACCTTTGACATATGGATGCTGACAGTATAAAGTGGTATATTTTCCGTGGCAGTGGTGCCAGTATAGAATATAAAACTATATATCAGTTAACTTGACAACTATTCTAGCAAATTATATTACATACTGAAGGAAAGGTCTTATAAATATGCTGCTTGGCTCTCTATAGAGCACTGTAGCACCATCTACGGGACTCTTTAGTACAGAGACATGTTCTTCTATTATTCTAAACAGTGAGAATGTTATAATATTCCTCTCATACTGTATACTAAACTGCTTACACACAACTCTATTTATCCATCATCTTTATCTTGCCCTAGTGTTGATCACACTGCCCAGCTATGAGGACCAAGACTAAGAATTTAGTTGTCCTGTTCTGATATTGCAATGAGTGTTCATCATTAATGTTATACTATCTTATGTGTCATTTTGTAAGAGGCCTAGAGAGGCATCCAATGTAAAACATAAATCCAGGTTAACCATTTTAATCAGTACTTTCAAAATAAGATGAATGCAAAATGATGTAGGCATCCCCATGTTTGTAATTTGCTCAGTACAATATAACTATCTATGTAGTCCAATCCTGTATCAATGCACACAGGAAATAGGGAGGGATAGTTCTTTCCAGGTCCAAGTTATAGGCAATCAGAGATGTCCACTCTCATAACTGTGTTTTGGAAACATGGTTAACATTCCCATCATTTTTTCTACAAAACTTTATTATCTTCCCTTTTCCCCCACCCTTATTTCATTCCCATTTCTTCATCTCCTAGCAATGTCCTACAAGCCCTTGTACACCCACAACAAGACACAGCACAGTAATGAAGTGTACAGTATTCCTATTGGCTGTCAGATTCCTTTTTTATGCAGGGAGTCAGGCAGTCCCTAAATTGGAACTCTGACAAATCCCATTAGAGAAGTGAGTAACTACCCCTCACAGACACAGCTCGGAGACAATAAATGTTACAGCCGCACAATGAGGAAACATGAGACATCTCATTCCCAAGGGACACAAAAAACATCTCGCCTTATGACAAGTTGTTAACATTATGGATAGCATCTGCCTTGGCCTTTATCATGTTTGAAATTTGTTTTCCCTGATCGCTGCCCTGTCCAATATTAAGATTCTAGAATGCAAGACAAAACAGAGCACATGCATTAACATCCTACAGAAGATGAAAGCAAATTAGATATATTACAGCTTATTTCAATCTCATTTGAAAAGCAAGGGGCTATAAGAAATCGCACTGAAATCAGATGAATATAAAGGCCGGTAAATAAATATTCAGATTATGCTGATGATGATTTTTTTTTTATGCAGCATGCCAGGCCTTAAAAAGAGACTAAAGAAACTCAATTTGAACATGTGTTGATAGTCATTGGTGGTGTATCTTCCCCTGAATAATAATGGAGGCTAATAAAATGTTTTTTTAATATGCAAATGTTTGTGTTGAGCCACCTCTAATCCTCCTGTCCACATACTCTACAAAAGGATATGTGGCAGGCTTTTTAAAATGGTTCTCATTTATAAAAAACAATTATGGTATGGAAATATCCATACGTCATATAACTGAAGGAATCAAATCTTTACTCTAGAGAAGATCATAAAGTATTTTCTTTGAAGCAAGGGATCCATACATTATGGGTTTCATCTTTAATTGTAGCCAATGATGCAACCCCTGAATCAGTCATACTGATTATATACATTAGATAGCTTAAGGAAGGGGTTTTTTAGTAATTAAGGGAATACAGGGTTATGGAAGACAGCTCATAGTACAAGTTCCTCCACATCCTGTTCCATGATGTTGTGATATAATACAGCATTAAAGCCTATTCTATATGCACACATACTTGAGACATTTACAGCTGATTGTGCTTTTATATCTGAATAACAAGCAGTAAGCACAGGGTATAAACCATTCGCATACTGTTTTACAAGTAAGTGCTTAGCATCTGACATTCATAGCCACATTAATATATGCAGTTTCAAACAGGGCCGGATTTACCCTCCTTGCCCCCCTAGGCCCAGCTACTGTGACGCCCCCCCCCCCCCCGCACGCATTTTCTGGATGTGAATCTTTTTCCAATCAGGACATTTATGCAAAAGGGGATCAGATGGATCAACTAGCAGTTAGGCTTGTTTGAGATATATCTATATATATTCTCTATATATAGACACCTTTTTATACATAGATGCAGAGAGAGATGTGTCCCTTGTTTTGATAAGTTTGTCAATTGTGCTACAGTGGGCAGCCGCAGCATCAGTTAAATATTTATTATAAAATAAAAAAGTCAAATCTTGGCAGCATCATAATCTTTGTAGTTCCTATTTCTCAGCAGACATTATCCCTTATAATACATGAGTGATACTCTGAGTTCCCTGTGTAACTCAGCCTGCAGCCTTGTGCCTTTATATGGTCACAGAACAACCCCTCAGTGACTCCTAATATCCTTATCATTTACAGTAGGGGGTACATTATCCCTTATAATACATGAGTGATACTCCGAGTTCCCTGTGTAACTCAGCCTGCAGCCTTGTGCCTTTATATGGTCACAGAACAACCCCTCAGTGACTCCTAATATCCTTATCATTTACAGTAGGGGGTACATTATCCCTTATAATACATGAGTGATACTCCGAGTTCCCTGTGTAACTCAGCCTGCAGCCTTGTGCCTTTATATGGTCACAGAACAACCCCTCAGTGACTCCTAATATCCTTATCATTTACAGTAGGGGGTACATTATCCCTTATAATACATGAGTGATACTCCGAGTTCCCTGTATAACTTAGCCTGCAGCCTTGTGCCTTTATATGGTTACTGGACCCTCAGTGACTTCTAATATCCTTATCATTTACAGTAGGGGGTACATTATCCCTTATAATACATGAGTGATACTCCGAGTTCCCTGTGTAACTCAGCCTGCAGCCTTGTGCCTTTATATGGTCACAGAACAACCCCTCAGTGACTCCTAATATCCTTATCATTTACAGTAGGGGGTACATTATCCCTTATAATACATGAGTGATACTCAGAGTTCCCTGTATAACTCAGCCTGCAGCCTTGTGCCTTTATATGGCCATAGAACCCCTCAGTGACTTCTAATATCCTTATCATTTACAGTAGGGGGTACATTATCCCTTATAATACAAGAACTGAAATGGTTTTCATTTTGTAGGAAGCAGGAAAGGGACATAAAAAATCTGTAACAGGTTTAGAAGTTAGAACACTTGTGATTCTGCACCTCCAGCAAATCTGCAAGTTGACTATGACATATTTCTCTACATGGCCGATATACAGCAGATCTGCAGGGGAAATATTAAATGTACATACCAGGAACAGATCACCTTGCTGGGACACACGCAGCACAGCAGAGGCAGCAGCAGCACGAGCACAGAGAGGAGTGGGAGGGGGCGGAGCCACAGCGGGAGATAGGCTGGAGGAGCGGTCCTAAAGCCAGCCGGATCTATCAGGAGCAGCCGATTTACACAAGATGTTAGGGGGCGCCTTCTTGCCGCCCCTAACATCTTGCCGCCCTAGGCCCGGGCCTAGGGGGCCTTTCCCTAAATCCGGGCCTGGTTTCAAAGGCTCTGTAGAAACCACAAAATGCCACATTCACGATGAGTTACTTCACAGCAGTGATGGGCGAATAAATTCTCCAGGAATGGATTCTTGGTGAATTTCCGACCGCAATTGTTTTCACGAAACTGCAGCAAAAATTTGCTGCGACAAAAAGAATTGTCGAGCGCATAATAATTGTCATGTACCAAAATTATTCGGACACCCATTGACTATAATACATTTGAACAAAATAGTCGAGTCTCTAAATTGTCGTTTGCATCAATTTTTGTGCGTCAAAATTATTTTGACGCCCATTGACTTCAATGTGCTTCACAAATTTTGCCCGTTTCACGATGGGACAGATTTGCCCATCACTACTTCACAGTGATTCCAGTACCAGAACATAACAATACATATTGTAACTTTCTGTAAACTGCAATTGTTGAAGTGTAAATCCAAGAAATGGCCTTCAGCCAGCAGCTACTGATAAGCAAAAGACTGAAACATATTAGCAAAGTGGAGCCAAATCCTAAATTGTACAGATCCCAGTATTAGTTTACTATGCATCGTAGGTGAACAGTTCTAGGTATTTGTGCATTCATGCTTGCTAGAACATGTAAAGCAGAGTGGGCATCTTCTTGGCTGTTGCTGTCCCCAAGATGAATAATTCGATGCATGCTTTCTAGCAAAACTGAAGGATTTTTTGTGCACCTGGGTCTTCCTATGAGGATCAATTTAGTTGATTTCTTTTTGATGAGAGAGCACTAAAGTAGTTTGACCAAAACCAAAAACTGGTCTGACCAACACACAGATGTGATACGGTTCACTTTAATACATTAGGACAAAAAAGTCACCATAAGAAAAAATTCCAATTGACTTTAATTTGGAGCGAGAAGAAAAAATTTGTTGCATATAAAAATGCACATTGACTTCAATGTGTTTCACGAAATATCGTCGTTTTACAAATTTTTCCAGTTTCACAAATTTTTCGGCGATGTGAAACAGAACAGATTCTCTGATCACTACTTGTCAGTTCTTACCTATATGTTTATGTTGGAACAATTTGAAATTGCAGCTTTATTCTCCTCTGTTTCTCGGTTTAAGGACAGCAAGCCCATGCTTGCCAGCTCTGACTGGCTCTAAGCCTGCCTCTCCCACCATCATGGAGCTCTCACCAAAGATATTGCTCAGGGCAATGGCACACAAAGCCATTCCAGCATAATCAACTATAAGCTCTGCAGTTAAGCTTCACAGGGACCAAAATTGCCCATCACTTGGACCCATTAGTGTATTTACTGGCCATGCAAGTAGTCTTGTACTTCCAGTCAATTTGAAAACATTTGGAAGCAGGACCAGAACAAAGGGTAGATAGCAGACATGTGCCTATGGCATACTAGAGGACGAGGACCCTAGGCACATTCCTCTGCTGCTTTCTCTTATCCACATCAGTGAGCAGGCAAACAGGAGGCGGAATTTGGATGGGGTGAAGGTGAGAAAAGGTGTCTTGCTCGGTCATGTCTGGGGGCTTGTCTTCTTGGGCGCATTTTACTGTGGGTGGAAGAAATTGCAGAAGAAGAACTGATAGCTGGCCATTATCTTTTTTTTTTCTTGCTGTAATTTGCTGCCACTGGAAAGTGTGCTACATCTATACATGGAAATCTAGGGCTAGGTTGATTAATGAGATCGTTGTGAGCCAAGCGTTAATTAATAATAAAGCAAAAATGCTATAAAAGCTGTCTAGCACCTTGCAAAGAAGTGATTGATGTCGCACTTCAAAATTACATATTTTCAACGTATTCAAAATCCTTTCTGCCAATGGAGACACTGAATAATCACCCACAGAAAGAGACAGCCCAAGGGTTTTTATTTCATGTTTCATCTCTTACACTCAAATTAACCAGCTGGGTGGGTACAAACATTTCTGTTATACTGGAAGAATAACCATTCTCAAATGAATATTTTGTGGAGACTTGGAATAATTACGTATTAATGCAACCTGGGGAAATACAACTATAATACTTTTCAAATGAAGTTCAAATAAAAATAACTAGGATTTCTGGTTAGAGTAATAATGTAGTAAGTGGGGACTTTCCTCGGATCTGCCTGAGGAAGGGCTCTGTTCTGCAACTTTTTGAACTTTCATAAAAGACCAGCATCAGTCGGATGGATTCTGGGAATTGAGGTCCCTCTGCTTTCCAGTAATTCTTAGCATCACTCACAGAAGTAAGTAGAAGGACTCAGAGTCCCAGAATCCATGATTTCACAATGGAAAGGAAACACTGTGAGCCTAAGGTAGGAGGTGGGAAACTGGCCACAGTGAACAAAGACAGAATATCATGTATGCCGCTGTAACATATAAAATAAATATATATTTATTCCTTGAAGTTTCAGATAGCATTTATGCACCTTTTCTATATAACCCAACTGTAAAGTGTTTATTTAAAATAAACAAGGGATAAATTTCCCTTTAATGACCTAAATTATTCCAGCATAAAGGCTTTTAACACAATCCTGTGTCCACTTATGAGATTAAGATCATAGTTTACTGCTGTTCTCTCCTCTGTGCTATTAGCTATCCCCAAGACAGGTAAGATGTGTTAAGTGTTTTCCATGCCTTTCTTTAGCGTTTCCATCTCCAGGGAGGTTCTAACCCGGTCTATGTACTCTGAGCATTGAAAATAAACTCTGGATTGTTGTGATAAAGAGTCATTTCTTTTTTTTATTCAACCTGGAATGCTAGTGAATAGCTACAGTACAATTTAAACAAAGTGTTTCTTAGCAGCGCCCTAGTATTATCTTTCCTGTTGGCATTCCTGCCATTTGAGATAGATACTGTGCACTGACTATGATAGAAAAGAAGAAAGGAAGGTGAGAAAAAATGGTTATAATATTGTACCATTTCAATAAGGTTGACCTCATTTAATAATATCAGTGTAAACAGGAAATAAATGGGGCAAAGATTATACCATGTTGGCTAGATCTGTTGATTTCGTCCAGAGAAAAGTTGTAGAAACGCACTGAAGTAAAATGACGTCAAAATGATTTTGACGGGAACGTAAATTTTTATATGCACTACTCTTTGGTCCAAATGCATTAAAGTCAATGTCCATCCGAATTTTTATGCACACAACAATTTCGACACGTGTCAATTTTTTTTGGCGCGTCCGTTTTTCAACGGCGAATTGTCGCAGCAGTTTCGCAAATTAATTTGCTTGTGGCGAAACACGGAAATTCTCACCAAATTCATGTCTGGCGAATTTATATGCCCATCACTAATAAGTTGCAAACTTTACACACCCCTACAAGGTTATGAAATGTTTATATAGAAGCAGTAAGGTAAGTAAGAACAAACTATCTTTCAAAAGCAGTAATCAGGGCTTTTAGGGTGAATGCATAAGCGTCCAATACTGATGAGTGTACCTGTCTAAAATTAAAATTTGCGAAGCACCATAAATTTGTGAAATGCCTTGACGTTTTTTTCACGGTAGTTCTTTTAAGCTTAAAATACATTGAGGTCTTTGGGCTTTTTGTTACCTAAAGTTCTTATTGCATGATTTTACAGTGAAAATATTTGCTAATGGCAAACATTTGCTGCATAGCCATTCCTGGAGAACCATTTTGCTAATCACTAGTTTCCAACTAGTAGAAGCAACATTCTGCAGTCCAACATCATCCATATGATGAGATGTTATTTCTATGGGAAGAAGACAGCAGAAACCACAAATCCTCCTGATATCTATCAGCTCACAATTATGTCAGCCATCATGCATGTTATATCCAGGCTTGTCTGGTCCATTTTGTAAAAACAGCTGTTAATCTTTCAGACACCAAGTGTCATGGTGTAATTATAAGCTGGATGAGCAATGAATAGAGAAGGTTATTATATGTTTAGAAGGCATAGAAGTCTGGTGTATGGTGTTGCGTTCAACATGATTTGCAGGGAAATATAAAGGATGATGTAGTCAGTGATGAGGCTGAAGTCTTATGCGCAGTACCTGACCCTGAATGTAGGAGAACAGACAAGTTAATTGCAGGAACTTGTTACAAATGCCTTCATGTTATGGCTAGAAAGAGAAATAGCTTTTAATTATATTGCAGACAGAAATGGCTGAAAGTTTTAACCAGTCACATTTTAAGAAAACTGATAATAATGAGTAAAGTAGTGCAAGTGCCAACACAGCAAAAAAAGGCAAGTTGTTCAGTCTCCTGCATGGCCAATTTAAGGGATCTTTTTCAAGCAAAGTTTACCACATTTCACTAAAGGGAAAATATATACAGGTACATACTGGATGAACAAAGATGCTAAAATCCAGAGAAAAAAATTCTACTGTTCTAATGACAATTTTTTTACAGGTGTCAATTTATCAAGATTCTCCCAAAAAAGGGACTGCCATCCAAAAGAAGAGTGACTTGAAGGATTTAATTGTTTGATAATTCATGGGGATTTCCATTAGATGGTCATGGTCAAATCTTCACAGTATTGGTAAAGTAAATATAAAATAATACTCACAAGGGTTTAGCACCAGTGAGCTGGATTTAGATGAGCAAGAATTTTTTCAATATTAAAAGTAGTATCTGGAGATATATGGTTTTTGTATGATCAGCTTTTTTCTTTGTCACTTAACCAAGATTTTCATTTATATTAACACAGTCACACTTGTTTTTAACAAAAGCAACAACAGTCCCCATACAGGTGTATAATTTACTAGTACGATGATATGTTTACACTCATTTTGTTTTAAGACAAAAGATAAAGGTAATATTAATGGTGTTTGAGTTAATTTTTCTTACAAAAATTAAGCAAGGTACAAAGTGCAAATCAAGGTTTACAGTTGCATTTGTGTGTAGCCCCCTTAGGGGCAACTGTTTGTGCTCCTAGAATGTTGCAGTGTTAGTGTTAGGCAGTTGAAGGGATAGCAGGTGGGCAGCCCATGGTTGTACCCTGTAATGGCCTTACCCTACCTGTCGTTGAGAACATGCAAACTGAGAAGAGCCAGGGGAACCCAAGAGACTGGAGAGCCCTTACAAGGACAAATACAAGTGGTCCTCTGCACTCAACCCATTATCAATATATTTAAGACAGAGACATTTTGTGCATACTGCTACTGACAAATGCCTTACCCTTTACACAAAACAGGGATTGTTTGTCCATATATTGCTATATATTTAAGCTGGCCAACTACGTCAAAGTCATCCCATATCTGGCCAGTCCTACACTGAAATCTCGGATCTGATTCATTAAGAATATTGCTTTATTATCACTGCCTACAGTTATTGCACCACCATTTGTATATCTGTCTCTTCTTCCATTTATTATTCTAGTTTACACCAGTGTATAATCTGCCTGTGCAATAAGCTCTTTCTCCATTTGCCTAAGAATGACAACATTAAAGGTAGTCTATGCATTTAATTCATGATGAAGACTGAACTTAGTTATCATTTGAAATGCAATAGAACTAATTACTACTTAGCCATGCGGCATGTGTTTTTATGTGTGTCCATTAAAACCCAGTCTCTATCAAGTGCACATACTTCATGATTGACATATATTTAGTCCACATTAATACTTTCTGCAGTGTCTATCAGAGATCAGCATGTTGACTATCCTCTTTAATCAAACCTGTAGTTTACCATCACTGTATTTCAAACTCATTTATTTTTTAGACATAAAAGGTTAAACAAGATGGACATGTATCTTATTTTAACCTAAGCTACTACGTTGCATGAATTGGTATTATTAAAAGTACAGGTATGGGATCTGTTATCTGGAAATCCATTATCTAGAAAGCTCTGAGGTACGGAATGGCCGTCTCCCATAGACTCCATTATAATCAAATAATCCAGATTTTTATAATTGATTTGCTTTTTCTCTGTAATAATAAAACAGTAGCTTATACTTGATTCAAACAAAGATATAATTAATCCTTACTGGAAGCAGAACCAGCCTATTGGGTTTATTTAATGTTTACATGATTTTCTAGTAGACTGAAGGTACGAAGATCTGAATGCATATAAAGTCACTCTGTGCATTTGCAGGCCTGAAAGTATGTTCAGATGAATTGCAAGAAGTGGGCATAGAGATGCAGACGAGCTACCACAAAAACCTCAATGGCAACAGTAGCTCCAGGGTACATTGACAGTGCATGCAATTAATATTATAAATGTTATGCTCAGTGAACCTTGCTAAACTTATAACCCCAGCTGCTGGATCCTAAAGTTCCAAGAGCAGTGTTGGACTGGGATGCCTTGGGCCCACCAGAAAGCCATTGGCCACAGGCCCACTCTCCAAACTATTTTTCCTTTTTTTGTCATTCACTTTCTTTATTCTTTTAATCACTTCTCCTCAAATATTATCTTCAGTTTCTCCCTCCATTTTTTCTCTTCATTCTTATATAGAAATGGGGCAATTGCTGTTGTAAAGGCAAAGAGTTGGGTGAGCAGATGGGCCCACTGAAACCTTGGCCCACCGGGAATTTTCATGGTATCCTGGTGGGCCAGTCCAACACTGTCCAAGAGTTCCTAAGTGCTCACCACAAGTTCCTGTTTCAACCCACCCCAATACCTGTATGACACACAAGTATTGTCATGTCTAGTGATGGGCGAATCTGTGTCGCTTTGAAGGAAAATTTGTGAATTTACCCAAAAAATTTCGAAAACACATTGAAATGGGTGTCAAAATTATTTTGATGAGCGCCAATTTTGACTTGGGCAACAATTTTTATACGCGTGACTATTTTGTCCAAATGCATTAAAGTCTATGGGCGTCTGAATCATTTTGACGCGAATCCATTCCTGGCAAATTTATTCACCCATCACTAGTCATGTCAATTACATTTGTGTACTATATCTGCAAATCATTTACCATTGTCATCCATTATGCTCCCAATAACCTACAGTACTTAGGAATCCTGAAAACACTCATAGCCACTGTTATTCTCCTATAGCTATTTGGCCTATTAGCGGCAGAGGACAAGCTGTAGTTTTCCTGGCAGCCATTAAAAGGTATTCCTCTGTTCCAGACGTTTTAACTTAATATAACGTTTCTAGTCCCTACGGAGCTAGAGCCGTGGATTTGATGAGTTGGTCCTTCACTTAGCCACCATCCGATTACAGGATGACACTTCCCATGCAAGATAAGAAAAAATGTGGTTTATTATCTTTACTTATCAGCATGATTTCTACTCCCCAATGGTTTCTTCTTCCTGTCTGCCAAGTTTTGCTAATTGCACGCTGGGGCTGTTCTCTTCTCTCAGAAACCTTCTCTTATTATTATTGTTTTTGTTCCTTGGGCTTAGATGTTCCCTATCAGATAAAGCATGATTTTTATAATGGATGTTAGAGGACAATCAAGACACTTACATGATGCAACTCAAAGCATTCATTAATGTCAAGTATCCGCTGCTCAGCTCTGCTATAATGATGTTCCAAGAGACTGATGGTAACTTGCCCACGACAGGCGACTTACGCTGAGCACCATGTCTTAATGTCGGAAGATATTTATTTGAGGCTCTGTAGTGCTGTGTCTACCAAATGACAATTTAGTTCCCTTATGGGTCAGCAGGTTAACCTTGGTGTAAGCGTTGTAAAAAGAAAAGTAATTAGCCTTCTCGTTGCCTGATCATAATTTCCCTGTAATATGCAAATTGGATCAGGGCCTGATAGTTACCCATACCTCTGTACTCTATAATGCGGTCTCTGATACACTGAGGCTGATGGTTATAGTAAAAATATTATCTTGGTTTTTTATAAACCCAAGACTGATTTATTTGCTATGGATTGGTATGAGCTGTAATCTTAACTGTGGAAGCAGCCACCCATCTTATTTACATGTTATGCTATGCAGGTTCCATAAAGGATACAATTGGAATTTAAAGGATAACTTGATGATTAATAATCTTTCAGTATAATGAAGTTCCTCTCATTACATGTTACCCTAGCTCTCACTACATGTTAGCAAAGAACTTATCGTCATGAAAGGTTGTGTTTCCTCCACATTTTGGCCACCACTGAATAAATGAAAAACCAGAAAACCAGCATAGCAAGGGCAATGGTAAGTATGAGGGTCATTATTATCTTAACAGCTGTTTTATACTATGTTTACAAACAGAAAACCACAGCGTCTTTTTCGTTTCAAATCCTGTTCTGAAGTCAAAGGTTCAAACACCTAACCTTGTCCATTAATCTTGTGCCTGAGATACATTTAGATAAGACATGTTAACAAATCTGCTCTTCTGATGGTTACAAAAAGTCCCTATATGTAGTTGTAGCACAAATGACCTGTGATCTGTGAAAATCCAGTTCAAGGAGCAGAGTGTTTTGCTGTCAGGTACAAAAGAGTCCATAAGCATGTAGCTCCCTAGGGCCGTGGATTCACGGTTTGTGTATTCTAAATGCACCACCCGCTTCCCCTGGCATTTTATAGTTACAACTGTATAGAATTTAATAATATCATTGATCCATTAAGCTCCTATATTTTCACATCTCGTTGATAACTGAAGACGCCATAGTGTTTATTACAGACACAATGGGGAAGTCTTTTGGCAGTAATGCTATATACAACACCCACCCAAACGCAATGTTCCCTTTATGCGGAACATTAAATTGAAGTTATGGAGCATGGGATGTTATTTATAAATAAAGTTTCTTACAATTCCTCCGGAGTTATATTTGTCTATCGCTTTTTAAAAGCACATTACCATTTTGATGAAATCAATGCCACAACAGAGCACGTTCAGAGCATGATTGCTGCACAGAGTTATTGCTTGATTCATCTAAATGGATCGAATTCAATGCCAGCCCCCAGATCTCAGCTTCATGGATTAAAGATAAAAAACCCACTGCACTGCATCTTATACAAAGCATGTTACAAGATACAGGAGGAATGTGTATGGGGGGGGGGTCGTGAGTCAGGTTCACTGTTCTGTTGTAAACTCACTTATCTGGGCAGGGGGACAAAAGAGAACTAAGATGTAATGAGCCATTTGCAGTTCAGCTCACTACAGCTCTGGAAAGTATTTTGCTGACTTTGTTGAGCAAATGAGTATGCAGGGGTAATGAAATAATCTATAAAAGATCAACGCCTGATAAAGAGGCTCCGCTTGTGCTTGTGCAAAAGAAGTAAAGGTGGCCATAGACGCAGAGATCCGCTCATTTGGCGATGTCGCCAAACGAGCAGATCTCTCCCCGATATGCTCACACTGAAGTGGGCGATATCAGGCTGATCCGATCGTGGGCCCTAGGGCCCAACGATCGGATCATAATGCACCCGATACGACCACATACACGCATAGATGCGGCCGTGTTACAACGGGATTTTTTAACCTGACCGATCGAGATCTGCCCGACTTTCGGACAGATATCAATCGGGGAAGTCCGCCGAATGACCCCACATATACCCCACATATACAATCGGTCTGTCGGTAGCTTTTGTCGGCCCTTGTATGGGAGTCTTTAAGGAAGTGCACCATTCTAAGCACTTTTTATATTTTATACTAATCATTTTTTTCTTTGTTTTCAAGATGTTAGCCATTTTTGAACTGCCAATATAACAAACTTGAAACAACCTACAAGCTTGTACTATGTATCTATGTAACCTACAAGCTATTGTTGCTATTTTGGCTAACCACAGTCGAATGAAGATTAATAAAAATTAGGAAAGCAATAGGTGCTATTTACAGAGGACTAGCAGTGGGTTCTGCTGCTCTTACCACATAGCCTACCTCAGAATGACAAGTGAGGAAGGGGCAGGAGGGGAGGATGACTACACGGCTTCCCCTCCTCATCCCTTTAGAATCAAGTGTGGTTTAATGCAATTTGCACTCAATTCAAAGCACATTCTGCAGGTCAATTTCCTGACTGTGGCCTTTTTTGGAAGACAGAGTTTCCATCCACAAATGAGGCCTCATGTCTTGTGGTGCTGCCTAGCTAAAATATAATCTTCCCCCAGGTGGATAAAAACAAGTGCAGTTTTCCGAAGTCGCCCGAAGTTTCCTCGTGAGGCAATTCCGGGCGACTTCGTAAGATGAATCACTCCGAGTGCCATCCCGATGGCGATTTACATTTTAGCCGACAGGAAGGCAGGGGAGGCAGTTTGGGGAGATTAGTCTGTTTTTCTGTATGTTTGCTTGAGCCTTGTGCCTACCACAGGATTTACAGTAGCTCATTAGGGATGTAGCGAACTGTTCGCCGGCGAACTTCGACCGTTCGCGTCCGCCGAATTTTCGCGAACGTCGCGCGACGTTCGCATTTTGCATTCGCGTTCGATTCGAATACAAATCGTTCGACCATTCGACCATTCGAATTCCTTCGACCGCTAAAAATCGAACGATTTCCATTCGTTCGAACGATTGTAAGCATTCGATCGAATGAAAAGCATTCGATCGAATGCTTCGATCGTTCGATTCGAATGAAAATCGTTCGATCGAACGATTAAAATCCTTCGATCGTTCGAATCGAACGATTTTAGCGGGTGTTCGAAGTTCGCGAACTGTTCGCGAACGTTCGCATTTTTTGCCGGTGTTCGCGAACGGCGTTCGCGAACACCAAATCGGCAGTTCGCTACATCCCTATAGCTCATATTAATCACAGAGAAAAAAAAATATATATATATATACTGTATATTGTAAATGTCCATGGGCAATGTTAATAAATGCTAAAAAAAAAAACCTTCTTTGAAATATGCCTCATGCTGCACACAAATGCTGCAGAACAAGCTTTGGAATATTTACTCATCATTTGTAGTATGGTGCCCTCTTGTGATCAAACAGAATTCAATGCAAATAAAAAGGTAGCCATAGGTTTCACCTAGAGACTACCATGGAGATTAGCCAGGATCTGCATTCTTTATTTAAAGAAACCTAAGGGCAAGGTCACACGTGGCGTTTTTTTGTTGAGTTTTTAAAAACATACAGCCAAGCGTAAATACGCACAAAATGAAGCCCTATTGAAAGTAATGGAATACCCACTATAGAAATGCCCATCCGCTGTAAGCTAGTATTTGCGTTTTTTAGTAGAAAGGCTAATACGCCAAGGAAACACCATATTATTGAACTATATGGGATCCGCAGGTTCGAAAATACACTTTGCTGAAATACGCAGCGTATTTTTAACATGGCGGCAAACTCTCGCTAGATTGATTTTTACATATACGTATTTACGGCGTTGTATGATGGTGGTGTAATTACATTGCATATTGACAAGCAGTACGGCTACATTCTGCATGTAAATTGTTTTCTACTTGCCTTTTTTTCCCTAAACTTTACTAAAATTCTTCTGAGTGGAATTGTGGGGAACAAGAAAAAACAGAAATGCATGTTGTAAAAAGAAAACTACAGACTGAAAAACGCACATTATATTGCGTGTGGTTTCATTGCCGTATTTATGCTTGACCGCACGTATAATAAATGCAATGTAAAGACGACACGTGTGACTGTGCCCTAACCGTTTGCCATATTGAAAATGAAAGGTCTTGCAGAATGGATGCAGTAAGTATAGGCTATGGGTTACATTTCCCCCAGATTCTCTGGCCTCTTGTTGCTCCATGCCTCGGGAATCCTGTTTTCAAATCCTTGTTTTCAAAAAATGTCCCTTAGGATCATCAATGTCAACCTGCTTCAATATACTGTAGTTATAGGCATATAGTATATAATCAAAATAAAGGAATTCTTGTGAAAACAAAAGGTTTTGTTGGAGTCACTGAAATATACATTTTAGTGAGTTGAATGGCTGACTATCTGGTGTGATGCAAATCGGCAGGCAAGGAGTAAGTAGTCTCCCCAAATGTATTATAGGGGAGGTTAAGAGTTAGATTAGTTATCTGTTACTTGATTTACTGTTTTACTATGAAAGCTATTCTTCTGTAAAATTACAATAAAAAATCTGTGGCCTTGGTGTCAATTCATTGGAACTTCATCTGTGTAGGTTACCCAGGGAAGGTATTTGTCTTGGCTACAGTGACCGGTTTTTGCAATTCTTTACAAAGTCATGAATTACAGTATACGTTCTACTTAGCTTAGCAAATCTAGAACCTAGCAGGGGTTGATGATCTACCTGTCCTTTTAAATTCCTTTGTAAATGAATTCCTTTGACTGTACTTACCTGCATGGCCTCTTCCAGGTCAATACATATTAACATGC
The DNA here is from genome assembly GCF_017654675.1 of Xenopus laevis. Taxonomy (NCBI): domain Eukaryota; kingdom Metazoa; phylum Chordata; class Amphibia; order Anura; family Pipidae; genus Xenopus; species Xenopus laevis. The sequence continues at coordinate 34,213,202 of NC_054376.1, forward strand.
TTTGGAAATGTTTTATAAAGTGGAAGCACCTACCACCTAAACAGGAAACAAAGGTTGTGTGCAGGGTCAATTAACTAATCAGTAAATAACTAATGCTGGCGTAACTTTGCTAACGAAGGTGATAGACTTTAGCGCTACTTTGCTCTAACACCTGGCGAATTTGCACTCTGGTGAATGGACGTAACTATGCAAATTCACTAAGATGCATATGTTACTGAACGTTACCTCGTGCGCCAGACTTGCCTTCGCCACCTCAGACCAGATGAAGTGCAAAAAATAGTTTAAAATAGTCCCAAAAAACGATAGCGTCTTTACCTTTTTCACGGTGATAGGCTGAAAATAGCATAAATTTTTTTGGGGGTAACCGGCTTCCCCCCTACATTTCCTAACATATGGCACATAAACTATACACTGGGCTCATGTGTAGGGCAATATAACAACTTTTTAAAAAAATTTTTGAAGGTTTCCCTTTAAGGTGTAGTGTAATGTATTTGCTGCAACATATGCGTCCATTGAACTTTAACTTCACGCCATATGCAAATTAGCAAACGCTAGCGCAACTTTGTTTCGCTTGGCGCAGTAACGCTAGCGCAAATTCGCCAGCATTCAGTGCCCTGGACGCAACTTTGGATTTTAGTGAATTAGCGTTGTCCTGGCGAATCTACGCCTCGTGAAGTGTTGCTCTGTGAGTGAAGCAATCGCTGGCAAATTTTCGGAGGTTAGTGAATTTACCCCAAAGAGAGAAAAGAAAAAGAATGACCCATAATATCTGCACCTCCCACCTTGATTATCCATATTCCTCTGTATAACAATAAAAACGTAACTCTTAATAACCATTTAAAATAGAAATATTCAGATTGAATTAAACATAGGCAGTGGCTTATAAGGTAAACCCCTCCCTCGGAGTATGAGGTTAGCAGCTTACCGGTCAGCTGCAAAAAAGTGCGGTGCTACATGTACTAGTTATATGCACTGCTAGATCCAGGCAACACTTGGTAGTTAAAACTTTTGTAGTCTGACAAACTGTCTAACACACTCAGAATGGGTCCCAACACAGAAGAGATTGCGCCTGACGTGCGTTTCGCTTGGTGTGCCCGAGCTTTATCAAAGACCTTTCACCATCAGAGGATAATGAAGTGCCCAATAGCGCAAAACGCGTCAGGAGGGTGTGGCTGAGATGAGGTAGGCAGACTGGGGAGATACTGCCTTATGGTTTGATATGGGGAAGGTTTTTCAATGACTCAATGTTATTTATATTGTTATTGGTGATTTTGCACAAATAAATGTTTAACATGAGATAATGTGCATGTCTTTACATTTTTAATGCATGAACCAAGGCAGTGGACCTGTGCACAGTGCTCGCTACAAGATAGCATATACCTCAAATGTAAATTGATTTCTCCATTTTCCATTGGCCCATGCATTAAAAGTAACACAATCCATATGTGATGTTGGAGACAGCGAGAAATTCACAGTGACAATCCGCTATACATCAGGTGAATATCACTGTTTGAAATAATGCAGAACTGTAAACCCCCAACACTATAAAAACAAAACGCTTCAAGTACCAACATTCTGCATGGAGCATAATAAAGCAGTACTGCAGCAGAATACATGGAGAAGTATAACTGCTATAAGATTAACCATACATAATAACAAAGGTTCTCATGTAAACAAGCCCTAATGAACAAATTACTCTGCAGACCCCAATCACTGCTGAAACAATCCAGACCCCATAACGGTTCCCAAAATAAACTTAACATTGCTATTATCCTCGGCTGTGAAAAACAGAATCTGACTTACAAATAAAGCAGCTTAGATTCTTTAATGGAGGTATTTGTCTGCTGCTTTTTATAAAAGCCCATTAACATTTTGATGAAATCAGAGCCATGCCACTTCTCCAGGGCATGATTGCTGCTAAGCTTGATTCATGTAAATTGATCCAGTTTCCAGCCCCGTTATCTCTTGCATAGATGTTTAGAAAAAAAAAAAGACCAATTTAGACAGAATTCATTATTGGTGGTGACTACAACAAGAAAGAACCCAAACAGGTTTAGTGCAGGAGAATTATTACTGGATATGATGAAACCCATGGCCAAGTTCATGTACAGTATAAAGAAATACAGGCTCAATTACTGTCTATGTAGAACATTGCCAGGACCAGCACCTGCCATAAATACAGCACTGGCTAAGACATTTCTGTATTCATAAGAGAAAGGGATGTAGACCTCCCCTTCTCAACCCCCTACTTGTATGTTACCTTGCATGCCATTCAGGTGCCTAAATAGGGCAAGGTGCAGCAGGACCCCAAACCTCTTTAATAAAACAATAAGGAGGGTGAATTTGTACCTCTTGGTAGTCTAACACATGTACAGGGGTCATCATGGATGACACCTATAGCCTGAAGAAAGAACTTAAGGTACTTGGAATATGGTGTCATACTAAAAATATTACAAAAAATACTAACAAAAATGAATTCACCAATGTGCTTTGCTACAAACATTCTGCGAGCTTACGCATCACTCATTAAAGACCCTGTATCAGTTTTGCTAATGAAGGTTCATTTCCTTTAGCTGATTTTATGTTAATGTTCTCTTCCTCTCAAAGTCATGGACATGTTCCTTTTCAGAGCTGGAGCCGGGATCTCTCATATTTCGACATAGCATGTTCTCTGCCAACCTGTTGCTGATTTACATGCTTAAAGTTTCGGACTGGGATGCCATGGGCCCACCAGAAAATCTTAGTCCGTTGGACTATTTACCAAACTATTATTCCTCCTCTCCTCACTCAACCTCTTTATTCTCCTAGTCTCTTTTCTTTACATACTATACTCTAGGCTTCCATTATTAAGCCTCTTTATTCCCATAAATAAATAGTTAGAAGCAATTAAAAGCAAGAGGACCCAATTTTTTACCTACTCCCCCTGTATTCTGTCACTGTACCTCCCTCCCCCAGGTTTCTAGTCTCTCCAACAAACTTGGAACAAAGTTTTCTCCTGATTCAGTTCCACTTTTTTCCCCTTAGATTTCAATAGAATTTTCACGTGATAAACCGTGAGATACGTTTTTCTGAATTGAATTGCATCTCAAACTGAATCTCGTCCATGACTTTTTTTTTTATAAACCTGAATTAAATCTGTCCCAATATCAGAAAACTAGAAGAAAGACATGCTATAATGAAAAACTATAAAGAAATTCTACCCAAAAGAAAACAATGACAGCATATTCTGTATGTAGAACAATTTCCACCAGTAGGAAAATTTTTGTCTTCGGGTCGAGTACCTTCTAGTTTCCCCGCTGATAATAATCTGCAGTTTTAACATTTATTTACTGCATTCCACAGAGAAATGGGTAGACTAATTATATTAATTGTATTTGTCCTTTGCAACCCAGGAAATTGACAACACGGCTAAGAAATGAAGTTTGTATTGATCGTGTTCTTACACAAAGTTTTCTCAACCAAAATCAATACAAATGTTAATTACAAAAATAAAAAATGCAACATCTTTTAGCACTAAATAAACCTAAGATCAATATACATTTTAATTATAAAAATTGTCTGTGAATAAGTTATTTCCTCTTCTACATGGAAGTAGTCGCTGAGACGTTAACCTTGAGTCATGTTAAATCTAGGAAACATAAAGTGATAAAACCTCCTCTCTGGGCCTCTCCTCTCTAGGCCACCAACAACAATAATTTAACTTGCCATGTAGCATATAAAGACCAATTCTATGCTGACCTAGACTATGAAACACGTGTGTGAATGTGATAAATTGTAAACTCCACTGAGGCAGGGTCAGATGTATAATCTCAAGTAGTGATGGGCGAATTTGCGCCGTTTCGCTTCGCCGAAAAATTTGCGAATTTCGCACGAAATTCGCGAAACGGCACCGGCGTCTCGTTTTTGAATTTTTTCCGTGCATTTTCGCGGGCGTTTCGCGAATTTATTCGCCTGCCGCGAATCGCGCAAATTCGCCGCGAATTCGCGCCTGGCGAATAAATTCGCCCATCACTAATCTCAAGTAAATCTGAAGTCAACTCAATGAAGTCAAGAATAATACTACCATCTCTATTCTTTGGGCAATCTATTTCACTCCAGTAGTTATCAAATGGTTTTGCACCATTTATAGACTTTTTTAGACTCGGGTGAGTCAAGATGTTTAAATAGTCAAGATATTGGTGAAAGTAAAAGGCCACAGTTTTGCAGCAACATGTGCAGGGCTGTTTTAAGGCCTTGGTGGACCCTGGGCAAAGATCCAAAAGAAGGGCTCCATTTTTTATCCATCTTTATTTTGAAAACCACTCTCCCATTTGGAGAGCAGCCAGTAAATTCACATTTACTATTCTGCTGGGTCTAAAGATTAGTCCTTATTGGTGGGTTGGGATCAGCCAATAAGGGCTGACCCTGCCCATTTAAGGCCAGCCCTCCTCACAACCTGTGCCTGAGCACTGACCCAAACCGAGCACTGTGTCATTGTCCCATGCTCTGGCTCTCTAGCTCTGGTTCCCTGTCTTGTCCTGTCTTGCCTTGTCCTGCCAAACCTTGTACCTTGGTTGTACCTTGCCTTGCACCTTGGTTGTACCTTACCTTGCAGTACCATGTTTAAACCTTGTACCTCGCATTGCCTTGCTGTACTGTGTCTGAATCTGCTTAAAACACTGCTGAAAAATCCAAGATGGCTGTTTGTGAAAAAAAAAAATGCAGCATAGTAGGACCTGGGCAAATGCTCCTTTTGCCCGTTTATTAATGCAGCCCTGAAAATTTTTACACAGTTATTTTACACCAATTTTTCAGCAAATTTTGTTTTCAACAGCATAATAACGATTCCCCTAGGAGTGAAAATCAGGATAGTTAGTAGAGCAGCCAGAGGCTCCAACATGGAGGCAATTAAGGTTCTTTTAAGGGGTTAAGCTCAGGAATAAATTCCTGGAGTAATACAACTCTGTGGGCTTCACCTAGTGGTGGAGATCATTCACCGAAGCAGACAAGGTTACCATTGGGTGTTGTCAGGGGCGATTCGCCAATGAGGCGAGCTGAGACGCTTGCCTCAGGCGGCAGCGCCAGCTAGGTTTCCAGGGGCAGCAAAAAGCTGATCCTGGTGCCTTTAAAAGCCGGATTTCCAGTTTTTAAACCGGAAATTCAGCTTTACTAGGGCGAGAGAGTGCAATTGCGCTCTCCGCACTAGTGTTGCTGCCTCCCCACCCGGAAATGTAATTGGGCTTGGGGGGGCAGCATTACTGGAGCCTCCTCAGGCGCAATTACCACAGGATCGGCACTGGGTGTTGTGAACACTACAGTACATTTGTGCACACACAGATTAAGATCTTGAGCCATTTGAATCAACATCCACCACCAGAGCCGGGCCAACCCTGCCAGGCGCCCTAGGCAACCTGGCGGGCCACGGCGCCGGCTCAGCGCATTTTCTGAAAAATTACACTCGCCAGCCTGGGAGAGACGGGACCGGACACGGGGTAGGCGACAGAGCAGGTACGTGCCTGGCGCCCCCCCAGCTTTGCGCCCTAGGCACGTGCCTACTCTGCCTACCCCTAGTTCCGGCCCTGTCCACCACAGAGAATTTGTGTAAGATCACTAAAGCTCCCATATTTATTGGAAAGATTAAGCTTTATGTGTGGAACAGTGTGGGTTCCTCCAACAGTTAGGGGCAGATTTATCAAAGGTCGAGGTGAATTTTTGAATTAAAAAAATTCGAATTTCAAGCTATTTTTTGTGTACTTCGACTAGGGAATAGTCCAAATTAGATTCGAATTTGCAAGAAATTTGAAAGTTAGAATATCGAAATGTAATGTTGCACCAGTTAGCTTTTAGCACTCTCTTTATAATGTGCTTAGCTATAGTTAAACTACTAAATAATAGGTTTTGCCAGAGATGTGGGACTGATCTAGGGTTGCCACCTGTCCGGATTTCACCTGGACTCCTGGTTTTTGGAAGGGCTGCCTTGGTCAAAAGTCAGGATTTCCATATTAGGAAATCCAAACAGGACACTGAAGTATAATGACAATCGCTGATTGCCACATAATCAGTCCTGCCCCTGATGTCACCTACACTGCACCCTACATCAACGGCCCGCCCCTGTCCATTTTTGCCATAAAAAGGTGGCAACCCTAGACTGATCATATGCCACGTATTCTGTATAGTATAATGAGTGGGTCTTATGAGATGTCTCATAGTTAGCTGTAGTTCAACTACAACATAATAGTTTTAGACACAGATGTGGAACTGATCATGTGCACACATATTCTGTATAGTATTATGTGTAGGTCTTATGAGCAGCCACTCATAGACTAGGGTTGCCATCTGGCCAGTATTTTATTGACCTGACTGGTAAAAATGATGCTTGACCCCAATGTTATTAATAGAGAAAAAAATGTAAATATACAGGCCGGTATTTTTTTTCCAAAACAGGTGGCAATCCTATTGTCCTTAGTGTCAGTTCATATTTTTGCAACAAGACTATGCTGCTGAATTCCATCTGCCAGTGCTGTCTTACTGAGCCGATTTACTAACGGGCGCTGGTGTAATTATGCTAGCGAAGGAGATAGACTCTAGCGCAACTATGCTCTGGCGAAAGAGCGTTACTATGCAAATTCACTAAGTTTTTGTTTTTACAGAACGTTACCTCTATCACCAGACTTGCCTTCGCCACCTCAGAACAGGAGAAGTGCAATAGAGTAGATAGGACTTGGTCCAAAAAAAGTTGAAAGTCCCAAAAAACGCTGGCGTCTTTTCCTTTTTACAGGGTGATAGGCTGCAAAAGATTGTACATTTTTTTTGGGTACCCTCCTTCCTGTAGGGCAATATAACAACTCTATTTTCTTTTATCAAGGTTCCCTGGGCTTGTGTAGTGTAATGTATTTGCTGCAACATATACGTCCATTGAAATTTAACTTCCCGGCCTATGCAAATTATCTAACGATTGCACAACTTCGCCATGCCTGCTGTAGTAATGCTAGCGCAACTTCACAAGCATTCGGCACCGGCGACGAAACTTCGCAACTTAGGGAATTAGCGTTTTTTGTGCAAAGTTGCACCTGGCAAAGTGTGTGGAAGGCGCGAAAGTGGCGAAGCCGTCGCTGGCGAATTTTCACCCGTTAGTGAATTTCCCCCTATGCCTTAGGGATGATGCAGCCATGTGGAGCAGAGCTGGCAACTTTTCATCTTGTTTGTTTTAAGGCAATAAGCTTTGTTGTTATTGGTTCAGGAATGTGACTGACCGTATTGCTTCACAGAATGGATATTTTATCTGTTTTGTGAAACTGGGCTGTAATTTTGTGGAAAGAATGAATCCTGTACTATAAAATCTTGTTTTCTGTCACAAATATCTATTTTGTCATTCAAATCTAGCTTGACAAGCAGTAGTTAGTTACACTATTATATATTATGTCCAACTTTTTTTTACATAATTCATTCTGTAAGTAACTTTGCACATAAGTGTGTCCGTTACATGGAGGTTATATATTTGTGAGACAGATTGCTTGTTTAAATGTACAGAATGGAGTTTGTGATATAATAACATCCTTTTGTGCACTAACCAGATTTTGTTCTCATTCTTTAATAGAAATAAGTCTTTTGTATATTTTTTATCTGTGTATGGTCACAAATACTTATATACCATGAGAGATATTCATTCTGTGTATTAGGGATAGTTTTGTATACAGAATGTATTTGGGACAAACAGCACCCCATACATTTTAGTCCTATTATATTTGTATAGAACTACAAGTAATTTAGTATGATTTCATTACAATTCTTCAAGGGTTAGACTATGATCCAAATACCTCAACTGACTGACTTAAAGAGATACTGACAATAAAAAAGGTTATTTTCTGCTATTTATCATAACATTTTCTTTGAATGCTTTGTATAATTTTGCCATAAAAATATTTGCCTGATGCTTTTACATTACCTTTCTTACTACCCTGTTCCTTTATGAGGGGGCTGCCAAATTTGTGCAGCAGGAGTCCATTAGCATTAAAAACTCTAACTGACAGGCTAAGAAGGTGTTATGTTTTGGGTAGCCGAGGATGAGGAGAGTATAACAGTGCTTTATTAGCAGAGACTTCTGTCTGCAATGTAATAATTCAGCTGGAGATGATTGGGTTGTTGCATGGCGCGTTGCTCTGTAGTTATATAGAGACTCTGTTGTAAATACTTTCCAAGATTTCCCAGTAAGATTTGCTGTCTGTAGTGCTTCTTTCAGACTTCTGTTGAATCGCTTGATGTCTCCATTTGCTTGTGGGTAATACACTGAAGATTTCCTATGCACAATATTCCTCTCTCTCAGAAAGGATTCAAACTCATATGAGACAAACTGTGGTCCGTTGTCTGATATTAACTCCTTCTCTGCTGAAGACTGTAGACAGAAATGTTATTACTGTAGCTGATGTTATATGAGAAACAAATGCAATTTCAAGCCATTTACTGTAATAGTCTATCAAGGTTATAGCAAATCTGCAGTCTATAGGAACATCTGTAAAAGGACCGACAATATCAATAACAAGTTTTTCCCATGCTGAATCAGGAAATGGTACTGGTTTTACATCTGGTCTCACCTTAACTTTGTGTACAAAGTTCTTTGCACAGCCCAGTGAAGTGTTGCTTTGTGGTGAAATTTTAGACACTGGCTGTGTGGCAGGCACTGGTGCTGTAGTAATGAGACCATCAACTAATTGTAGGTTTAATGCAGCAAAGAGATCCCTTCCAAGTATTGCAGTACCCTTATTCAAAATGTAAAAGTCACATTTTGCAGTATTTGATTCATTTACTCTTGCCACGAAAAAGTTCTTTATAGCAGTAAAAGCAGTTTCATAAGTCTCTTCAGGTAATGGTAATGTATAGAATGTGCCTCTGCTCCCAGGCAGTGAATAAGTAAAGCACGCTTTCTAGCAGCAGAAATCTCCCCTTGGTCAGCAGCAATAATGTAATTTTCAAACATACGAATCCAAGCAGTAAAAAGGTATGGTAGGCGCACCAGGGTTTGGAAGAAAAGGTGCAGGCTGCTGCAGAGGTAGAAGATCCATCTCGTCATCAATCTGTTATGATTTGGGTAGCCGAGGATGAGTAGAGTATAACAGTGCTTTGTTAGCAGAGACTCATGCAGCCATTACACAACAATAACTTTCACTTTTAAACTTCCAGAAAGCATGCACAGTATAAGTCTGAACACAGTGACATCTATAGGCCATTTGTATAAACACCACAGAAGGGACAGTCAGGTTGGCAAAACAGTCAGGTTTAGAAACTTCAAGTGACAATTACTTACAAAAGCAGAACTATCAGCAAAAAACGATCAACATGAGCTATAGGTAACTTTTAATGTAGATTAATATTTTGAAAGGAAAATTTTTAGTGTCAGTATCACTTTAACCCATCTAAATTTGGTATGATCCTAAAAAGTTTGTTCCATGAATGAGACCTTATAATTCCTTAACATTGTGTCCTGCATCATTCTCTAACATAGATGTCCATAGTTTATCTGTTTGAATCTGGCTCCATGATCTTTGTCCCTGCAGCTGGAGTTGGAAACAGTAAAGGGAATGTAAAGCCAAAATAAAAAAGAACTTTCATTTGAAGCAACGTAGGGGGTTCTTCACAGTCAGGACAGTGAGGTTGTGGAATGCACTGCCGGGTGATGTTGTGATGACTGATTCAGTTAATGCCTTTAAGAATGGCTTGGGTGATTTCTTGGACAGACATAATATCAAAAGCTATTGTGATACTAAGCTCTATAGTTAGTATAGGTATGGGTATATAGAATTTATGTGAAAGTATGGAGGGGTGTGTGTATGGATGCTGGGTTTTCATTTGGAGGGGTTGAACTTGATGGACTTTGTCTTTTTTCAACCCAATTTAACTATGTAACTATGTAACTTAGCTGGCCACAGCAGCAGATTTCCATACCATAGGGGAACTTAACCCTATGGGTCCCTACATTACTCTGACCTGGCACTTACACAAGACACACACAAGAGGATTTGTCTCAGTTAACTAACCATTTACTATGCAGAGTAACATCACAAAATGCTCCTTTTCTCTGGGATATTCAGTTTCAGTCTTTCAACTGCCGATATCTTTAAATTTAGAAATATAATAATGAAGCTTGTGTAACATGATTTTGGGCTATTTAGACCAACAGAGTTAACTAGAGCATGGGTTACATTTGACTCTACCACTTAAGGCTGGGCTAGGTGCCAGGAGATTCTTGCAAATCAAACAGAACAGAATATTTTATTTGTCAGAGACAAATTATCCACAGGGTTACTTACAGTGCATACAGTGACAATAAAATAATGATATTAATAATAGAATAATGAGAACACCCTATTCCATGACGGGTAATGGCTGGTATTTAGGACTATTAATATAAATTAAAGATCAAGACCCCTCGTCCTGGTACATACAAAGGCCAGACCTAAGGCAGATAAGGGGGAAGGGAAGGCTGATGATAGTGGTCTCAGGTAATCATACAATGACATGCTGACCAAAGGTCAAGACTCTGCAGACAGAAGTCAAACAACAGGTAGATACAGAAGTGTTGCTTCAGAACTGCGAACACCCATCCTGTCTCAAACTAGGCAGAGTTTATGGTTTGTGTATATTGGAATCAGGGAAACATAAAATGATGTAACAAGTATTGCAATATTTACTATAGTAAGCTTACATGCCTTCTAATATAGAAGAAGGGCTTTTGACCATGTATGGTATTTCCATGTACCCTTTGCTCTTATGGTAAATGCTCAGTAAAAAGGTATAAAAGCTTGTTGTAAGAGGAGTGTCTTTGGGAAGTTCTCCTGTCACACTTAAGTTCTATGCTGTGGTGTGATTGTGACAACTTCCTAGGCAAAAATCTTGTCATGTTTGTCTTTGTCTAATAAATAACCTCACTTATTTGAATAGCCTTTTATAAACGAGGTCTTGGTATACAAAATACCAACAACAGACAGTGCAGAATAGATATGCATAAAACTAGGACAGTTCTCAGAGATAACAGCATGTGGATCACCTGAGGATGTAGTCAAGGCAGTACAGCAGCCCTTCTAGCAGAAATATCTCACATGTGGTCTGGATCTCACCCAGTGGAGTGGTCAGGAAGGAGAACCTAAAGCCTGACACCCTATCCACTGTGGTCCCATCACTGTAGGCAAATCGTACAGCCTGGTAAGCTACTCTCTGCTACACCTCCTTGATGGAGCACAAAGCTGCTCTTTCTCTCTTCCCTCACTATCTCTCTCTAGAGGTACTGGTCCCTCTAGGGTAACTTTGTTTTACTGAGCCTTGTTGTACCTAGGCTCACTGGAAACATCTGTCTGGGTCAACAACCAGAAGCCAAAGAGGAAGATCCACCCCTTTTCACTCACTATACCAAAAAATGTGACAGGAAGTGGTCATAATACATCTTGCCCAATAACTGGGATATGCAAATTACAACTAGCTACATGGGCATCTGCCCAGCAACTAGGGAGATCAGGAAGTGTAGGGATTAAAATTTGTAATATGCAGTTAGCTGGTTGCTAGCGCCCTGTGCAATCAGTATGTGGCTTAAATGCAGGCCCGGATTTAGGGAAAGGCCCCCTAGGCCCGGGCCTAGGGCGGCAAGATGTTAGGGGCGGCAAGAACAGGGTCGGACTGGCCCCGCCATTGGCAGGCCCCAGACCATATAATTACAATAAGCAGCCTTTATTTATTTTTTTCTCTTGCAGCGTTTTTTACAATTTTTTTTAAAAAAGTACTGGCTCCCTCCCCCTGTCCGATCCACTCACAGTGATATGCGCACACTCATCCCCTCCACACACCCACCGAAATGACAGGTGAAGTGATCTGTGATCGCACATTGGTGGTTCAGTGAGGTGGGCGCCTTTAAACTCTTTTTCTGCGATCGGTTTCTTCTCCTGGCTTGTGCTGCGTGCGTGACGTCTGTCTCTGTTATCTTGTGAGAGAGATAGACGCACAAAGGCGCGCGAGCAAGAAGGCTCCAACCACAAATCTGAGCACAAAGAAGGAAAAAAAAGCAAAGTATAAATTATGGCTGTCCGCCCACTAAACCACCAATGCTTCACTGAAGATAGGACCAAAACTTGGGGAGGGGGGGGTGAAAGTTTGGAGACTCTAGGAGAATAAGGAGAGCAAAGGACAAACTGGAGAGAATGCCATGTAAGTAGCAGGACAGAAAAAATTGTGAAATAGAAAGAGAGGGATGTGCACACAGAAAAGTAATGATGTATAAAATAAAAAAGAAAATGCTAAGAAAGGAAAATATAATAGGCTTGCCTCACTCATGTATTATAAGGGATAATGTCTGCTGAGAAATAGGAACTACAAAGATTATGCTGTTGCCAAGATTTGACTTTTTTATTTTATAATAAATATTTAACTGATGCTGCGGCTGCCCACTGGAGCACAATTGACAAACTTATCAAAACAAGGGACACATCTCTCTCTGCATCTATGTATAAAAAGGTGTCTATATATAGAGAATTTATATAGATATATCTCAAACAAGCCTAACTGCTAGTTGATCCATCTGATCCACTTTTGCATAAATGTCCTGATTCGAAAAAGATTCACATCCAGAAAATGCGTGCGGGGGGGGGGCGTCACAGTAGCTGGGCCTAGGGGGGCAAGGAGGGTAAATCCGGCCCTGCTTAAATGACTGTGGAAGATAAGAAGGTCCAAACAAAAACTAAATTAATATCAATAATAATTGCAATAAGATCCAGCTTCTTAATCAGTCTATTCTCTGGAGACATAGAAAGAGAGACAATATAAAAGTAAATGCATAAGACATACAGTAAATACAAGACCAAACTGCAATTTGTTTGAGATTATCAGTGTATTAGTTCCTACCTCAAATGACAAGTTCATTTGGAAAAGAACTAAACTTTCGACTGTGTATTACTTTTAGGCAATTTGTATGAAAAGAAAGTGTGGGAGAGTTCCATTTTTAATATATCCCTGATTCATGAGGGAGTCATGATCTTTATTTAATCTCTGATATCTATAAATAATCTCTAAAAAGGAAGCAAAATGTAGCAGGATAGAATATATTACATGTTTCTTTAAGTTCTTCAAACATCAGAACACTCTATTAATAATGATACAATTTTAATTTTATCCCCTTGGAAAGTAGGCAGCTGTAGATTTTATATACTAAATGATTTGCCATCTATTGTAAAATATGAGGCTATTATAAGTCAATGAGGAGTTCCACGACCATATAAAGGCATGAGACTGAAGGGACATTTTTTTTTATTATATACATGTTTAAATGAGCCACTCAATACATGCGTTATCAATAATCCCCATTTATATTTTACAGTTTTTTCAGGGTTTTTCTTAGTCCTGTAATATTTCAAATGGACACTAGATGGGGATAAAGGAACAACAAAAGAACTCGGCTTTTTTAAAAATGAATACCTACTCATTAAAAAACAAATTTCTTAAAGTAAAAGAACTTTTAAGAACTCTTAAATGTACTAGTTTGCCATCCCAGGTAACATTCTACCCAAGTCAAGGTGCTCACTTTGTCTCAATTCAGAAGTTGTAGGATTGGCTGTAGGGTTGCCAACTGTCTGGTTTTGACCCAGACAACCTGGTTTTTGGAAGGGTCGTTCTGGTCAAAACTGACTGCCCCTAAATTGGTGACCAGTGATTTGCCCAGCACAGTCCTCTGATGTCACTTGCCCCACCATGATGCCACCCACCTCGTGACGCCACCTTCTCCTGCCCGGCATTTCTAAAGCTGAAACCTTGACTGACATCTAGTGCAAGTTCAGGTTCTTTTCTCTGTGATCACCTACAGTAAACCAGAAGCCATGTCTAAATGAGCTTCATTTGTGCATATTCCTGTCAGGAGATCTGTTTAGACTGTAAGCTCTTGTGAGCAGGCCCCTCTGTTCCTATTTTTATGCTGTAAAACTTGTTTATTGAATTAATGTAAGACCCTTGTTTGGTATAAAGGAATGTAAAGTGATCCATTTGACCCAATTTGCTTCGACAAATAATTGCAAAATGTCGAAAAAATTGCCAAATGCATTCAAGTCTATGGGACAAATGTACTAAAGGGCGAAGTGACTAACGCTGGCGAAAATTCGTAACTTCGCTAGCAAAGGAGATAGACACTAGCGCTACGTCACATTCTAACGGCACGTGAATTTTTGATCTGCGGATTTTAGTGAACGTTACCTCTTACGCCAGACTTGCCTTCGCCACCTCAGACCAGGCAATATAGTGCAGACCAGGCAAGTGCAATATAGTAAAAAGTTGAAAACGCTGGCGACTTTTCAGTTTTTCAGGGTGATAGGCTGCAAAAGATCGTAATTTTTTTTTAGGGTACCCGGCTTCCCCCCTACATTTCCTGACATATGGCACATAAACTATACACTGGGCTCAAAAGATCGTAAATTTTTTTAGGGTATCCGGCTTCCCCCTACATTTCCTGACATATGGCACCTAAACTATACACTGGGCTCATGTGTAGGGCAATATAACAACTTTATTTTATTTTATTAAGGTTCCCTGGGCTTGTGTATTGTAATGTATTTGCTGCAACATATACGTACATTGAAATTGAACTTACCGCCCATATGCAAATTAGCCTACGCTAGTACAACTTCGCTTTGCTTGCCGAATTAACGCTAGCGAAACTTCGCCATCGTTCTGCGCCCTGGACGCAACTTCGCATTTTAGTGAATTATAGTTGTTCTGGCTAATTTTCACCTGGCGAAGTCTGACGATGTGAGTGAAGCCGTCACTGGGAGAAGTTCCAGAGTTTAGTGAATTTGCCCCTATGGGTGCAACGATTTTTTTGACGTGCACAATTTATTTCACCCATTGAAGACTATGGGCTTCTTTTTCGGGAGAAACCATCACGAATCCATAAGTAAATGATGTTGATCTCAGAGAAGAGGGCATGAAGTGGAACAAGATGGTGCCTGCTATGCCACTCTACTTCCCATAAATGGGATAAAGTTGCTCATACATGTGAAGCCCACTTGTAACTTGTTTGGAGTGAGAGAGAGATAAAAAAGGATTCAGACAACTTCTCCCATGTGCAAAAAATGCCCCAAAATGGCATCACAAAATAGTATAATATTTGTATAGTCCATAATAGGAGGACTTTACCCAGGTGCACATAAACCAATTAATAAATCATTTTTACAGTCCTGTGCCAGTGCTCACAGAACAGTTTGCAAGCTATTTTGGGCAAGGCCTTGTTGTACGGGTTATTGGTGGTTTTTGTGTGTTTTCCTGTATGCTTAATGTATTCATCCATTCATTTTACAACACTGCAGAATATGTTGGTGCTTTATAAATATGTATTATTATAATAATAATAGTAAGAATAAAATCTTCAGTTTCCATATTTGCCCTGTTTAGTACAAGGAAACACAAAAACTTAAAGCAATAGGAAAAAAGTGTATTCAGCACAAGCCCTATTCGTTGCACTCATGTTGAAATCAGTGGCAAGTTTTGCTATATGACTGATCATTTTGTGTTATCTTGTTAGTACTTGTGTATCACTGTGGTTTCTAGGGCTGTTTTCAGTGGCATTTCTCTAGGGAAATGTTTGCACTAAGCAAAATCCTATTAGGCATTTCCCTGAGAAAGATCACAATTTGGTGATAAAAGTGTTGGCTTTTTCTGACTAGTTGTCCATTTGTTTGTTCCTGCCTAAAAAAGGCTGCAGTACTCTCAGGGCCTATCGGCTGTAGAAGGTTGGCATTGGGACCAAGGAGGAAGAGCAAGGTCAAAATCCAGGCAATAAGTCAAGGGCAGGCAGCAATCAGTGTAGTCAGGAACTAAGCAAGAAGATCAAAATCCAGGAATCAGTCAGTTAGGAATAATAGAGCAATATAGAACCTATATTCGGGCATTGAACCCAGGTCTCTGGCATCCTTTTATTTACAATTTGGCAGCAAATTGCAATGTGATGATGTTACGCGCCAGTATTCTGACGTCACAATGTGAACCGAACTCACCACCATCTATTATATATCATTTAGACATAATGCAATGTGAAAATTAAGAGAACCTTGAGACATTCATCTATACAAAGGTAACTGATGGGAATACATTATTGCATTAAAGTCATCCCCCAGAATATTTGCTCAATGTGCTTTATGGGCATCCACAAAAGAGGGAAAGTGCCTTATACAGTATATGATGGTCAAGAGGATATCCAAGTAAATGAACTGAGGATACAATGGAGTGGCCTATGACTGTAGATTGTGAGTGTATCCTTGCAGGCAAAAAATCAAACTGCAGAAGAAATATGACCCCAAAGGGACTTTGCTGTAGATAATAATAGTCATTGGTTTTACCTGACACCTGTCTCTGATTGCCTTGGGGGGAGGGTAAATAAAAGGCAAGTCAACCCCAAAATAAAAGTTTGCCTCAATAAAGAAAACATAATTCTAAGAAACTTTTCAATATATATTTATTACAAATGTTCAGTGCTTTTAAAGCTATGTGTTATTTGTTGCAAATGTCTTCATTCCCCAGCAAAGACAGGTCTGTTAATCAGCTGCCTTGCCTTACATTGTTTCAACAATCTGAGCCACCAGGACAGAGAATAGAAAGGGACAAACACTGCTTTCAATCAGCGCCGTTCCTGTGTATATTGCCGCCTGAGGTAGTTCCAGTAATGCCCCCCCCAGCCAGAATACATTTCCGGGGGGAAGCAGCAACGCTAGTGCGGAGAGTGCAATTGCGCTCTCTCGCTGTAGTAAAGCCGAATTTCCGGTTTAAAAAATGGAAATTCGGCTCTTAAAGGCACCAGCTGGCTCTTAAAGGAAACCTAGCTGGCGATGCCCTGCTTTAAATAGCAACACATATACAAATAACTTTAAAAACCATAGAAAATTTGTAGTGAATGTATATTGCAAAGTTGCTTAGAATTATGTTTTCTTTCATTAGGGTTGATATTCCCTTTAAGCTGTATGACAATTGTACTATCCCTGTTAAGGTGAGTGCAGATGCGTATATACATATATTGTGTGTATATATTGTTTTTGACTCCATACAGCTACAGAGAAATCCATTTCTCTACATTTCTTCTAACTAGCGGTTAGTGCTTTTCCATTAGTATAAATCTTTAATTTCCCTAAAATGACATGTTTAAAAAAGCCGACGCAGAGCTGTTTCCATCCCTCTGCTGATTGTTCCTGTTAATGGCTCTAAGCCGTACAGTGATGTAAACATTAGTCAAACAGCTTTGATACACAGCTGAGTCCTACAAACCAGCAGGAATAGATTACTGATCAAAGGCAGGGGTCATATAACTCTACTAGCCGTAAAAATGGAAAGAAAGCAAATCCCACTGTCACCGTTGGCTAATAACCCCTCATTACAGTTGATGGATTACACAAGAGGTGTTATAATATCTTCGGAATCGTGAGTACAACAAAATATTTGTTTCAGAGCAAACATGGCTAATAGCCTGTGTGTTTTGTCCAAACATTACTGCTTATGTTACCCCTATATTCTTAGATCCAGATGTAAATTGCCTTTCACACCTTTATAAATAGGGCTCAGTAACATTTCATGAAGTTAAGAATATATATATATATATATATATATATATATATATATATATATATATATATATATATTTCAGACACTTTTCTACTTAAATATTCTGTCTAGATCGACATGTAGACATTTAGGAGCATGTTCATTAATGGAGATAATGTTCTGCCAAAAAGTTCTACAAAACTGTCACTGACCTACTTGAATTCTGCCTGCCCTGACTTGGGCCAAGGGTTGCTGTCTTTTTAAAGGGGAACTATCGTACAAATTAACATTTTATATCAGCTTCAGCATACTGAAATAAGATCAATTAAAATCAATTAAAAATTCTGTAACGTTTCTGAAATAATCAAGTTTATCTTCACTATTCCGCTCTCAGCATCTGTTTCTCCTCAGTCTGTCTTCATGCAGCAGTTGGGTGTCAGATGAATGATCCAATATATCTTTTAGGGGGGCTCCTTTTGCCTAGAAGATATATAAGAGCTCACTTTATTAAAATAACCAGAAATCCTGTCTCTCTACATGCAGAATTTGTGCAAAAGGCAGTTACTTTGTTTTATTTTCTTTCTTCTGGAATCAGTTATTTAAGTGAGCTCTAATACATCTGCTAGGAAAGGGAGCCCCCTATAAGATATATTGAATCATTCATCTGACACCCAACTGCTGCATGAAAACAGAATGAAGAAAAACAGATGCTGAGAGAGAGATAGTGAATATAAACTTGCTTATTACTGGAACAATGTAGAATTTTGAATTGATTGTATTTAGAAAGTTACTTACTTCAGTATGAGGACACTTATATAAAAAATAAATTGCAACAGTTCCCCTTTAAACATATAAAAGGGGTGGTCCATGATGTAAAGGAGGTGAAGTGCCAACAAAAGGGGCAACACTAAGATGCAATGGACAAGTCAAGGAAATATAATACCAGTGGCGTAACTACCGGGGGTGCAGGGGGGAGCAGGGGGTGCGATTGGGCCAGGACCCGCACCTCCACAGGGCCCCCCCGGCAGCACGCGTGTCACTAATTCCGCCGGTTCCGGGTGTACGGATGGGGGTGGGGGGGCCCGGCTGCGCGTCCCGCACCAGGGCCCGCCCCCCTCTAGTTACATTTCTGTATAATACAGATAATGGGATAGTACAATTGGAGCAGATTGGGTGCTTAAAAGGGTGGTTAAACTTTAAGTTAACTTTTAGTATGTTATAGAATGGCTAAAGTCTAAAGTCTAACCAACTTTTCAATTGTCCTTCATTTTTTTTCTTTTTTAGAATTAAATTTTTAACTGATTTGCCATACTTCTTCTGACTCCTTTCAGCTTTCAAATGGGGGTCACTGACTCCATCTACAAAATAAAAACTATGTAAGGCTACAAATGTATTCTTATTGCAACTTACTCATCTTTCTATTCAGGCCTCTCCTATTTATATTCCAGTCTCTTATTCTAATTGGTGCATGGTTGCACACTAGCAACCAGATTGCTGAAATTGCAAACTGAAGAGCTGCTGAATAAAAAGCTAAAGAACTAAAAAAAACACATAAAACAAGAAATCCAATTGAAAATTGCCTCTCTCTACATCAGGGGTCCCCAACCTTTTTAACCCGTGAGCCACATTCAAATGTAAAAAGAGTTGGGGAGCAACAAAAGCATGAAAAAAGTCCCTTGGGGTGCCAAACAAGGGCTGTGATTGTCTATTTGGTAGCCCCTATGTGGACTGGAACAAGAAGCTCTACTTGGGACTGTAATAAGTTTTTATGCAATTAAAACTTCATTTCAAGCTTCAAATTCAAAAATAAGCTCCTTCTTTGAGGACCCTGAGAGCAACATACAAGGAGTCGGAGAGCAACATGTTGCTCGCGAGCTACTGGTTGGGGACCACTGCTGTAGATAAACATGGGCCAATAATCTGCTTGAACGCTGCCTTTCCCCATATTCTACCAGAAATGCTGTTTGCTGTGGTCATGAAATGGTTAAGAATAGCACAGAAATTCCGAAGATAGCCTTAAACAAAATAACTTTTTGGCACCCTGCTCACTATTGGACACTTGTTATCTCCAAGCGCTTGTAGCTGATCTGCCTGGATGCACATAAAAATGGATATAGTCATCAACAAAAAAGCTTTTAGAGGGCTGTTTTATATTAACTGTGAACATGTTATGACTGAAGATTATCTCAAAAATTCCTATTATAGTTCATATGGAAATAAAACCAGTAATTAACTTGGCACCAGCAATAGTACAGGGCCCATTAAAAAAAGGCTTGCCGTATTGCTGTCAGCAATTTCCTATTTCAGCAGAGGAGGGCAGCCAAGTTACATGGCAGCATTTCCAAGCCTGCGCTGGTGACATGGGAGTTCAGGCAACAGAAATGACTAGAAACACTCTCCAGTCAAATGCCAATGGTCAAACCTTCCTTGTTTAAATATAGGCAAATAAAATAGTATTTAATAAGACATTGGGGCTCTCTTACAGAAAAGTTGAATTAAGGACTAATAGACTTTTAAATGCTTCTTGGTATGTGTTTGTATTAGATGTAAATGTATGGAGTTCAGCCATGGACACAACTTGACATTTACATCTTTATTTGAGTTCATTTCTTAAGGAGGCTCCAAAAGTGGTCACATTGTAATTGTTTCCCACAATCCATCTCGCTTGCTGTTCTCATATTCTGGCCAGTATAGTGTACTTTGCTTTGTAAACACATTGGTTAAGGTCTGCAGTGCTTATCTTTGTCTTACCTGGATTAGTTTGCATTGTACAATGTCTTTAATAGTGATGGGCGAATTTGCGCTGTTTCACTTCGCCGAAAAATGCGCGAATTTTGCGAAACGGCGAAAAATTCGCGAAACGGCGCCCGTTTTTGACGCCAGCGTCTGTTTTTTCGCTGGCGGCGAATCACGCAAATTCGTGCCTGGCGAATACATTTGCCGCGAATTCGCGCCTGGCGAATAAATTCGCCCATCACTAGTCTTTAACCTTGACGGTGCGGCTAACAGGAAATCATGGAGCTGTAAACAATGAGATCTATCTCAAAGGCAGTGCTCGTGAAGAATGTTTCTAAGGATATTCTATTCTCCCAGTATAGAGACCTGTAGTTAATATGCATTCTGATGTGTAGACTTCCATGGGAATCAATGATACCTACTTCCGTCTTATAAGTCGCCCTCCAACACAATATGTATCCCAACCCTAGTTTTAAAGACACCCAAATAAACTATTTTGACATTTCAAAATTATTTGCAGTACAGGTATGGGATCTGTTATCCGGAAACCCGTTATCCAAAAAGTTCCGAATTACGGAAAGGCTGTCTCCCATAGACTCCATTATAATCAAATAATCCGAATTTTTTAAAATGATTTTCTTTTTATTTATAATAATAAAACAGTAGCTTGTACTTGATCCAAACTAAGGTATATTAAATCTTTATTGGAAGCAGAATGAGCCTATTGGGTTTATTTAATGTTTACCTTATTTTCTAGTAGTCTTAAGGTATGAAGATCCAAATTACGGAAAGACCCATTATCCGGAAAGCCCCAGGTCCCGAGCATTCTGCATAATAGGTACCATACCTGTATAAATTATCACATACATAAATGTCAGAACATTTCTTTCATGCGCCAACAAACTGCATTTTAACATCCTCTTAAAATTCTTAACAGGTATCTTTATAATGACATCAGGCGCCTAACTACAAGCCGGCTAAGGAAATGTGATTTTATGGGGGAGTATATCATATTTATTTAAGCAGAAAGGAAAATGGAAGAAGACATGGTGGAGGAACCCTGAAACTACCACGCAGCCATATTTCTCCAAATACCATCTGTCACCAAACTGCGAAGTCATTTCAAGCACATAATAGCTCGGTGTAATTAAACATGTGCCTTATTGGAAATTAGGGCTGAAATACAAGGGAGTCCTTTATACCAAGAGCTGATTTCCATATCTGCAGCATCCAAGGGAAGTGATTTTTGCACTGTGTATGGAGCTTATGGAAATATCTTAAAATGATCTCCCTCATTACTGCATCAATGGAATATATTTGCAATGTAATGGACAACTAAAAACACAAGCGCAATTTGCAAAATTATTCAAAACAGCAAATGTATAGGAATGTATGCAGTGCTGACACTTTCCAGAAATTATACATCATTAACAACAGTCCCTGTCCCAACAGAGCTTTCAATCAAAGGTCCCTATCACATTCACATATTCACACACTATGGTGTGTGAACCTGCTTCTATGTGTACAAGGAAACTGGAGTGCCTGGAAGAAAGCCTCTCAAGAATGAGGAGAACATATCATATTCAAACAACATGCACTGGGGTCATTAATTAACCTGCCTGTATGTTTTTGGAGTATGGGATGAAACCAGAGTACCTGGAGGAGACTCAGAAGACACCAGGAGAACATTAAAAGTCCTTGGAGATAGTGTCCCTTAGTACAACTACTATTATATATGTATCATGTTAATGGTCTTCAGTGAGGACCAAAGGAAAAATGATGATGGAAAGTTCCCGGTATCTATATATTTATCTATCCATCTAATATAGATATCAAAGTTTCATGCAGAGTTGGACTGATCTGCAATAAAAGTATAGGATCTATCGGTGGATCCAGCTGAAGAACAAACCCCATTCTCAGCCCTTTCTGCCATAGGTCAATAAATCTATAACGTTTAGGATCATCTATCTATCTATCTATCTATCATCTATCTATCTATCTATCGCTCTATCTATCGCTCTATTGATCGATCTATTCATCTATCTATCTTAGATATTTCTCTATACATATATACATATTTATCAACGTTCCATGCAGAGTCAGACTGATCTTCTCTGAAAGGAGAGGATCTCTTGGTGGAGCCATCCTTATGTCTACCACAGGGCAACATGACATTTAGGACCATTTACATACCTAGATGTAACGGTTGTAAAAGTAGGCTTTTGGTGTTCAGGTCTTCTGTTGGGCCCAAGGTGGCCTACTGGTTCAATGCCACTACAAGGCCAGTATTGGTCATACTGTTGACTATGTGGCCATTTGTAGCTACTGTGTTATTTTATAAGGTTGAGCGTGAGCTTCAGCTGTATACAATAATGAAATAATTGTCCATGCATAGGTAAGCAGCTTAAATAAAAGACAACTAACTGTTCACTCTGGGTATTGTGCAAACATATGCTTAAAACTTTACTAGTTGCCTTGACTGCCAATAAAAACTTAAAATACATCTTTGCACAAGAGCTACAGAAATTATGTTCCTATATATATAAATAAATATATATATATATATATATATATATATATATATATATATATATATATATATATATATTGAATATATGTGTTTGTGTGATTATAAAGCAACCATCTTACTCCATACCTTAACATGACAATAATGTCATTGTTTCTGGTAAGGGGCTAGCATGGTGTATATTTTCTTGTGTATACATTGAGTATGGCTCATTTTACAGCTAGATTTATTGTACAGTAACTGTTCCAAAGCTTTTTGTACATACACTGTGACTGCTAGGAAACATGGCTCCCATCCAGGCCACTAAAATAAGGCAGCAATATTGATTTCCCAAGGGACTTCAGGAAGACAACTCAGAGGTTATTGTGAGATGGAAGTCATATTTAGAAAGTCTTGAGATACCTATGCTTGACCTGCTTGGGGTAGCTGGGGGTGTATTATAGAAATGCATTTAATGTATGGGTTCTTGCTGGTGGAAAACACAGGGTTTTTTTGCAGAGTATATCTATTCTTTATATGGTACAAGGTCACCAAGTCTCACTTTGTGCAGGTGCAGCAAAATATTTCTAATATAAATCAGTCCCTTCTGTATTGCCAGGACTTCGCAGCACACAGTACAGTAAATATTAGATGAGCGTTTGAACACACTGTAAACACAGAGCCTTAATGCTGACTTAATTTGACTGGAAATGTCACTGGATTTATAACACTTTATTTTACTGGCATCTTTTTCCGAGGTGGTGGGCATGGGGGGGTGGAGGGGAAAAAAGGGGGGAGAGAGGTAGAAAAAGAGCCTGAATCTTGCTGAAATATCATTATTAAAAAGGCACGCTGAAAAGTCAAGTAGGCCAGAGGGAGGTATTTAATGAAAGTGAGGTGCTGTATTCTGCAATGGTGCCGTGGGGAGGCTGAATTTCTTATTTATTTGGCTTGCACGCTTAGCAATCGTTAGCAATGCATCTGCTGAACCTCTAGTCATAAATCGCACATTTTTTAGAGCTAGGGAAAAAAAGCAAAATAAAGAAAACCTCTAAAAAAAACCCTTAAAAACAAAATAAAATACAGCTGCACAAGCTTCAGACTTGATGTTTATACTGTATCTATTAGACAAGCAGACACGCCGCAGTCTAAAAATAGAGATGGTGCTAATAGGTCAAAACATCATGTACTTGAGTTGTATCGATTATTGTATTGATATTGTATTGGCATGGGTTGTTGTTGGAGGATTCTCCTGAGATGCTGCTGATTAGCCTAGATAAATACATATTACATTGTAATAATTAATAATTATAATAGAAATATATCCGTTTTACAATAATAATCAGGACTTCCCAGTGTATCATTTTTATCTGTATATGTATAAAATTCATTATATGGTAATGCATTACCTTGATGGAGGAAACACAATGCATGGAGCTGCTGTACACTTCTGATCATACAGCCATTGTTAAGGACCTTGATAGCACATGCTGCACATTTATAAACACTGGGCAGTAACCTATGGCAACCAATCAAATATTTGCTTTTATTATTCAACTGTCAGCTGCCTGTAAAAAGCCAGTCACTGATTAGTTGCTATGGGGAACTGTCCAAGTGCAAATTTACCCAGTGTTTATAAATAACCCTCAGTGGGGGGTAGGTTATTTATGATGCAGAGGCTCATTTTGGGGTGGTGTTTCTCTGCAATGGGTAGAAATGTGTTACGGTGTAGCCTCACTTTTGTAGCCTCAGCCTTGCACTTGCTCTACTAGTGTAATAGATACTAGGGTAGTGTATCTTTAGAATGAAAGTTCATTCCCAATGTCCGGCACAGTGGTGCAATGGTTAGCATCGCTCCCTTGTGGTCTTAAGTGTTTGTGTGTCTTCTTTGTCTTCCAAAAGCACACAGGCAGGTTAAATGACCATAGGTTGTATGTAATAGGGACTGATGTGAATGATGTATAATCTCTATAAAGTGCTGTGGAATATGTAGGCACCATATAAATAAAGGATGGTGACAATGGAGACTGTATGGAAGGATGCTTCGGCGTTCTGTTTTATTTTGCAGCCCCCCAACTGCCCATGGCGCTGTATCCCAATATGACTAGGCCCAGGAAAAGCGAATGATTTACATTTTTGCTTTGGTAACATATAGCGGGGATTGAGGGAGAGGCGGAAAGCGCTGTGTAATATTTCTCTGCTGACTTGTTTTATTAGCTTGCTTTAAACATGTTACATTACTGCATTTACTTGAATTGGCAGCCTGATAAATACCTCTCCTGGTCGTGATTGCGATTGCTCTGGGCATTAATATTATTACATTCTGTCAGTGGGAAACGTCTGAGGGATGACTTACTGTAAAGATTACACGCTGAAATAAATCACGTTTCGCTCTTTGTTTCCGTTTATGGCCTCTTGGAATGGAGTCAATCTCCTTTTAAGTTGCATTTCTTCTTTTTTTTTTTTTTTTTCCTTCCTCCCTGCTCCCTCCTCACTCTCAGCCTGTTACATTATGTATCGCTGTCAGATTGGAACAGATGAGGTGTCAAACATGAGCTTTTTTGAATAATTTCCACCCTCGGGTTGTTTTTATGAAGGACAAGTACAAAACCGCAGAAGGCATTAGAAGGGAGGGGGAGATGGTGCTACCCTGCTGATATGGCTGGATATGGGTCAGAGGTGGCTCAAGAACAGTTTATAGTCACAAGATTATGCTGTTGTGCTTGGTAATAGTTTCCAGACCAGTAAATCTAACTAGCTGGACGTGCAGTAGCGCAATTATTGCAGGAATTGAATGTCACTGCTACATAGAGTGAAATGCCATTGACAAAGCTTAAAAAAATATACCTTAGTGGCTGCGTGACTGCATTGTGATGCTTGTCAGCGGAAAGGGCCGGCGTTGCATCAATTTACTGGTGTTTGTTGATGTATGAACAAGTGGTTAAACATTACTGAGAGTAATGGGCAACATGACATTTTCAGCCTTGAAAGAATGTACCATGGAGATCTCACTAGGGGTTCATAGCCCCTGATAGTCTAGCCTTGGCTACGATGCATTCAAAAATGCATCTGTGAAATGTTAAAATAAAGGGAATTGCATTTTTTTCAGCAAAATATCTTACGGAAAATGGCATTAATCAAAAAAAAAAAAAAAAATCATGAAGCTTGATGATGTTGAATGTTTCTCCAGATTGAGCAATAGTAATGCAGGCTTGGCACAGGGTTTGTGGGTCTGCTAAAGTCTGGGCCACAAATTGGTTTTATGACCTAAAATGCAAATAAGCCTGGCCTTGGTAATAAAAGAGCTTTGCAAAATGTGAACCATAAAGCCTATGGCAAGTGTTCTAGAACCGAACGCAGGGCAAACAGTGCACATCATTTGTCTACAATTTTTGCATAGTGCTATAACATACCATGGCCAGTCTGGATCTATCAACATTCTACAAGCTCTTCCAGTCAGCCAGGGGTTCCCTCAAGTCTAGATAACCACCTGTGAGTGAGTGATGACTGGACCATGGTCATAAAACCCATAATACTGACATGGGGTCATATTCAATTTGAGAAGAAAAGCTTATCTTCTAATTCAATTCCAGATTTGTCTATAGAGCCAGATACAATTCAGAGAGAGGTCACACGGGGCGATTATTCCATTGCATTTTAAAAACGCGAGGTTGAGTGTAAATATGAACAAAATGAAGCCCTACTGAAAATAATGGAATACACACTATAGCAATTCCCATCGGGTGTTGCAAGCCAACATCTGCCACGAGATGCCAGTATTTGCGTTTTTCAGCAGTAATGCCAATACGCCAACCAATAAGCCAATGCTTTATTATTGAACTCTCTTGAAATACACTTTGCTGAAATACACCGTGTATGGATTGTGCATATACGTATTTGTGGCGCTGGCTGCTGGTGATGTAATTACGTTGCGTATTGACGTTCAGTGTACCTTTTGCATATAAATTGCTTTTCCGCTTGGCTTTTTCTCACAAAAGTTTAATAAAACTCTTCTGAGCGGAATAGTGGGGAACAAGAAAAACCATGTTGGAAAAAGAAAACTACAGGCTGAAAAAAACACATTATCTTGCACATTTTTTTTCCATAGAATTCAATAGAGATGTCATGTGATAAACAGTGAAATACGTTTCTCTTTGAGTCTGCTCCAATAGCAAAACCTGCAATTGAATTAGGAGATAGCTTTTCTCATCAAATATGACTATAGACAATAGTGCGTTATATTATCTCCAGTAGAATAGTTTCCATCTATGACTTGAATATTGACTAAAGGTTCCACCTCTGATTAAGGGCATAGGCCAGTGGCTTCCGAAATAGAATCCTAGAATCCTAGTCCCCTTAAGTTGGCCATAGATGCAAAGACTATCGAGGATTCATACGATTTTCAGACCGTATGTGGAGAGTCCGACATTTTTCGTCTGGCGGAGATCGGTTGTTTGGTCGATCGGACAGGTTAAAAGAATTCTGTCGGCTGCCAATAAAATATCTGCTTGTATTGCCGATCGTACGATTTTCAGAGGGAGACTGTCATTAAAGGGATACTGTCATGCGAAAAACATTTTTTCAAAATGAATCAGTTAATAGTGCTGCTCCGGCAGAATTCTGCACTGAAATCCATTTCTCAAAAGAGCAAACAGATTTTTTTATATTCAATTTTGAAATCTGACATGGGGCTAGACATATTGTCAATTTCCCAGCTGCCCCAAGTCATGTGACTTGTGCTCTGATAGTGATATCACCCCCTCCCTTTTTCCCCCAGCAGCCAAACAAAAGAACAATGGGAAGGTAACCAGAATACACAGCTCCCTAACACAAGATAACAACTGCCTGGTAGATCTAAGAACAACACTCAATAGTAAAAAAACCCATGTCCCACTGAGACACATTCAGTTACATTGAGAAGGAAAAATAGCAGCCTGCCAGAAAGCATTTCTCTCCTAAAGTGCAGGCACAAGTCGCATGACTGGGGGCAGCTGGGAAATGGACAAAATGTCTAGCCCCATGTCAGATTTCAAAATTGAATATAAAAAAATCTGTTTGATCTTTTGAGAAATGGATTTCAGTGCAGAATTCTGCTGGAGCAGCACTATTAACTGATTCATTTTCCCATGACAGTATCCCTTTAACTTTGTCGGACATAACTTCCGTATGATTGCTGTCAGGGGCAGAACATCGGCTGATCTGTTATTTTACTACTTTATTTGATCAGAATGGTTAGTGGCAGGTCGGGAGAAGGGGAAGTCCGATCGTACAAATCATTCGTACGATCGGATTCTTGTGTCTATGGCCAGCTTTAGTGAGGCTTAGATTAATGGATGTGAATAGGATTTGGAGAAAAATGCCAATTTGGGCTTCTAGATACTAATGGAAGTCCATCTTCATGGTCAGCTGCGGTGTGTAATATAGAGAGTGTATAAGCAAATATAACTCCCAGCTAAAACAGTCTACCATCTAACAGAAGATTTTGTGTTAATTCAAAAGGCAAAATTAATATCTACTGTCTTTCAGCAACTGTCCCTTGAGAAACGCCTGATACTGTACACTAGTTCTACCTTCAATATGACTGACAGGATAAAACTATAATGCCTCTAGACTCAATGGAAAATAGAACCATCATTTTAAGCTGTGACAAAAATCCTTCCTTTCTTATATTTAATCAAGTTAATTATGCCCTGCAGTGCCATGCAAAAGGAGAAAAGATTGAGATTATATAAATATCTGTCCATCAGAGGTTCTGTCTACATGTCCATCAAGTTTTAACTTTTGCTTCAGTAAATGCTACCAAACGTCTAGATGATCCGGAGAAAAGCAAAGAAGCCATCAATGTATTGGGTAAAGATGAATTGAATGAATTCTGAACTGGGATCAGGCCCTGGATCTTACTAAGAACATTAATATTGGCGACCATGTGTCCCCCAGTTGCTTAAAATGAATGTAATCTTTTCTGAAAACTATTTAGTGCATCTGCCAATAGAATGCCTTTAGGGAGGGAATTCCAAAGCTAATTCTTACAGTAAAAATCCCAAGATCATAACCTTTTATTTATGGATTGTGAAACTCAATTGACACTTAACCACCTTGATCACCAGTTTGTGTGGATTTAATTTCAAAACCACCTAGAAAGGTCCATTTATAACTTCTCTCTCTACATGTAAACCATCATCCACTTCTCTATTAATATCCAAACAGCAAAACCAGGACACACAGAGCCTTGTTTGGAAACCAGTCGTTTATGTGGTGTAGAAGCAGAAGCTTTGGTAAAATATAAAAGGATCTTCTGTAACCCCACTGTCCCAGACAAACCTTGCAAGTCATAGAATAATGTTACAATGGGGCTAGGTGCAAAGTGCAAACATACAGGTGCAATACAACATGTTTTTGTCAGGGGCCTATTGGCTCCTAGCGGAGAAGTCCGGACCAATGAGGAACCTTAGGGGTTAAGTTCAAGTTTGCAGTATCCAAAGGGGTCAGGCCTAAGCATAGTCAAGTTCAGGCAAGAGTTCAATGAGGCAGCAAGGATCAGTTTCAGGGTCTAGCAGAGGGTCAGGAATCCAGGAAACAACAATTAAAGGGGACCTGTCACCCTAAGAAATCATTTCAAATTCTTTTCTATCATGTTAGTTGAGCAAAATAAACTTTACTTACACTGTATTTATTATTTAAATTTTGTTTCCTTCTGTCTTGGAATTATACAATCACAGCAAGCAGGCAGCTGCCATTTTGTGGACATGGTTATTAAGGGAAATTGTGTATCACCCCAAAATCTTGTGTATGCCCCAGAATGGGGGACCTAATGTCCATGTGCAGTGCCCTACACAATTATAGAGCCTGAGGAGGGAAGGGGGAATGTGTGGAAAGCAGTGACTGAATGGAAAGTGAAAGTAATTGACTGCCCCTCCTCTATGCCACGGGCATAGAGGCGGGGCAGGTAATATTTGATTGACAGTTTAGATATTTAAACACCTTTATAACAGGTATGGATGTTTTAATGAAAATAATTTTTGGGGTTTCATATTTAATTTGCAAAGGACTTTCATTATGCAGCTTTTTAATTGTAGGTGACAGGTCCACTTTAAGGAAACCCAGGAACACAGCAGTTCCTATAATCGGGCATTGAACCCGCGACCTGGAAATTCAAGATGGCGGCTGCCATCTTGGCAAGGAAACACGTCATGTTTGTTAGTCCTTCCAAGCACCAGAAGATTAAATTACTGATATAGGAAGTGCCTGCTGGTGTTTTTCTGCTCACTTCTATTGTTTATTGTGGCAGAAGTGGCAGAACCAAGTCCAGACTGAGAATTAATATAGGCCCTGGCATTTCAGGTACACAGAGGCCCAAACAGCCCCCATCAGCCCACTAAATACTGACTTTCTATGGCACCTTATAGCAGCCCCTCTGGCATTTGCTGGAACCCACAGATTGCCAGTCCGGGCCTGGACAGAACCAAGCTGAGAAGTGAAAGAAGGTGCTACCTACATCCGTAATTTAACCCTCTTACAGCTGTATTGACAGACAGGACAGCAGTCGGACTCCTTTTCAAAATTCATAATTCCAGCCAATTAAACCTGCTAAAATCTTCAGACATAAAAAGAAAATAAAATGTAAATTGAAGAGCACTCTGAGCAAGTTTACATGGTTTGGTTGTGTATAATTCCCCTTTAAATTATTTAGTATTTCATATGAAGAAAATGCTCTTTTTGCCGGCAAGTGTGCAGGTCTGAGCAGTACCTGCCTAGTGAGTAAGTGAGTCTTTTCCAGAATTTGACCTTGACTCCAGAATTTATGAAGACAGCGCTTGCTTAAAAGCATGACCTGGAAAGTGCTGAGGCAGAATTCACTTACAGACTGCAATTTTACTTTCTTAGGGTTGAGCTGCTTAGCACACGAGCCACTTAATTTATGATTTAACATAAAAATTATTGAGACCAGGGAAAGCACAAGCAGGGACCGAAGCTCTTCCACCCTGTGATGTATAGACTTCCATTTTTTTTCATGGGCACCCTCAAGGCCAATGCCAATCAAAAGGACGTGAATCACCACTATGTATATCATGAATATTATGTGCAGCCGAGATGTCAGTTCCTGCCATAGGATATTAAAAAGCACAGGAGATGTTCTGCTAGCAAGTCACTACTGTGCGACCTTAATGATGTACAAGGCTTTGTGTGGGACAATTTCAGTAAAGTGGATTGACAAAGCTGATAATTGAAATCTTCCCCCGTCTCCTTCGCCTTTCATCAAGCCAGCACTGGAGTGGACTTTATAAGCATTTTAGGTTGCAAATCAGATGAGTCTATATGCAAAGTCTCTGCCTATTCTTCTCTATTAGGAAGGCAGCTAGTGTGTATTTAATGAATAACTTTGCCTTTGGAAATTGCTGCGGAGGTGGCTGGGGGGGGGGGGTCTGCATGTGGTTTCCATTTCCCACCACTGACAAACATAAAATCCGTCCTTGCACATACAATGTCAAATATGATATTCCTTGCAGCTGCGGCCAGATCTGTTATTCTAACCAAATCTGATTTAATCTTCGTTTGTCAAAGAGAATAGATGTGATTGGTTGTGAGCTGTTTTCTCACAATTACTGAGCGATGCTGGAGAGCTCGAGGATTCCGACACACTCAGCTTTTCTAAGGATTCCTCCCAAACCGAAAATAAAAGCATTTTGACCTTGCTTTGTAGGGAGGGCTCTTGGCTGGTTATATAAGTCTACTTTGCTATTTTTCAACACAATTTTAGGGTTGTCGTTAACTGTCAGTATGATGTAGAGAGGGATAATTATAGTCAATTTGCAATTGGTTTTCATTTTTTATTATTTGTGGTTAGTGATGGGCGAATTTGTCCCGGGCTAAAAATTATCGGAACTGCTATTTTGACACAGGCCACAATTCGTTGGCGTCAAAATGGGCCGTCTGGAACCGTCTGCAAATTCAAATTTATTCGACGGTGGCAAAACGCGCACATTCGCTGCGAATTTGCTCCTGGCGAATTTGCGCCTGGCGAATAAATTCGTCCATCACTATTTGTGGTTTTTGATTTATTTAGCGCTTTATTCAGCAGCTCTCCAGTTTGCAATGTCAACAATCTGGTTGCTAGGGCCCAAATGACCCTAGCAACCATGCATTGATTTGAATAAGAGACTGTAAAACGAATAGGAGAAGCCTGAATAGAGAGATGAGTAATAAAAAGTGGCAGTAACAATAAATATGTAGCATTTGTTTTTAGATGAGGTCTGTGACTTATGATGGGAATTTCTCCTGTTTCACTTCGCCGGAACATTTGCGAATTTCTCATGAAATTCGCTAAACAGTGAAAAATTCGCGAAAAAATTGTGAAACTAGAAAATTGTCACTAAAGTCAATGGGTGCCCAAATAGTGTTGATGCTTGGCGATTTTGACACAAGCAACTTTTCAAATGCGTGTTCAAAATGTTTTAACGCTGGCGAATCTTTGCGGGAGTTTCACGAATTTATTCGCCGCCGGCGAAATGCGGAGATTCACCGCAAATTCACGCCAGCCGAATTTATTTGCCCATCACTATCAGCGACCCCAATTTGAAAACTTGGAAGAGTCAGAAGAATAATAATTAAAAAACTAGAGAGGTACATTTCCTGAAGAAAATGTGAGTGGTGCTTGCCGTGGCAAAACTCAGGCCCCCATATATGTTGGGTGTCTTGCCCAGTCGCCCCTGGTGCCTAGAGAGTACACAAAGTCGGTAGAATCCGGATTAAACCGGTGAAATTTAAAGCCAACCAAATTTTACCATTGAAATCAATCCAAACAAACTGGCTATTTTTGGCTCCGCCCACTTTTAAAAATTTGCAACCCAGTCACCAAATGGACCAAGTTTGAGCACTCTTACATTAACAGTGTAAGAATGACAGGAATTTAAATATTCCCATTGAATAGCGTTAGGTAAAATTTGATTGGCTGTCTTAAGCTCCGCCCATTTTTCTGAATTTTAACCCCAGTTACCTAGTCATGGTCAGTGCCAAGTTTGGGGCCTCCGGTTTTAAAACTGTGAGAACGGCGGTAATCAAAAATTTTACATTGAAGTCAATAGGTGAAAACGGATTGTCTGTTTATGGCTCCACCCACTTTTCCTAAATTTTGACCGCAGTCACCCAGTGAGTAATTGAGCCAAGTTTGGTACACCTAGCATTTAAACCGTGATAATAGCAGCAGTTTATCATTTTTCATTAAGGTCAAAGGCTGAAATCTGATTGGCTGTTGTTGCCCCGCCCCTTTTTTTCCTAATTGTGAACCACAGTCACTCAGTGACTAACATACCAAAGTTTGGGAATGCTGTCATTTAATGTGTAAAAATGGCAGCATTTCTATTTTTTTCTATTGAAAATCAATGAATGAAATTTGATTGGTTGTTGGTGGCTCCGCCCACTTTTTCTAAACTTGAAGTGGAAACCCCCAGCGACCACATTTGTGATATTCAAGGTCCCTGACATCAATACTGAGAGAATGGCAGCCTTCTTAATTTTTCCCATTAAAACCAATCAAAGAAATCTGATTGGTTGGTTTTGGCTCCACCCACTTTTCTTAATTTTAATCCCAGTCCCCCAGTGACCAACTGTGCCAACTTTGAGGACCCTGCCATTAACCGTCTAAAAGCGGCAGCAGTTTAAAATTTTCCTATTTAATTGAATGGCTGAAATTTGATTGGCTGTTGTAGACTCCGCCCACTTTTTGTAAATTTTGGCCGCAGTCACCCAGTGACCCACGGTGCCAAGTTTGGGAGCTCTGGCTTTATTACTGTGAGAATTACAGCTGTTTACATTTTCTCATTGAAGTCAATAGGGAAAATCTGATTGGTTGTTTGCGGCTCCGCTCACTTTTTTGGGTCCCCAAAATAGGACAGAAAAGTCACAACACCCCATTCCCGAATAAGCTGAACGGTTTGACACCTCATTCATGGGTCTGCGACAAACTAATTATTCGATAAATTCCCCATTATAAGTCAATGGGGCAAATTTGGGGACCTCTCCTGCCCCGGGGGTAAAACTTATACCCTCGTGTGGGGTATCATCTGACACAGGTCGCAAACCTCTTCAAATGTGGTAAATTTAACGTTTCTACAAGATTCCCTCTCTGCGCTAGAATCCGTCAAAAGTTGGCCTCAATGTTAATCTATGGGACTTTTCGGGGTGGTTAATTGCCCCCGCAAGGGGCAATTAACCACCCACCCCTTAGAGAAGTCATACCACCCCATTCCCGATTAAGCCGCACGATTTGACACCTCATTCATGGGTCTAGGACAAACGGTGCGGGACTAGTTACGCGCCAAACTTTCATACGGAAGAAGAATAAAAATAAGTTTGCAAATTTGCAAGCATCACTAATAAGTTTGCAAGATAACAGTAGTGATGCTTTGCTTCGCAAGCACCACTAATAGTAATGAATAAATAAATAATGAAGACCAACTGAAAAGTTTTTTAGAATAGATCATTCTGTAACATACTAAAAGTTCACTTTAAGGTTAACCACCCCTGTAATAACCTTCACAGCCTTGGTGTAATAAATGTAATAGCAATCGGGGGGGGGGGGGGGGGGAGAGAATTGTTTCATGGTGTCCTTAAACTGGGCATTCACTGTAAGACCTGCTTGTGTTGTGACCTGTCAGTGCACTCGTGGGGTCCTCCTCCTCCATCTGAATCTTCTAACCTGCCCAATAAATACGCGGCCAATTTTTATGCAGCCAACAGGGCTGGTCCTATCAAATGTGGGGCCCAATTGGGACCATGTTGGCGGGGCCCCTAGACAAAGTGTTGCTGGCTACTGACACACCAAGTATTTAGGAAAATAAGGGCATACAGGCACAAAATAGAAAGGAAAGGGGCAGACAAGGTAACATAATGGGGGCACACAGGGTAAGAGAGAGAGGGAGGAAATAGGAGAGTGGACTGGGCCAATTAGTTTGGGGCTGGGCCGATTCAGCTTGGGAGCAGGCTTGGTTGGATTGGGGGCAGGCAGGGCCTATCAAGGTTGGAGGAAAGCTGGGCCTATGAGAGTTGGGGGCAGGCTAGACCTATGGATTTGGGGATGGGCTGGACTCTCAAAGTTGGGGGCAGGCCAGGCAGCATCATGTGCTGAGGGAAATATTATCTGTGCTGCCCTGTGGTGCGGGGCCCCCCAGAGGTGCGGGGCCCAATTGGGCCCAATTGGTCCAATTGGCCTAAGGCCGGCCCTGGCAGCCAATGCTGCTGTGTTTGAAAGTAGAAAAATGAAGTGAATGCACATAAAAGCAGGATATATTTTCATTTCAAAGCAACACTTTTAGATGTTATTTCTAAACGTTCCTAGGGTTGTGTTGCTGCAAGATTCGCAGCCAGTGGTCTGTTTTAATGGAGAATAAGGAAATCTATATTTATCAGCATACTTTTCAGATAAGAAAATGTAAGCCCTCCAAACAAATGAATGTACAGTTCTTCAGCGCACTCTTCTAAGCAATTTTTTAATTTTGCGTTACCTTTTTTCAGCAGTTTTTAAACTGCTAATATATAGGCACGGGACCTGTTATCCAGAATGCTCAGGAACTGGGGTTCTCCAGATAACAGATCTTTCCATAATTTGGATCTTCGTACCTGACTACTAGAAAATCATGTAAACATTATATTAACCCAATAAGCTGGTTGTGCATAATTAATTATAATGGATCACATACCTGTCATTGATTTAAACCAACAGTGCCCCCTGATGGCCATTTCAAAATTAATTTAATGAGGAAAGGAGAATCTTATGATATTTACCTGCTCAAAACTGCCCAGAAATACATCATATAACTCTTCTCTGCTCACTAATGTCATTTTCCAACCTGAGAAACATCACAACAGTTTCCTTTATTCAGGAAATGTATTTAATTATTAAAATGCTAAAACAATGCATTCAAACCAAAAGCACTACCTTCTGGAGGCTACAGTCACCTGAAAACTAATTTGCTGGAAATTTTGCAAATTTCCCGCGAAATTTGCAAAACTATTGCTATTTTTGAACACAATTTTAAGGTCTTCGTTAACTGTTAGTATGATGTAGAGAGCGATATACAGAGTCATTTTGCAATTGGTTTTCATTTTTTATCAGTTGTGGTTAGTGATGGGCGAATTTGTCCCGTTTCACTTCACCACAAATTTCGCAAATTTCCCGCGAAATTTGCAAAACTGGTGAAAATTTTTCGAAACTGTGATTTTGCTGCCGGCGACAATTCGTTGGCGTCAAAATGGGCGTCGAAAAAAATTTGGCGTCGGTACTGCCTGCAAATTCACGAATTTATTCGATGGGGCGAAACGCACACATTTGCTGCAAATTTGCGCCTGGCGAATAAATTCGCCCATCACTATTTGTGGTTTTTGATTTATTTAGCGCTTTATTCAGCAACCAGATGTCAACAATCTGGTTGCTGGGGCCCAAATGACCCTAGCAACCATGCATTTATTTGAATAAGCGACTGTAAAATGAATAGGAGAAGCCCGAATAGAGAGATGAGTAATAAAAAGTAGCAGTAACAATAAATGTGTAGCTTTACAGAGCATTTGTTTTTAGATGAGGTCTGAAGGCTACAGTCGTCTGAAAATTAATTTACTGGAAAGAGGAAAGGAAAGTCTTTTGATGTTGTTCTGCTTAGAAAATTACATTAGCGAGCAGAGAAGCATCATCTGTCATTTCTTTTGACAGCGCTTCTCAGGGAAGCTCAGGAAAAGACAGCAAGAAAAAGTATAAAACATTTCCAAAATATAGTGTAGTATTCCTGTATGTTTTACCAATATTTTCGGTACCACCTCTTTGTGTGAACTCTCTCCTGAGCTTCCTTGAGAAGCACTGTTTCACAGTGTTTGGATTTGCAAGACTTATACCGGTTGAAGAACGGAAAGAAACGGATACAGATTGTATTTGTCTTAGACTTTCCCAGAATAAGGTGGCACATGTGCCATATCATGGTCATACCTCAGTCTCAGACATCTGGGAGCAGATCAGGAACAACAGTGATGCAGCAAGTACTGAAACGGTCGGCGTTACAAAGTTTCATTGGTAACATTGCCCCCCTTATACAGTAGTTCATTGTAAATCATTGCAACCAAAGTTAGTACTAATCGGTTTAGCACAGGTATGGGGCCTGTTTTACAGAATGTTGCGGACAGGGCCGGGCCAAGGTAGTTTGGCACCCTAGGCAAGGGTTCCAATTAGCGCCCCCCCCCTCCTATATTAGCCTTACCATTAAATTTTTTTAATAAAAGAAAACGCATTATTGAATGAAATGTTTAATTTATATAAATATGTAATGTTTACAAATAAACAAATGTTTACAAAAGGGCCCCATGCCGCCCCCTTCTGTATCTGTGCCAGCCAGCAGCACCCAAAATATTGCCCCCAATCTATACCTGTGCCCAGTGCCGGGCCAGCGCCCCAGGCAACCTGGCCCGCCACTGAGCTCCCCTCCATGCGTGCACCCCCGAACACAGTGTGTGCATATGTGTGCATAGCACTGGAGGGGAGCTTAAGGGAGATACCGAAGGGGAGAGGGAGGGGTAGTGTCGGAGGGGAGGCGGGGAGAGCAAGGAGAGATCCTGATTTACCAAAGGGAGAAGGTGGCTCTAAAATGTCTGGATTGTGTGGATGTCAAATTGTTGCCCTGTTATGGTGAGATTTCAGTATAGATTACATCTGAATAACCCAGGGGTCTTGCAATCAGTGGTGTAACTAGACACCCAGGGGAACGGATATTTGCAACTGCCCCCCCCCCACTGCATGCGTGTCATGGACAGGTAACAAAGTCATACCTAATGACCTAACCCTTCCCAGAGACTTTTATCCCATCCAGGGACTGGCATACATAGACCGACAGCTCCAGGGACTGGCACCATACACAACCCGGGAGTGGCAGCAACACTCACGCAGCCCGACAAAAGCAGTTATTAGTCATTCAGTAAGCACCAGAATGAACACACACAGCAACACTAGTGTTTTTGGCGCATGCGCAGTAGGAGCATTTATCTGGTACGGATCTACTGTGCATGCGCCAAAAGTCACAAAGTTTTCCGATTTCCCTTTGTGACATTCGGCGCATGCGCAGTAGATCCGCACCGGATAAATGCTCCTACTGGGCATGCGCCAAAAACGCCGGTCAAAGCAGGAAGAAGACCGCTTGGGAGAAGATGGCGCCTGTGAACTCCGTGGACAGGACCTGCGCAGAGGGGTGAGTAACAAGTTAGGAGCATTTGCCTGGGGGGACAGGTAGGCCAGGGTGGAGGAGGGAGGGGGGCAACACAGGGGAGGGGGGGAGAGATTTTTGCGCTCAGGGGGTTTCCTTCTCCTTTAAGGCTACTAAAAGCCATTAAACATTAATTAAACCCAATAGGATTGGTTTGTCTCCAGTAAGGATTAATTACATCCTAGTGGGGATCAAGTACAAGGTACTGTTTTATTATTAGTGAAAGAGTAAATAATTTTAAAATATTTAAATTATTTCATTAAAATGAAGTCTATAGGAAAGGGCCTTCTTGTAATGCGGAGCTTTCTGGATAATGAGTTTCTGATCTCATAATGGATCCCATACCTGTACTGTAAGCAAACAATTTATGGGCTACACTTTGTTCTATAAACCCCCTCTGGCGTTGACCACAGCTGTAATGGTTAGAGGCAACTAATGCAAGCCACGTTGTTACAGAGGGCTATTATTCTAATTATTAACAGCACATTGAGGTTTTTTATTCATACTTTTAGATGCCTCGATGCAAAAACGAGAACCAGGAACAGAAAATGACGATTTCATGTAAATTATCGAAGGTCAAAGTGGGATTCAGGACTTCATCTGAGAACTATCACCTTATGACAGGCGAACATTTTAAGCATTCTGCCACATCTCCTCCTTGCTGTATGCATCCCAGAGCACAGCTTGTTTCCAGCAATAATTTATTAATATCTGAAGGGGAGGCTAGCTTTTCAGAAAACGATGGTTCATGTGCAAACCAGATGGGGGAACAGTGCATTTGTCAAAGTCCAAGAGCCCAAGTTATATTCATTTCCACTTTGGCAGTGTCATCAGGTGGATGCCTTTTCAATGAAGTGTGTCTGCAGCAACCTTCACTGTTGACGCAACTGGTAATACAGGTGTTTCCTCCAAAGCATTGTCTGTTTCCCATAACATTAGGACAGAGTTATGCGGGGCTGACAGCAAGAGATCTTGCATCATGTTTTTATTACTGAAGAAAAGTGCATGCTGATTGATTTGCTATGCTCTATTTACATCTAGAGACAAAGTGGATTTATTGGCTTCTGCCCACAGAGTATACCAGAGCAATGTGCCTGCCATTCATCAAGTTAGTGACTCAGAGTTCCATGTGCACGACATATGCCACCACCAGCTTTAAAGGCTCCAGATGGCCAGGGAAGAGAATAGGAAGGCATTATTTAAATCCATTAAAGGTTTTGGTTGATTTATTTTTTCATCATTTTAATAAACAGGAGTATATTCTGTACATGACTGGAGGGATGTTTCCTATAAGTGTTCATGAGCTGTAGCTCAGGGTTGTTTTGCCACCAAGTACAAGGTACTGTTTTATCACTACAGAAAAAAGTACATCGTTAACAATTTTAATTATTCGCTTAAAATGGGCTCTATGGCAGATGGCCTTCCCTTTATTTGTAGCTTTTGGATAATGTTTTTTTGGATAAGGGATCCCTGTTATGAATAGCAATAACTGAGACATCATTCTGATAACAAAACATCACAGCCTAATGGAAAGAACCCTTGAGTACTTCAGTTCAGTTAATTCACTTTTCTTTGAGTAACGATCTTAGCCTGACAATTATAAGCCGGTGAGTTTGACATATGTGCTAAGCAAGTTATTTGAAAGTTTGTTAAGAAATCACAATCAAGCATATGTTCTGGAGAATAACACAATGAGTGAGAATCAACATGGCTTTATGCAGAACACATCATGGCAAATTTATTTAAAGGGATACTGTCATGGGAAACATTTTTTTTTTCAAAATGAATCAGTTAATAGTGCTGCTCCAGCAGAATTCTGCACTGAAATCCATTTCTCAAAAGAGCAAACAGAGTTTTTTATATTCAATTTTGAAATCTGACATGGGGCTAGACATATTGTCAATTTCCCAACTGTCATGTGACTTGTGCTCTGATAAACTTCAATCACTCTTTACTGCTGTACTGCAAGTTGGAGTGATATCACCCCCTCCCTTTCCCCCCCCAGCAGCCAAAC
Organism: Xenopus laevis; assembly: GCF_017654675.1. Classification (NCBI taxonomy): domain Eukaryota; kingdom Metazoa; phylum Chordata; class Amphibia; order Anura; family Pipidae; genus Xenopus; species Xenopus laevis. Next base: position 34,253,223 of record NC_054376.1, read on the forward strand.
AAAAGAACAATGGGAAGGTAACCAGATAGCAGCTCCCTAACACAAGATAACAGTTGCCTGGTAGATCTAAGAACAACACTCAATAGTAAAAACCCATGTCTCACTGAGACACATTCAGTTACATTGAGAAGGAAAAACAGCAGCCTGCCAGAAAGCATTTCTCTCCTAGGGATAAATTTATCAAAGAGTCAAGTTCCGACCACTAGAGTGAAATTCCGCAGCTCTCAATTCATTTCTATGGGATTTTGAAAGGCGTATTTATCAATGGGTGAAAGTGAAAGTTCACCCTTTTATAAATACACCTAAAAAATCCCATAGAAATGAATGGAAAGTGGCGGAATTTCACTCTAGAGGCGGAACTTCACTATTAACTTCACTCTTTGATAAATATACCCCCTAAAGTGCAGGCAAAAGTCAGATGACTGGGGGCAGCTGCGAAATTGACAAAATGTCTAGCCCCATGTCAGATTTCAAAATTGAATATCCTGTTCCGATGACAGAATCCCTTTAAGTTCAAATTCAAATGTTTGAGTTGAATTTTTGGTCAAAACTCATAAATTCGAGTTGAGAAAAATCCAAACTCAAATTCTAAATTGATCACTCTGGAAGTAACTTGAATTCGATCAAGGAGGTCACCACTAGTGATGGGCCAATTTATTCGCCAGTCGCGAATTTGCGGCGAATTTGCGTGATTCGCCGCCAGCGAATAAATTCGCGAAACGCGAATCGAATTCGATTTAAGTTTTCTGGACTGTAATAGTTAATCGAATTTTAGACATTCAAGTTTTTTCTGGAATAAAATACCATTCGAATTTCAAAGTCATTTGAGTAAAAAAAAAAAACTCTGTCACTTGACCTTTGATAAATCTGTCCCATCATGTCATACTAATGTATAATAGCTTTTCATGATAAGAAGTTGGACAAAGCTTTTGACACATAAATGGCTGCTTAAACTAAGGTCTGTTGCTCTTGATAAAGTTGCATGTCCATGGATAGAATACTGGCTAAAGAATCATGTTTAGAGGGTGGATGTCACTCAGGGCCGGAACTAGGGGTAGGCAGAGTAGGCACGTGCCTAGGGCGCAAAGCCGGGGGGGCGCCAGGCACGCGCCTCCTCTGTCGCCTACCCCCAGTCCGGTGCCCGACTCTTTGAAGTTTTTATGTCTTCTTGCGCTCCTGCGAATGCACGCGAATGTATCTCTCGGCATGCGCACATTCGCACCAGCTCGCGCATGCGCAGAAGCGCAAAAGAAGTAAAAACTGCAGCTTTTATTGCGCATGCGCACACGAGCGCCACCTTGCGCATGCGCACTTGGGCTCAGCCGGCGCCGCATCCGCCGGCTTGCCTTGGGCACCTGTGCGGCGCGGCCCTGATGTCACTGGTACATTCTCTACTAGCAGAAGGGCTCTTAGTGGAGTACAGCAGGTTTCTATATTGAGTCCACTTATTTAACTTGTTAATTAGTGGCCTAGGGGAGGGTATTGAAAATACTGTCAGTAATGTATCAGTGTTTGCAGCATCCTCACAACAGGATCTAGCTAAATTAGCAGCCTAGGCAGCTAAGTGCACACAAGGGATGACTTTGATGTTGGCCAATTTGAATACATTGCAAAATAAGGACAAACCTGTATAGGGACAATAGCTGTTTGGTTTTAATGGGATTTTGAATGTCTTAATTGCCATAATACAATAAATTAATAATGGGTTTAATTCAGAAGATCTCTTGTCTTTGAATGTATGTATGTGTTTTGTGGTCACAGCCTCATTGCACCCCCACCTAATGGCTTAAAATGTAGTGGTGAGCACAACTTTTTCTTTTTACTGAAAAGCTGTGATTTGCTCAGGTTAGTTTTTATGTGCTCAAACCCCTTGGCTCATTGGCCTTCAAAACACGGGAGGACTTTAAACAAGTTATGTTGACAAGGAACAAAGACTTACACTGATTCTTTAGTTCTATATCTTTTATATTTCTATAAATTGTAGTTCACAAATTTAAAGGATAACAAAAGCTTAAGACACTGGTGGTGCCAATTTTTTATGGAATCTATGGAAACTTCCCTTAAGTAATTGCTAACCTTGGAACCCGAGACTCCTGCACTGACTCAGGATTTATTATTTATCATTTCAGGGATATCTTGTGCTACTCTAGGCAGATAGAAGTCAGGAAAATGACTGTACTACTCTGCAAGAATTATAAAAGAAGGTGGTATGGAGCTCAAGTGGAAATTGCCCCAGGCCAATGGACCAACCCGGGACCCATGTTTAGCTAACCCAGTGAATTTGGCTTGTTGTTGTTTTTATAACTTCAGGTTATGTACAGTAGTTAGAAATGGGAAATGCAGGGGGAAATAGAAAATGGCACTATCGCTCCAGGTCTAATAGCATATTGCACTCCTTTACATGGCTGCAGGTTACTGGTTGTACTCTTCTTTTAAACAATAGATAAGTAAAGACCACCTGCAACTACTATGGTCTACTAAAACCACGTTGGAGAACTGAAGAGTTAATGCACTGTCTTTAGTACACGTTTATAAATCATCCCTATTTTGCCCTTTGAGAATTCAAGACTCATTTACATTTCTCTGCAAAATTCTTTAGCAGAAATGCAGAGGAAGGTTTGCTCGTTTAGCAGAAATAACACTTTAGTGAAACCATGGAGAGGAAAGTGAGTTAATTATCCGCAAGCAATCAATTTGTGTCAAATTAGTGGTCTAATTAGTTCCCATACCGTCTCATTTTTCATTATTAAATAAATATAGTGCCATGTTTGGAACACTTTTATATTAATACATTTGTCTGGTTTTTCAGCCTTGATATGCAGCATACACTGCTGGCCACAATATGCCAACTACCTTTCCATGAATTCAAGGATGTCATTGAAAGTAAAGTCCAGCCATTAAAAGCATAACCATCATTGCTCTCTTTGCATTTACTAGATATGAAATCTCTTAGAGTTCCAGTTTTAGCCCCCTTTGTGTTCATGGCAATAGGAGTAAAGCAGTTGTGTGAATTTAGAACTACACTGCGTGAAGACCACTTGGACTTGCAAGAGGTCAGGTGGTACAACTGGAACATCTGTAGGCTAAATAGGTTAGTAATATATTAAAAAGTTGCTGGCATTACATTTAAAAAAAGTGAATGATGATGCAGAAGTATTGGCAATGCACTTGCAAAAAAAAAGAGCAGTTCACAGAAATGTTGCTGCCACTTAAACAAGGCACACAATGTTGTGTTAATTATTAAATCAATGACAAATGTATTCTTGGCAAAATGCTGGGAAGAATTCTGCTGGGCCGAGTCCTGTTGGCTCCACAGTTAATCACGAGAATTGATCAGTGGGCATGGAGGCGGTCTTGGTGCAGTCATCGTGGAGTTATTGCCTGAGGTCAGAAGAGGCTCTAAAAGTTAAATTCCTGGTGAGCCAACAGAACTTCAGTCCAACACAGATGACAGGCATGAAATACCACTGTGCATTGCTCCTTGTTACTCATCCACATTAATAGATGCACTGGGTTGCAAAGTGTGTAAGAGATACTCTTAATTGAGGTTCTATGTAGTAATTATGACATTTATCTAAAGAATGTGGTAGAATAAGAACTTACAAAGTGCCCTGTACTTTATACCTGTATTTGACCAGATTGGGCTCTGCATCACTTTTTGCTCATTAAGCTCTGCAGAGAACCAATATGGAAGGCCATAGATCACTCTAAGGGTAGAACTCCATGAGTGTTTTTCGTTGGATCGTCAAAACGAATGCGACAAGTCGGTTGGAGACACATGCGTCAAGATTCTAATTGGACTGAATGAAAAGTCACAGGTAAAAAAATACATTACATCCAAAACGACATGACTGTTGGATGTGGACACAGAAAGCAGCGTCTTCATCCAATAGTCGGACCATGTAGTTGTTACCTCTGTTGTTACCGACTTTTCATTCAGTCCAATAATATCTTGACACGTGCGACTTCATCCAACTGGTCGCGTGCGTTTTGTCACCGGGCAACGATCCGTCTAAAAAAGCTTGTGGAGTTCTACCCTTAGATCTGCCAAATGGATGCCCCTATTGTTACCTGTAATATTTTGCAGGCTTTAAAGGCAGAAAACACTGAATTACAAACATTGAAAAAGGCATCTGGCCACTGATGTAGGCTGTAGCATTGCTCTACTGTAGACATTGTACTTCTTGGGTCAACATCCTATATTTTATTAGGGCTTCCTGATACTCTGTGGATCATGGTATGGATTATGTTTTTTTGTAACAGGTAAAGAGATACAATTGTATTAAATAATTAAATACCATTACATTCAGGTAAAATTTGTCATTTATAAAATTTGTCATACATATATATATATTGTAAGAGAAGTGCTGGTCAGATAGTGGATGGTGTGCATATTTCACTAAGGATTAGTGATGGGCGAATTTATTCGCCAGGCGCGAATTCGCGCGATTCGCGCAGAGCAAATAAATTCGCGAAACTCCCGCGAAAATTTGCGGTAAAAATTCGCTGGCGTCAAAAAATGTTTTTTTCGAAAAACGGACGCCGGCGTCAAAAACGGGCACCGGCGTCTAAAAAAACGGGCGCCCGTTCGCGAATTTCGCACGAAATTCGCGAATTTTTCGGCGAAGCGAAACGGCGCAAATTCGCCCATCACTACTAAGGATGAAACTGTACATGCATTATCTCCAGGGAAAATGTGTGTGATCTCTGGTAAATAGGGTTTCAAATCGATAGTCTGTCTGTCTGTGCCTGGGGAAGCAGGAGCTGCAAACAAGTGAGAGAACTTGTTGGTGTTGGTGCCGGGCACTAGGCCTTACCCTTTATAGAGACGGTTGATTTCTGTATTAGATATAGTGCCAAGTCGGCCCAGGTTTTGTTATTTTCTACATTTCCTTTTGCCTGAATAAACTGAGTGTGGCCCAGTTAAACCCTATTTTTGGGACTCGTGTTGTTTGGTGTGAGTCTGAGCAAGAGTGCGTCTGGTCTGCCCAAGGAGACCAACATCCCGCTACCTGAAATCCCTGCAATATATGAGATTCCAATATGAGATTCTGTATAACAGATCTTTCCTTAATTTGGATCTCCATACCTTAAGTCTACTAGAAAATCATTTAAACATTAAATAAACCCAACAGACTTTCTTTGGCTCCAGTAAGGATACATTATATCTTATGTTATCATCAAGTTACAAGCTACTGTTTTATTACTACACAGAAAAAGGAATAATTTCGATAAAATCGAGTCTATGGGAGATGGCCTTTCTGTAATTCAGAACTTTCTGGATAATGGGTTTCCGGATAAAGGATCTCATACCTATGTTACTATTTCAAATAATATGTTGAAAAGGATTGCTTCTGTGCTCTTCTGTGGCAGACCCCTAAACCGGTGAAGTTACCTCCCAATGTTTTGCAGGCAACTAAATTCACTATTAGACTCTGGGAACATTGCTCCAAGAAATCTCCCTTGACCAATTTCCCGTCCCCTATGCAATCCGTTCTGGCTAATCCTCGCTTTATCCCGGGGATGTCTCCCGCCTTCCAGAACCGTTGGGGTTCCAAGGGCCTCTTTAGAATATATGATTTTCTCAAGCCATTGGAGAATAGAGTCCACTCGTTCGCAGAACTTCAAGAGAAGTATCAAATCCCCCAGACCTGGTGTTATGACTTTTTGCAAATTCTACATTTCATTAAGGGGGTGTTCCAGGGGCGTCCTCCATCTCGCTCACTGACGTTCTTTGAAAGGACGTGTCTCCGGGGTCTGCCACAGAAAGCGTTGATCTCGACTATTTATTCTGTACTTAACACTGTATTAGAGGAACCGTTTCCTAAACATAGGTATATGCTACAATGGGAAAGAGAGCTCTCCACCACTTACACCTTGGAACAATGGCAGGACATATGGGAGAATGCCAGGAGAAGTGTCACTTGTGTAAGACAGAAAGAGAGCGTTTACAAGGCTATCTTCCATTGGTACTATACCCCGGTGAAATTAAGCAAAATGTATCCAACTACCTCAGCGCTGTGCTGGAGGGCTTGTGGACAGGAGGGCTCTCTCTCCCATATATTGTGGTCCTGTCCGAGACTATCTGCATTTTGGAAAGCGGTTAGGGATCTGGTGACGAAACTCTTTTTCTATGAGATCCCAATTCAGGCCTCTAATGCAATACTAGGCCTACCACATGTAGGCATCTCCCCCCCAGAACAGAAGCTTCTGAATTTCATTTACACTGCGGCCAGATTGTCTATTACTTCCAATTGGAAGTCTTCTCGTGCCCCATCCATAGGCGAGACAATTTCCCGTATCAGGGATATGAAATTAATGGAAGAAATGACGGCCAAACATCGCGGATCCTTGCCTAAGCATGACGCTGTTTGGTCGAAATGGGTCTATTATGTATCTCAAACGCGTATGGTGGAAGGGGGGGAATGAGAATAAGGATGTTGATAATTGTATTGCTGATGATTGTCTATTGCAGGCCTCTTGCATCTCTATTGCTTCATTGACCTATACTTCAAGCCCTCTGGTCGTTCAATGTTTTCCAACCATCTCTGTAACTCTGTACGTTTACTCTGACATCCATGTTAACTCCCACACTCCTTCTTTTTTACCAACTGAGAACTTTGTGAAAACGATATACATGACTTTTTTTCCTGTTATGTCTGTACCTTGTGCTTTTATTATGCTTGGAAACTTAAATGCTAAACCAAATAAAATTTAAGTTACAAAAAAAAGAAAAGGATTGCTTTGCCAAAGTCATCCTTTTTTTTACTGATAAATAATGAGCTGCTATTATCCTGAATTTTAGATGTGCACCCCAGGTTTACAAAATCACAGCTAGAATTCTACTGGAATAAAGCCGAGTGCACTTCTCCTTTATGGGAGCCACGCATTTGCAAAGCACAATCTAGAGATTCATGCACACCACCTGACTGTCTGAGCAATACTTATAATGAAATATTTGCCACTGAAATATAAACATTATGCTAAGCAAGTAGAATAAACAGCCTCCAAACCCAGTTAATTATCAATGAGGCCTAATTCTCATCAGTCATATTAATTGTGGAATTATACCTTTTCTCCAAGAGACCTTGGCTAATAATCAATCCATTTGTCTCTTTTAAGATAAGCTTCATTTTACTTAGCAGTCTGTCTCATTCAGGAGATGAATGTTGGGACTTCGGGCCAATGAGATTAAAGGCTTGATAGGGATTCATTAGTCAACGTTAATGAAACAGTTTCAATCGAAGAAGATCTTTTAATATGTGTTATTTGTTTTCATGGTTAAATTATGTTGTAAATAAGATACCTTTAGTGCCTTACTGATGAGCTGAAATACAATGAGTTTAACTGCTTCATATCTCACTTCTATAGGAGCTGCGGTTTGCCTGCTAAATAAACAGTGCTGCACAGAAATTATGGACCATGCCCATTACTGATTGTTCAACAAAGGCCTCGCTGTGCATTAATGGAACCGTATCATCAAAGTATATTTCTTGTGTGTGTGTGATAATTGTGTGCATTGTGTAGTAAAGAAAAATGATAGAAATAGGAATTTTAAAACAATGGGGGGCACACCCAAAATGTATTAACCAAGGGTGTACATTCACTGGACACTTGACCCTGTTTCCATCCACCAATCCAAGCCCACTGTATCTTTTCAAAGGAATACCCCGTTTACTGATTCAATATAATGAAGAGCCATATGAGCCAAACTATCCATTGCTCTTACAAAGATAGAACACGTGCTCTTTGGTGTAGGCCACATAAGGCCAAAATCAGCCTGCTGAAACCTGCAGGTTGATTTCAGTGCCTACTATGAGCAGTATCCTTCTTCTTTCACGTCCGGAACTTTTATGTTGGCTCAGTGTCAATACACCCAGCGGATTTATATGAGAAACATTTATGATGTGTTAACTGATATGCATTACCAGGGTCGGACTGGTGGGGGGGTGGACAACAAGGCTGCTACATCAGGGCCCCCTCCCCCCTAAGGGCCCCCTCCCCAGCCACAAATCGCCCTCTGCCTCCCTCCCCCCAGAGCAGCAGCTGTATGGAGCGGGTACGGACCTGTGGAGCCCACAAGGGCTAGGGCTTTTTTCACTGGTGGCCCAGTCCGACACTGTGTATTACCTTCATCCATTGTACACATATATATATATTTAAATTTTCAGAAGAACCATCCTTGAGAAAGGTCCCAACAGGGACGGAAACGTTGGAATGCAACAGAAATAAAAACAGATATTTTTTATATATGGGAGTGCTGGTTCTTCTGAAAATTTAAATACATATATTTTAACCGTGCACCCCAGCTGGATAAGCTACATCAGTGTGCCTTGGAGTGCGGATACTCATTGGATCGTGATATATATATATATAAGAAAAAGCTAGGACTCTCAGGTCTTAGTAATGAGTATAAAGATGTTTATTAGCAAACAAAATCGACTAACGTTTCGGCAAACACTCAAGCCTTTCTCAAAGGCTTGAGTGTTGAGAACGCCTTGAGTGTTTGCCGAAACGTTAGTCGATTTTGTTTGCTAATAAACACCTTTTTACTCATTACTAAGACCTGAGAGTGCTACTTTTTTCTTTTCTATACCTAAACTTTTGACTTATTGCACCCAGGCAACCTTGACTTTTATATATATATATTAACCAAATGCATCCTCCAGGAAATGTTTGTGATGCATTAAGGGATATGAATTAGTTTCCCTCTTTGCAATTGCTGTGGTTTCTCTTCTTATAAAGTGTATGTGTTCTGCAAAAGTACCTTAAAGAAACATGTATAATGAATGAAAGGGTATAACTATTTTATCCATATGAAACTGATCTCTTTTTTTTTTTGTAATATTTCTACATCTTTGTAGGATTTTTAAGAAGCTTACTAGATAAAAGCGCCTCTATAAAACATTCATGATGTATTTGGCACTTTCTATTCACAGAGCCATGCATTATTAAGTGGATCTATTATTCTACAATAAAGAAGTACATTTTGCAAGTTTAACACTGATATTGGAAAACATAATATGTTTCAAAAAAAGTTTTGGACAATTGCTCTGTTCATGATTTACATAATTAATTATCCCACTTTAACAAATTACACAACTCCATTCTTTAAATGTAAGATTCTCCTCAAACAGCATTCACTTTGAGGAAGCGTCTTATGTATCCTAACATTCTCTTAAATTACAAGGTCCTCTCCCCAAAAAAGACAAACATTGCATTCAATTTAACACATGCTCATTTATTATTCCACGTCTATAGAAATACGTTTTCCTGTTTCTTTGTGAAAAATGATTAGTGAGTAACATTTCAAGGAAAGACCTCAAATATATACAAAAGATATGTCATAGAAGGTCATTTTGATGCCAGCTACAAAATATGAAACATTGTTTCATGAATTCCTATTGCTGATGAATCATTGAATAGTGAATCCACTGCACCTCCTTCCAAGGGTGGGAGCAAATTTGCTGATGGCATAAATATCCAACCCTTTTGCTCCGATAGCACCAAGTCAATAGCACTGAAAAATGTCTTAATGGCCCATAGAATGAGTTGATTGTCCTCTGTCTGCGTGCCATAAAGGTGACTGTCAGAATTAGAGAATAAAATTGCCTGTCTTTGTGAGGATCATTGATCAGGTAGTGAATCTGAAAGAAAACCAATAAAACAAAGAGCTGCCTCAGGAATTCAGGGATGAAGATATTAACTGCAGAAAGTAGTCTGAGAAAGCAAAGATCATGATAAAATGTCGGGTAGTTTGGATACTCTAGTTACGGCAGAAAAGTTACACGGAACACTATGTCATTTTTCTATTTCGTGACCTCTAGGCAGCATTTGATACTGCTGACCATTTTCTACATTTAATCTCACATCTATGAACTGTTTTTTCTTTTCTTCTTATCTTACCAAACACACTTAGAAGCTAAGGTTCAATAAAAGAGAAACACATCCATCTAGTTCAAACCCCATATCTCCAAAAATTCTTTAATGATATTTGTCATAATACGTTGTTATTAAGTCTTGACTTTTACATAGGTGACCTAGCATCTTACAAACATTTGCCCTTTTTCCTCCTTTAGACTTGGAGGCTCATTTATTAAAGGCTGAATTTTAGTGGTATTAGAGCTTTTTGAAACTCTATGGGGCCAATTTATTAATTATTGAATTGCCTTTAAACATTTTAGTTTTTCAGACAAATACAAGCAAAAAAATCCCAAACATCCAAGGGAGAAGACACATGGCACTACCAGTAGCAGCAATTTGTTGTGGCTACAAAATGCCCAAAAATATTGAAAATTGCCTCTTCTAAAACACATGTAGGGGCCCATTTACTTAGTTCGAGTGAAGGAATAGAATAAAAAAAAACTTCAAATTTCTAATGATTTTTTTGGCTACTTCGACCATCGAATTGGCTACTTCAACCTTCGACTACAACTTCGAATCGAATGATTCGAACTAAAAACCATTCGACTATTCGACCATTCGACCATTCGATAGTCGAACTACTGTCTCTTTAAAAAAAAAAAAACTTTGACCCCCTAGTTCGCCACCAGTCAATATTAGCCTATGGGGAAGGTTCCCATAGGCTTTGGAAACATTTTTAGGTCGAAGAAAAATCATTTAACATGTCTTTATTCATCTGCATAATATTTGCTGTCATAATGTTATTACTTGTATAATATGAAAATCAAATAAAACATTTTCAGATGGAATAAAAACTGGCCTCTCATCAATAAAAATTTTTTTTAAAAAATCGTTCGATCGGTGGATTAAAATCCTTCAAATCGAACTATTCGAAGGATTGAATCATTCGCTCAAACTATTTGCGTTAAATCCTTCGACTTCGATATCCGAAGTCGAAGGATTTGAATTCGGCAGTCAAATTTCGAGGGTTAATTAACCCTTGATATTCAACCATAAGTAAATCTGCCCCGTAGTGTCTTAGCAAAGCCAATTCTCACCATTGTCTATTTTCTAGCCATGACAAGTAGCTACTACTAGTACCTCTGCATGCAGGTCCAATAGGATCAGTGCAGCTCTCATTGACTTTTTTGGGACCTCATTTGCTTTTACTTGGAGTAATTTAAAAAAACATGATATATATCAGGAAATCCAAATGTTAGTAAATAGACCCCCTTAGTCATTTGATTGGTTTCTTTGGTTTGTTCAACCTTTATGCATAAAATGCAGATTTTTATTTTCGAATTTTCATTTCTTCATTACAAACACAAATGCATCACAATTGCCTCTTGATTATTAATAGAGCTAATTGTTGTCTTCCCAAGCCAATCCCTCTACTTGTCTTTAGTGATGGGCGAATACATTCGCGGCGAATTTCCAAAAATTTTGGACGGGCGTCCAAAAAGTCGCTTGTGTCAAAGCTGTTGCACGTCAATACCATTGACTTTAATGCCGGTGTCAAAATTTTCTCAGTTTCTCAAATTTTGCGGTGAAGTGAAACGGGAGAAATTCGTCCATCGCTACTAGTCTTCTATATTTTAATTTAATGGAGTACTCAGTCTCTGAAACCCACTAGTCAGGTATAATACTATCAGGTATAATACTAGACCTTATATTCTGACTCTGACAATTGCTGTGATAATGGCTGATTTCCCCATGAGACCTCTCTGCTGGTCCTGTATGGAGCTGCAACAACCACTGAGGGCAATCTTTGCCAGATAGCTTAACTCACCAGATACTTGGAATCCACAAAGCTGCTTTATTTGAACTGGATGGACAAATGTAGCAGTGGATATATAAGTGCTGCAGGTCAAAAATTATTTTATTTTCCTAACCTCAGGGTAGCTTTTCACTAATGAAATGCAGGAACACAAGAAGATGATGGGAGGAACTGACATCACACAAGAGGAAGGGAATAGGAGGAGGATTTACATATAGCTTTGTTCACTAGGTGGCAATATAATAATGGGTAAACATATAAGCATTAAACATTTGCGTTTTAACATGATGAACTTTAACTACTGAGACAGAATACCTTCTTTGCCTTCACAATTCCATCATCATTATAATCATATATTTAAATAGCACCAGAAAGTTATTTGGTGATTTACTTTAATTTATAACAGTTTTACAATAATTTTAAGAAACAAGGGTTGCAGAATAAAATAGAATCAGAGGGCCACTGAATTATTATTAAAACTAGAACATGCAGTTTATTCCTTAGGAAAAAAAGCATATAAAGAACATTCTTTTTTTTGCCCATCTGGCATCAAAATGCTGGTCCTCAAAATCCTATCACATTCTCAGTTTTTTCCACCAGAATTTATGCTTAGTTCAGCTGATGTCCCTTAAATTAAATTAAGTTGGCAAATTTGCTATAGAAGCAGTAGTTCTGCCAGATAAAATGGATATATTCAAGAAAGAGTGGGATTCATTTTTAACAGGTGATAAAACATAAGGCTAATGATATTAGTAAAAAAAGTGTTGGTCCAGGAATTGTCCTGATCTGCAATTTTGGGAAATAATGTTAATGAAGCAAATTGGATACAATTTTAGATGATGTTTTGTTTTTGGATCAGATAGGAGTTAGGGAGGAATCTTGACAATTATGTGAATTAAATAGGCAACATTCATATTACTATGCTAATTAATCAATCTTCTCCATTTCAAAACTTTCAGAAATATTCAATTTCAAAATCAACCTTTTCCTAAATTTGAAATGTATTCTTGATTTTTCTAAATATGTAAAGAACATAGTCTTCTGCTAAGTGAAAATAGCACTAAAATATTTAGCCAAATAGCCATCTCTGTCCAGATTAAATCACATTATTCCTACAAAAGAATGAGAGAACTCACCAAGATCTTACCTCTGCTCGATGAATTTGTTGGAAAACTTTAGAATAATAGAATTTTGTTAAAGTCTCCATTACTCGATCAATGTATTTCAATGATATGTCAGCTTTTATAGGAACCATGCCCATATTATCTCACATGAGGAAACAAGAAGAAAGCAACAAAGGCATTAATTGTAGATCACAATTTCTTGATATAATTAGAACAAAAATAGACTGTAGATCAGTACGAAACAATACACTAGTGAATGCCTTGCTCATTAGCCAGATTAATCCATCACTACAAATATAAAGACAGAATAGTTAAAATATTTCTGTTGCTTAAAAACAATAGATTGATAATTTCGCCATATAAATTAGACACAACCTAAAAAAAAAAAATCAGAATACCCAATTGCTTCATAGAGAATTTAGAAATAAAAGGAAACCTATATGTATTCATTCTTGTTGAGTATAAATAGCCACACATTCATATCTCACATTCAAATTCTTTGAATATATATGGTTATAAACATAATTGTTCTTTGTCCAAAATGTTGTGAGAGAGTTGGACTTAATGGATGTGAAGAGGGAGGTGTTTATGCTCCATAAAATCTCACTGTAAAACAGCTGGAACAGCAGAGCAATGAATGAAGTAAGACCTCTAAGACCACTAAATCAATTAAACAGAACACACAGGGTACATACCAACAAAGCCATTATTGTCTTTCAAAGCACACTACTATTACAGATAATAAATAATTTAGTGCTGTTTTATATTTCCCAGACTACGCTTCACTTGCTGTGTTTGCAGCCAAGGGGTTAAAGGTTAGATGACTCATGAGTCCTTTTATTCCACAGTTGCTCCTCTGGATCATCTAAATCCTAGTTCACTGACTACTGTGGATCATGCAGAGCTACAATATTGACATTTTAATGGTGAAGAGAAGATATCTTTGCAGGAAGGAAGTGCTATGGTTGGGAAGCTAATGAATTCAAACACCTAAACAGTCGTATCTCCATTAGCACATGTGATGATATATTTGGTATAGAGAACATTATGAGCCTCCTGGACCTTATGCCTGGCCATCCATCATCTCATCTCAACAAAAAGGTAGTTGTTAAACAGAATGGTAAGTTCCATGTGTTGCCACTATTATGCAATGTATATAACAATTTAAATAACAATTCACAATAACAATGTACAGTTAGGAATTCCTTGACTGATCCTGTTTGACCCTTTCAAGGGTTTTGACAGATACCAATATATAACATAAGTTTTTAGATGTTGATTTGCTGTTACAAATTTTCTTGAAAAATTGAAATATTGAAATATTATCCTACTTCTACTCAACTGCTATAGTTGAGGAGATGCAACCCATTATGGTCCTGCATCACTTTGCCCCCTGCATTGGCAGGGATTAGAGTTTCCACATATAAAGGCAGCAGATAGGAAGGAAGTCTTAAGGACCACTGCTGATTAAAGGACCTCAACACCAGTGGTCTACTGACATTAGGAGATACAGCTGTCATGTTTGCCTTTTATGTGGGATAGGAAATACAGAGCTTTGTTAGTCACTGGGGAAAGAGTTTAAAGGAGAAGGAAAGGTATTGTACACTTGGGGGTGCCAAATGTTAGGCACCCCCAAGTGACTGCATTGACTTACCTGAAGCCCCGGGCCAGTGCTTCCCTTTACTCTAATGACCATGATCCTAGCTTGTTTATTTGGTTTTTTGTATGCCTTCAACCTATTCATGAAGTGTGTCCAATTAAAATGTATCTCGGGTAATGATTTTCCTTGTGTTACTTTTGACTTTGCTTTATTAATTTTGATGGTCTCTCTCCAACACATATATTTTTCATTTTATCAAGTTAATAAAAGTCATGTTTTCATTTTTTTTGCCCTTAGGTGTTAGTCTCCAGGTGGAAAGGTACAATGAAGGTACAATGAGAGATCTTTTGTGGATCTCTCCTTGTTTTTGGATCACTTGTAGTTGTAAATCACCTGCACCCCAAAGAATTGGCATTGGTAATGTCAAAAGACAATAAAAAATCTTTCATGAACCTCAAAAATGAATACATGAAATATTTTATGCATTGGCCTGTTTCAAAACTATGACTTCAAGCCATTACTAATGCATGCACTTATATAAAAAAATGTTTTCCAATGTGTATACACATAGAAATTCAACAGCTCCATTATCCACCTCTTCCTTTAAATTAACCCAATGACACAAATAATGAACGATGGTTTTGTAACCATCTGTCAAGATCTGCATACTTCTAAAGATTCACACGCCATAAATCAGATTATTAAATATGTACATGTACTTCAGACTGTTTTTTATTTTCTTTTATCACCTCTTAATATCTCGTGATATTGTTTTTGACCTTTTTTTTCTAATTGCCTCTAGATAGAGCATTTTAAGTGCCGCAGTTTGTTTCTAGAAAAACAAAGAGCCCATTGTACCCTGTTTGAGCATGCTTTCATGCTTCGCCTGCCAAGATTTACAAAACAGAAATGCCACATTTCACGCCCAAACATTAATGAAACTCTTACTGAACATATTTTATCTTCCACTGATGAAGTCTGTCTAATTATTTTGCTAAACAAACCCAGGGGAGTATATATATAAGTGATTATGATGTGAGATTCCAGTTGTAGGTAAAGCTCTCCATATAGTGACAAGCATTCATTTAAGTATAACTATAATGGGATTGGTTTATTTTATAATTATCCATCAATAATTAATTAGCAATGTTTTAAAAAAAAAAAAAACAATAAAAAAATTGCCTTGTTGGTAGTAATGTAAAGTAAAAAGGAAAAGAAAAGTTGTTTATCCGCCATTTAAATTGTCTTATAGATGTCGATATCCATAGTTACCTGTTACGGCCGGCACCCAATACCAGAACAGGTGCCAAGTACCCTGGTCTCGGCTCGGCTTCACCAGTAGTGTGACCACCGTTGGGCTTCGGGAGGAGCCCTCAGCTTACTTGGGTGCCACCTGGACTTAACGAGGGGTACAAGGCAAGATGTTCTGGCTAGCAGAGGGGCACGGCAGGTAGCAGAGTCTTTTGGGCCAAAGGTCACGGTACAAATGGAGCAGGCAAGAGAATCGTCAGACAGGCTGGGTCGAGGCAGGCAGATATCAAGAATCGTCAGGCAGGATAGAGCCAAACCGGGTTGTCAATCAAAAGGGTTAATCAAAAGAGGTAGTCGGTAATCAGGCAAGGGTCAGGATCCAGAAGTCAGAATAGTCAGAAGCCAGGCAAGGGTCACAACAGGAATCACAAACAGGTTCAGACAGAAATAGCTTAAGCTCAGAAGCACCAGGAACAAATCCTATCACGGGCAAAGTGCTTTTGGACAGAATGGGCTTAAATAGTTTGAATTTCGCGCCTGTGCGCGCTGACGCCAGACGTCAGTGCGCCTGCGCCTTTAAATGGAAGGAGGCGCGCCGCACGCGCCCTATAGAGAAGCCGGCGCCAGTGAAAACATGAAGGAAGAAGGGAGGTGCGGCGAGCATCCCCGCCGATGGCACGGCGGACGACCCCGCCGCACAGGTACCCTCACATTACCATTGTAGAACTATTATTTATAAGGTCCCTGATGCCTGGGTATAGGCAGCTGGGCCACAGGTAGAGTTATGGGACTGTGTTTTTTTCATACATATATCACTCTGAGCTGATTTCCAGCACTCCCTGCACCCCTACAACTAGTCCATATGTATCACGTTATCATCCAATGATTTATTCATACGATGAAGGACTCCTTGAAGAATTAACAATAAACACTAGAAACTATATAATACTTCCATTAATTGGAGTCTCACCATGGGGTCTTGTAATTAAAAAGCATACTTAATTGGTAAACAACTATAGCCATTTCCCAGCAATACCAATTAAAACCAATTAAAATGACCCATAAACATCAGAATCTCTCATCATGTTCCTCTTAGAACATTAAATTCATA
Source organism: Xenopus laevis (assembly GCF_017654675.1). NCBI lineage: Eukaryota > Metazoa > Chordata > Amphibia > Anura > Pipidae > Xenopus > Xenopus laevis. The sequence continues at coordinate 34,269,989 of NC_054376.1, forward strand.
TTAGTAATTAACAGCCCCAATCATTGAGGATACTCGTATCTTCCCTAAGGCTTTACATATATCAGTATTAAATAACTTATATCAGTTCATATAAAGCTACATAGCAAATTTACAATTAAAGCTAAATTTAGATTGTATCATAGAATGAGATGTGCAGAGGATAACTCTTCTCTTTCGCTATCCACAGAGTCCCAACATGTAAAAAGTTAAGTTTTATATTGCTACCTGCTTGCCCATGTCAAACATCATTGCGCGGTGTCATGGAGGATCAGATAAAATCTGACCCACAAAATCTGATGAAAAACGCTTGTGTAGTTCTACCCTAGAATGCATTATTTTAATCACGCTGTAGACAGTTATCTATGATAAATAACTTTAAAGGATGCATGTTATGATTACTATTCCCTAAATCAGTAGTCCCCAACCAGTGGCTCACCAACCCCTTAGATGTTGCTCCCAGTGACCTCAAAGCAGGTGCTAGTTTTTTAATTCCATGGGGCAGATACACTGAGCGCCGAATTTGCGCTAGCGTCTGATTCGCTCACATCACTTTGCCACGCGTAGATTAGACAGTACAATGCCAATTTACTAAAATCTTAAGTTGCGTCCAGAGCGCCGAACACTGGCGAAGTAGAACTAGCGTTACTGCAGGAATCGAAGCGAAGTTGCGCTAGCGTTGGCTAATTTGCATACGGCTGGAGGTTAAAGTTCAATGGACGTATATGTTGCAGCCAATACATTACAGTGAAAAGTCGCCAGCATTTTTTGCACTTGCCAGGTCTGAGATGGCAAAGCCAAGTCTGGAGCAAGAGGTAACGTTCAGTAAAATCCACATCTTAGTTAATTTGCGTAGTTATGTCCATTCGCCAGAGCGCAACTTCGCCAGGCGTTAGGGAGCAAAGTACTACTAGAGTCTATCTCCTTCGATAGCGAACTTACGCCTGTGCCCGTTAGTAAATCTGCAAAGTAACAAAATGATGTCACACTGGTGAATTTTCGCTAATGTTAGTCACTTTGCCCTTTAGTAAATCTGCCCCCATGTATGAAGGCAAAATTGTATAAAATTGTATAAATACTTAGGGCCTTATTTATCAAAGTTCAAAGTCAGTATTTTAATCAAAAAAGTCCTTCCAAACTAGAATCCAAGATTGGACCTTATTTATTATAAAAAAAAAATCACAATTAAATCAGATCGGGGACAAACACGAAAAAATCTATCAACAATCCAAATCATATGCCTTTTTTCCCAAATTGCTTGAATTGTTTTGACTTTTTCCCTGAAAAGCCAAATTTTTTTGAATATTTGCCTGATTTCTGGGCTAATTCCAGTGCAGATCACAGAAACTTCAAAATAGGATAGGGACCTCTTCCACTGACTTATACACAACCTCAGTAGGTCTGAGATGCTGGGTTTTCGGATTCTGACTTTTTCTATCCTCAGGGTATAATAAATCTCAATGTTAGTTTTTTTCCACTAAAAATTCGGATTTTATAGTAAAAAAAACTTGAAATTTTTTTTCCTGGCCAGTTTAGTAACATTGCAAACAGACAGTAGAGTTCACTACTTTTTGCTTTGTTTTTTACATTTTTCATAACAGAATTAGTACTATAGGTAGTTAGACATTATGATAGTGGTAAGTTACTGGCACATGACATTACTTTAAAGCAATACAACTAACAGTTAGGCCATTCTCTTTTTCTTCTTCTAGCACACTAAGGTCATAGAATTCTGATGAGTTTTATATACGGTTCAAATCATTGGAAGAAGCAAACCATACACATGATCGTTATGCAGTATAATATGCACGCATAAAAGAGAAAATTACGCACATTCTGAAAGCCTTTAAATCAAGTTCGACCCTTGGCGACTATAAGGATGGTGTTTCTCCAGAATGCCTTGCCTTCTGTTGGATCTTCAACCTTCTCAACAACTGTTGTGATGGAATCTATCTATCTATCTTGTTGCCTTCTCGACAAACCTTTTCAAACCAGGCCCCCTGGTGCAGCAGAATACTGTAAAATGGTTGAAGAGCCTGTGCGTGATGATGATCAACCTGCAAAATGTTGTTGATCCTGCCAAATTGGTCATTAATAATAAACCACAAACCCATTTAGCAACATGTGGCGCTATAAAAGTCGTCAGGCTTAAGCATTTGCTATTGTGATGATAAAGTTGAAAGCTACAAAGTCAGATATTGCACTGATTAAATTTTTAAAAAGCATGGATTAAAATTAATTAGACACGTCAAGACAATGGTTAGTTTGTTCAGAAAATATTAAATCTAATCAGGGACATGTTTTTGGTTTGGTGACAAAGTAACTCAATTTTCTTCAGTATATAATGATTGCAAAGTGGTGCCTAGAGAACTCCATCACTTAATCAGTATAGCACAGGTTGTAAAGGCATTCTAAAGGCCACTGAAAAACAAATATTATATTAAATACTGTTATGGTGTGTTGTCACTGTGCTGTATCCTATACCCCGCAGCCCTAAGACTATATATAATATAATGCCCTCAACTGACACCTTGACAGTTATTCATTTTGACAGATGGTTTTGTTGTTTAGATGGCTAACAACGCAATAAAAAGCTTCACCGTCAATCTGTATATTTGGTTACTGCCGCAAAAAACCCAAGTAGTAATGAGCAAAATGTTTCACCAGGCACAGGTTCTGTGCAAAAATTTGCAGCAAAACATATTTAGCAGATTTAGTAAAAAGTATCAGCAAAGACTCCAGTATATTTTGCAGAAATGAAAAGCCACCAAAAAAAAAACCTTGTAATTTTTACATTTTCCAGAGGTTTCGTGAATTTTTCATTGATGAGGAACAGCGTGGATTTGCCCAAGCATTTTCACATCTTGACAGAAACGAGTAAATATAATAATCACAGACAATAGTAAATGAACTTTTGCTTAGAATAAGCCCCTCTGCAAATTGAATGTCTGTTTTAACAGGCTCAAAGCAATCCATGGGAAGTGTCTGCATTTGCTTTACTATATTGACATAACTATAAAGGATAATCACAAGCCTTGTCTATATGAAAAACTCAGCAGGATGTATATATGAATATTGAATTTTCCTGTGATCTATGCTGTGAGGATTTCATTGACATCTCTAACAAGAAAGAAGCATTTACACTCTTTATGGTTTAGATTTGGGTGGATTTGAGCATGCCTAAGGGCAGTATTAGCAGAATGCAAAATAAAGAGCTTAATAATATTTGCCATTATGTGCCTTTAGGAAAGATCTAAAGCATTGTTTGCGTTAGAGATTGCAGAGATCCTTCTCATTTTGCCCCAGTCGATTCTAAACTTATTTGACCATTATGGAAATAGTTTCTGATTTATACCTGCATCATTTTTAAAGGCCACCTGCATAGAAACACATGCACACACATATACAGGTATATATAATAATTATTTAAATTGTATTGTAATGTATTGTTGTGTAGTATTACATCTATCACGTTTAAGCTTTTTTTTGTTCCGTGATTGGGATTTTTGGCGATCTTGATTTTTTTTTGCAATGGGAGGGGGGAAAATTGCAGCCTCAATCTTTTGCTTCTCTGCCACTTCCACGGCTTCAGGGAGACAATTATATTATGCTTTAATTACGGCTGTATTTATCTTATTACCCTATTTTTAATGATTGATAATGTTTATTATGTACTAAAAGGAGATCAATATTCATAGTCCATTGATAGCCCAATATTTCTTTACACAGTGAAGTATTAGGCCCTGAAATATTTCCTCAAGGGGGCTTGACCTGGGGATGTACTGACTAAGACACGTCTGAAGGGAGCTCCAGTAAACTTTCATCTTATTTGGATCAATTCTCCTGCAAAACCTTTAAAATGAGGAAAAGTCAGAAAGCTGTACCCTCTGGCACTTCTATGAGAGCTTTGGGAGCGAAGTGTAGCCGAGATATTGAGCAGTTTTTTGAGAAACAAACCAACAAGGCTGAGAGGTCGGAGACTTTCAATATGATGGATGATGAACCACAAGGCCTCTCAACTGGCTCCAACAGTATCGCACTAGATCCTCCAGCCCTACAAATGCTACTAGCAGACTTACTGACTTAATCAGATTTGATGGTCCTTCAGACGGAGATAACTAAACTATCTGGCAAGATGATGTCCTTAGAAACGGCAAAGATAGCCCTTAGCAGTAAAATGAATGAACTTTCGGCTAAACTTACTACCCAGGATGGGCAGATTTATATGCTCTGGAGGGCTATGGAAGACTCAGAAAATCGGAGCAGGCGCTGTAACATAAGAATCAGGGAATTGTCAGAGGAGACAGATCTCACAGACCCGCCAGATTTTGGAAGATCTCTTTAGAAAACTGCTAGGCCTGGACAAAGAAAAACCAATTTGTATTGAAAGATTCCACAGGGTAATTGCCGGCAGAAAAGGGAAACCCAGAGACTTGCTTTGCTGCTTACATCACTTTACTCAAAAGGAAGAAATTTTACGGAAAGCAAGAGAAGTTGGCGAGCTTCAAATAGAAGATGAATAGATTGAGCTACACCAAGATCTGGTGCACTCAACAATCTTACAGAGCAGATACCTAAAGGAAATAGTAGAGGCCCGAAAAGTACGCAAGATCATATATAGATGGGCCTTCCCGTTTGTTTTAGCACCTGCCATAACAGATCATGGATCCAACTGCGAGAACCATCGGAAGCAAACCGTTTCTGCGCAACCTTCAATATTGTCACACCGGACCTTTCTGATTGGTGTCAATACGCCGATGGGCAAGATGAATTGGTTCCAGACGGCTGAAAGGCCTAAATCAGTTATTAAATTACCACATGCGACCTCGGTGGAATTCTACCGAGTTCTACAGGAACGATCGGATGGGTTCAGGAGGGGATCGGCAGTGGTAAACTGTATCATATTTTTCTCTTTACTCCCAAGATATTTGATGTTTGGTTATTTGTTCCACGTCAGAGAGAGATTTGTAATATCAATATTCTCCTTATCATTGTTCTACATGGGCGGATGCTAGGGCCCGATCTCAGCCCCATCCTTTGAAGATTGGAGATTATCTTACTGATGTTAGAATAAATACATTGCTAAACCCTTTCTATCTCGGACCTGTGGATCAGTTTACTATCTATGGGATATTTACAACAGATTCATTTCCATAACGATCATAATTGCTGATATCGGACACTTGGGAAAGCCTGTTGGCTAATCATGAAGGTTTAACCGGTGACGACTGCTTGATGTCTTCTCTGAACTCGTCTTAGATGAGTATTGTACGCCAATGTTACTTGGTTCTCCCATAGCGATGAACCCACTGATCCCTCATCTTACATAATTGTCATAATATGTATCCAACTGATTTCACTTACTGTTATAGTTTAAAAGTTGTATATGTACTGGCTTCCCTCTATTGACCATACACCTAGACGAAGGCTAACAACTGCTCACCGGCAGAGGGCACTATTGGCAATTGGCTCAGATGTTATTGATGTCATAAAAATGGATGAAACCAACTAATCTCTCTCTTGGAATGAAAGTTATATAGTTACTTGGTTATAAATGCTTGTAATAGTATACATGTGCTGAATACATTGGCCTGACGTAGGGCTGTGATTAAGAGTGATAATATTTCAGCTACTCAATTAGCTAATTTGAATAACAGTTAAATAGGTTCAGCAAAATTATTGACCCCTTAGATATATGGCACTCAGGAGACTGCTTCTCTAACTATGATATGCCGGAGCTCAATCTCGGCCGATTTGCTTACAGATACATGCTCCTCCGCACTCTCTACAAAGATAACGGTTCAGAGTACTTCCTTTAGTGAGAGCGTATTTTCTACTCCTTGGAGTCAGAGTATCTTCTCCCTCTCCTTGTTGTTCCACCATACCCCCTACCTTACTTCCTTCCACTATCCTTCCATCTCTTATTTATCCTCTAGTGCTATCCACACTACTCCTCTTTCCCTTCCTTTACTAAGTGTCTAACCCCTACCTTTCTTCCTCCCTCTACTTTATTAACTGCTCTCTCCCCCTCTCCTTCTCCCTCTCCTTTTGAGTTTTTTTCTTTTCTTTTCTCCCTTCTGTCACCAACCTCTGGCTGGGCCACCACGAGTGTTCCACACCAAACTTACTACAATATGCAGTCACAAAAGCCTACTACTACTAAGATAGAGAACACTCAAGTGAATATAGTTAGCGTTAATGCAAATGGTCTTAATTCTCCCAAAAAGGAATATTTTACTCAGAGTAAAGTGCAGAGTTGAGGCGTTTGAAAGCTCAGGTGGCTTTTGGGCAAGAAACCCATTTTAAGGCCACCTCTGTGCCCCGGTGGTCAAATAAATATTTTCCAGAGATATTTAGCCACACACCTCAAAGAAATAAAATTAAAGGAGTTGCCATTTTGTTTGGGAAAAAATTTAATTTAAAAGTTTCCAACACGAAAAAAGATCAGAATGGGAGGTTTGTTTTTGCGAAGGGGTCCCTAGGTAACCAGAAACTCACTTTTGCATCAATATACTTACCTAATGAGCACCAGGATGAAACATTTCACACTATCACTGAGATTTTGCTGAGTTTTGCTGAGGGGATTTTGATTCTGGGAGGCGATTTTGGATTTGGATCTGCACACAAGGTTTCTCCTACAGCGGATACTATGTCGAAATTGGTTAATCTGCGCACAGAACTAGCAAACCTCCATAATCTTTTCGCTCAATGAGATATGAGACATCGCTATTATGATCATGGGGATAAATCTGGCCGATTATTGGCGCGTTTGCTAAGAGCATAAGTCACTAGAAATCATATTCATTGCCTGCAACCTAAGAAGAGTAGCAAATTATACCATAGTCCCCAAATAGTGCATGAATTCAAGAGGTACTACTCGGAACTCTATCAGATAAAATCCCCTGAACTAATTAACGGCATCCCTTATACTGAAGCTATTAATAAATTCCTCAGCTCTCTAACTATACCTCACTTGACACCAACACAACATCTGGCCTTAGAGGCAGACATTACACAGAACGAAGTCTCTCAAGCAATTGTTTCCTCCCCGACAGGTAAAAGCCCTGGTCCGGATGGATACACCATTGGCTATTACAAAGCTTGTTCAGATCTACTTACCTCTCATATGACAAAAGCATTTAATGCATTGCAAAATGAAGCCCCTTTCTCACATAACTCTTTGGAAGCACATATATCCCTTCTCTTGAAACCCAATAAAAACCCAGAAGAATCAGGAACTTATAGACCTATCTCATTGATAAACGTGGATGTGAAACTTCTAGCGAAAATTATAGTGCTTAGAATGCAGAAAACACTAACGCAATTGATATGATTCGATCAAGCTGGTTTTATTCCAGGCAGAGAGGCCAGGAATAATATGAATAAATTACTTAACGTTCTTCATTACTCCAAGATTAGGAAAACTCCCCTTATCTGGCCGTATACAGTATGTTCTCCTGCCTCACTAAGTTTGGATTTAGAAATAGGCTATGTAATTGGATAAAATCCTTATATGATGGCCCAGTTGCTAGGGTCAGGGTGAACGGGGTACTCTCGGAATATATAACTATCCAAAATCGTACTCGTCAGGGTTGCCCCCTTTCACCTACATTGTTTGCCCTTGCTCTAGAGCCACTTCTCTTGCAAATTAGGTCTCACCCGGACATCACTGGGGTTAATATTAAGGATCGACAAAAAAAAGTCGCAGCTTATGCAGATGACATAGACTGATTAAAATTTGTGATGTATAAAGAAGCAGTTATAATAAGCAGTTAGAGACACATGTGGAGAAATTGGAAGAATGTATTAGAGGTTAGCGCAGGGTTGCCGGGGAGACGCGTCCATCAGATGGAAGTTCAGATTTTAGTATTGAGTGGACGCGTAACTATGACAACCAAATCCTTTAAGAGGCATAGCGGGGACTACACGTACGGAAACCTCTGATGAAGTCGGTAAGCGACGAAACGCGTAAGGCATAGCTGGCAGACGTCACATCCAAGCGTCCAGAAAGCAACCAAGCAGCAAGCTGATCGTGGAGGAAACGCTGGTCGGGACCCCAACAGCAATCGCTGGAAAAGACTTACAGGAGTACGGACTTGCACGGATAAGTGACTATATGCCTGGTTTTAACTACTAAAATGTGAGTGTAACCAATTGGTTTTTTAGATATTTAATAAAAAGGATTTTACACTATATTTTTAACGCACTTTTAACCTCTTCCAGCTCAGAAGAATTACCTTGCAACTTTTATTCTCCAACAATCGTGATGTGCACTTGTTAAATTTAAACGTTCGTAAGTACCCATCCAATAGCCACTTGTGGTGAATTTTAAAGGGTAACTGCACCAAATAGTCTTCTTTGGTTGTGGAACTACAACTCCCAGTAAAATACTACACTATAAAAAATTCATCGTTTTCCTTTTTCCATCATACTTTTTTTCCCTTGAGCTTTCAATTAGCGCTGACCTTTAAAGAAAATTTTGGACTGATGCTTTTCTTTTTAACTAACCCACTAATCTCGATCCCCCAACCTAAATTACTTATTTGATGCCTTTGGAAAACTTAGCAATTTTAAGATAAATTATTCTAAATCCATAGCCCTAAATATATCCATCCCTACTCACACGATACAGGGGCTATCTCAGAATTTCCCATACTGTTGGGCGAATAAACAATTTATTTACCTAGGTATAGTGATTACTAAAGATTATGATGAATTGGTGGAATCTAATTGTAAAAGACTGCATGCTAATTTAATCAGAGATGTCCAATCATGGACGAAACCATGGGTAGGCAGGATCAATGTAATTAAGATGATCGTAATGCCACAATTGCTTTACCTATTCCAATGCTTGCCACTTTCATACCCCAAACATTAGCTAATGACCTTTCAATCTATTATCATGAAATTTATATGGAAAAATCGTCCTTCTAGAATTAAAATATCCATTTTAAGCAAAAAGAAGGCAGAAGGAAGCCTAGCCCTCCCTGACTGTGCACGTCATATAAAGGTGGTTATGCTCACTAGGATACTTGATTGGTCCCATCACCTCAATAATAAAGGCTGGGTAGAAATAGAACAGCAATCAACAGCAACACACTTAATACCCTTAGTTTGGATCGATAAGTTACATCAAAGAATATTACATAAATCACACTCATTGATAAGGAGTACTATGGAGATTTGGACCAAGTGATAGGGAACCATAAAATGACAACCTTCCCCTCTCCTCTTACACCAATTACAAATAATCCGGCATTTCCCTCTGCATTGCAGCCTAATACTTTTCGGACTTGGCTAGTAGATGACCATTTACAATTTGCCCATGTTATTGAGAAAGGCCACCTTGCAGGGCTAGATATTCTTAGGCAAGCTAGACCCAATGAGACTCTCCAGGACTATGAATACTATCAAATAAAACACTTTTATACTTATTTGGGAGGTGATAGTATGCTGGGTAGACTTCTCACTCCATTTGAAACTTTATATATCAACACTACCCCCCCAAAACATACGATTTCACTCATATATGATATGGTATGCCCAATAGAGAACAAGAAGGACCTACCATATATATAATGGCCTGGGAACGGGATCTAGGACTGACAACATCGGAAGAATCTTGTCGGAGGGGATTAACCAATCTGATGTTTCGCTCCAGATGTTGCAAAATTCAATGTAGATGGTATTACACACCACTTAGACTGAGCCAAATCTACCCAGCTGCCAATAATATTTGCTGGAGGTGTAAGGCCGAAGTAGGCTCCCTCATACATATTTTTTGGGAACGTCCACTTTTTCTAGAATATTGGTCCTCGATTTTGCAACTTTGTTCAAGAGTGCTGGGGAGGGAAGTACCCAATTCAGCCACCCAAATTTTATTATTTTGGGAAGCGGAAGATGAAGAGATGACCCCAGACACTACTTTAGAAAGGCAGCTAAGATACTTATTCCAAGGTTATGGAAATCCTCCAGTTCAGCAACTATCAAAGAATAGGTTCAAAAGTTTAACAGTTAAGTTAGTTAAATTTGAGGAGCTATCCACCCTTACTAGTAAACATTATTCTAATTTTAGAGATATATGGCTGAGATGGTTACTGTTTAGGGACACAAACGATTATAAACAAGTGATGAGTTCTGGTTAGGAGAGAGGTGGTGTTTTCTGGACCCTAGTATATTTTAGGGAATAGAGTTCACTACTAGAGGGTAAACTTCCCACACTATGCCCTCCGGGCTATGGAATAGAATTGTTTTTATAATGTTGGACATGTATAATTTGATAGAGACTTTTTTTTTATGTAACACCAAATGTATTTTATTGGAATTTACACTGACTGTGACCCGGCTGCTTCCCCCCCTCCCATTTCTTTTCTTTTCTGTACCCCTACCCAATATGTTTTTCAGAAAATAATAAAAATTACATTCCGAAAAGAAAAAATCCTCAATGCTTAATGGTGTGATGTTTAATAAAGAGTGAACAGTAGTTCTCAAATGACGGGGTCAGGCTCACTAATATGAAGTAGACTTGCTCATCAAAATTATCAGTGAACACTTTTTACAAAGATTAAAAATTCCCCAAACATGATATTACACATGTTGCTAGTTATGACTTTTTCCATAAAAGTAATGCAAATTAAATTTAACTTTGTTTTGTATACTTATAAATGTAGTGATGTTTCAGATTTTCAGTGTACATTGATTGTTATAAGCAAGTGGAGCAATAATTAATTGCTGAATGAAGTATAATGCATAGTATTCATCACTTTACTCTCTTAGCAAGATAACGTGAGAGTCAATAAAGCTTCTATTATAAGCCCTAAGTGCTCTTCGTTCTTCTACCGCTAATCTGCACCCCATATTTACTTGACAGTAGCCACACTGCATGACAAACACTGTTCTGCCTCCCCTTCTAAACACTGAAAGTGTGATCTCCGCAGACAGTTGACTCAATCAGAGTGGCACCTTGAAGATTGTTCAGAAGTGTATTTCAAACTGTGAAGATCTTGACAACAGTGAACTTCCAGATAGGTCAAAATATCATAATATGATCCACTACATGTAGATGAAAATGGAGACTAGCAAATGCAACCGGGTGAGTGGAGTTAACCAACAGAGAGAGCCCAGAGAGGACTACAGGAAGGAAGATGGGACAAAACAAGGAAAAGCAAAACAAATGGTAACATGACAATGAATAAAGCTTCAGTTGTAAGCCCTAAGTGCTCCTCGTTCTTCTACCTTCAATCCTATATCTACTCAACAATAGCCGCACTGCATAACAAACACACATAAATAACTGTATCTTTCTGGAGAAAGAATATGGATCTGTCTATATTTCAGAAGTACAATAGCTGCAGGGGCGATCTGCCAATGAGGCGCCAGCTAGGTTTCCAAGGGCAGCAAAAAGCCGCTCCTGCTGCCTTTAAGAGCCAAATTTCCATTTTTTAAACTGGAAATTCGGCTTTACTAGGGCAAGAAAGCGCAATTGCACTCTCTGCACTAGCGTTGCTGCCTCCCCCCAGAAATGGAATCGGGCTGGGGGGGCGGCATTACTGGAGCCGTCTCAGGCGGCAATGTACACACAAACAGCGCTGAATAGCTGTAGTGACACAAGATAGCTGCTTAACATATATTTTATTTACAATGCATACCTGGATTTGGTTATTCTTACTGCTTGTACTGTCACTACATAAATAATCTAAAATAAGCTACTTATTTAAATGTCTGCATTGGACTTAAGCCACATGGTCTCCACCCAGTGCTACCCTGCTAATGCATATTAAAATTAACATTTAACATTCTGGCAGGAATGGAAGGAAGAATATTACAGTCTCTATAAGAAAAGCACAAACCAATCACAAGATTTAGATGGTAGTATGAAGGATAGCAGATAATTACTTAATCTTCCAGGTATAGCTATAGTGGCTAAATGATATCAGTAGCAATAGTATGCTGAGAGCCTGCACTTCATAGATACAAGGCAGACCAACATCAATAGTAGATTCTGCAGTCGACTTTCTGGAAGTCATAGACACAAAGTTACCTTCCTATTCTATGCAACACTATCTGGCTGGAAATGAGAACATATTATGAATACATTAAACATGAGGATCTTACATTGTTTCCACTAAACCAACATTCTGTTACAGAAGTGCATTTCCATAGCTACCGTTGAGCAGCTAATGAAATTAAATGCATTGAACTCCAAACGAGAAATGCCTTTGATTTCACTTTTCGTATGCTATGGATTAGATTTAGGCTTGGTAAACTGTAAAAGGAGGCACAAAACATATTCTTCCCTATGCAATTGTTTGTTTTCATGACTCCAGAGGTTCAAATGCTGCTGTGTTAAAACAGAAATACAGTAGTTGCTCAACAAACACTAAAATATTTACGAGTTACAGAATGCACATTACTCAGTATCTACATGTTTAATGATCACTGAAACCGTACTATAGATCCAAGAAACATAGGATTCATCTACAATCTGTTCTGCTAAAGTAAGTTTAATGATATCTCACTCACTATTGGCCATTTAGAAAACCTACTAGGGAGACTTCAATTTAAAGCCCATGACTCTTCCCCAAATAAGTCATACCACAGCTCTGGGCATTTAAATCATGACCCAGGAACTAAAGCAAAGGGTGCATGGATCTATACATTGGAGGGAAATGACAACCAAGCTCGAAGTAAACTGAGGCTATCATAGGAGGGTTTGCTCCTCAGGGTAAGACTCGGCAGTTTATATACATCTGAAGGAAAAGGGACACTGCTTTGAGGTCTGCAATGTGCATATTTTGATCTAAAAAATAGTTGATTTGGAAGAGTGTGAAGAACACCATTTATGTCAAACGGAAACAAGCATCCCTAAACAGCCGCCCTAAAAACCCTTACCCATGTGGTTTTACAGCCATTCACTCCAGTCATGTACATTGAAGAATTAAGACATGCCTCAATGAGAATCATGTTACCATTGTGATTGGCACTTTTTTCAGGTGAGTTTAGCTACAATCTACCTGAATAGTTCAATGGAACTGTAGTTATTGGATGTTGCTGAATGTCTTCCTCTTAAGTGAACCACCACTCAGTAGAACTGAAGTAAGTGGTGAAACGTTCAGTTACTCTAGACTTATTTTTTACTAGATACTGTATATCATGACCTGGATGAATATCCCCTTCTTGCTTATTGTCTGGGGATTATTAAACAATGGAGTTACTAAGGAAGGTGACAAGGAAGTTTTCAGCCAGCCTAACTGAAACAATGGCAGTTAAACCAAGACTGGGATGACCATTTATCATCAATCTCATTTCTGTGATTTAAGAGGTTTTTGACACCATAAATGAACTAATTTTCGCTAAAACGACGAATGCCATGTAATGTATTAAAAAATCCAATTATAAAATCACGAATAAAAGAAAACTCTGAGCAATGCACTAAAAAGTAGGAAAACCTCTAAAAATTCAAGTTTCTTGAACAATTACTAGTGAAAAAAATCTGAAAATCTATAAGAAGCCCATTTACTATAATCGAACGGTAATTTTTTCCACAGATCTCCAAAAATTATTGTTTTTTCTATATTTCTAAGAAACTCTAAAAATTTGAGATTTATATGGGGACCAGTTTGCCAAATGTTGGGTTTAAGAGGTTTTTAAACCACAATCAAACTCACAAACTCTAAAACTACAAAGGTTGTGAGATTTATTAATAAATCTGAATTTAAAAAAAAGTACAAACGGAGTACCTGAAAAACATCTAAAAATTTGATTTTTTTTTTCAGACAATTCCTAGCAAAAAAAATCTTAAAACCTCTAAGGGGTTAATTTGCTAACAATTGAATTGCAATTTTTTCACGAATCTTGAAAAATTTGTGTTTTTTATATATTTCTAAAAGATTCAAACAATTCAGATTTATTAAGTGAAAAAAAACACAAAAACCTTTAAGACAAAACTTAGCCAAGTAAAAAGTGTCAAGGTACTATAGACATCAATGGGAGCTGCGCAGATCCTTTTGGACTGCTTTAAATCAATTTAGACTTATAGAGGTTTTCATATTTTTTTTCAATAAGAAATTGTCCAAAAACTTTTCATATTTATATTGTTCAGCGTTTTTTTTTGTATTTTTAAATTTGTATTTTTTAAATAAATCTCATGACATTCGTAGTATCAAAGTTTGTGAGTTTAGTCATGCTAAACCTCTAAAAACAACTAAAATCCTACCTTTAACAAATAAGCCTCTAAAAGTCTGAATTGATTTACAGTGGTCCAACAGGATCAGCCAAATCCCATTGATTTCTATAGGAACTTTTACATGGTGAAGTTTTGTATTTAGTGGTTTTTAAACTTAATAAATCTCAATTTTTTTTAGAGCTTTTAAAAAATTAGAAAACCACAAATTTGTCTTCATTCATGGAAAAAAATTAATCACAATTTCATTGTTGGTAAATGTTGGTATAAAAAACCCCAAAAACTTCTATTGTAAAACTTTGCCAAGTAAAAGTTGTCAAAGTCCTATAGAATTCTGTGGGAGCTGAGCTGAACTACTTTTAATCAATTCAGACTTTTAGAGGTTTTTGGGGTTTTTTTAGAATTTTTAGAGGTCTTCAAGGTGTTTTTGTAAGGGCCCGAAGGCGCAGTTGGAGTGCGGACCAAGGAGGAGGCAGGTAGCAAACCAAAGTTCGTGGTAACAGAAGAGAATAGTCGAAGTCCAGGCAAAAGTTCAATCCAGGCAGCGAAGGGTCAATCCAAAATAACAGGCAAGGTTGGTACACAGGAATCAATCAATAATAAACACACCCAGGAATACACGAAGTTAAACCTATACTTGGGCAATGTCTGTAGTGTCCAGAAGGCTTTATATAGGCCAGGTTTGGCGCCAAAGTTTGGGCGCAATGGCGTCATGATGCTGACGCTGGCATTCTGACGCACGTTCTGACGCCGGTGACCATTCCGTCGCTGGCGACCCATCGGCAGGCGGGAAGATGCTGGTGTCATAGTGCTGCGACCAGCAGGATCCACATGGTGGGGCTAGGAGTCGCCATCTTGGACGCCGTTGCCATCTTGGAAGTGGGTAGAGACCTCCATTTCCATTACAGTTTTTTAGTGCATCGTTCAGAACTTTTTTTTTTTATTTGTACTTTTTATATTTGGATCTTTTAATACATTCGTGGTTTTAGAGAAAGCAAGATTCAAAAACCTCTAAGACCACTAAAATTCGACCTTTAATAAAAATGGCTTTAAAAAAAAGGTCCAATAGGATCTGCGCAGCTCACATTGACTTCTATGGGACCCGATGTTTTGTAAGAGAGTTTTCCATGGTTTTTATACAGTACTAGTGATGGGTAAATTTGCGAAACACGAATTTTGACACCGGCGTCAATTCGTGGGAGTCAAAATTGACACCGGTGACAATTGGATGCAATACATTTTCGCCGGTGTCTAAATTGTCGCCGGCGTAAAAAATCTGCGGCAGTTTTGCGAATTTATTCTCTGGCGAATAAACACGGAAATTCACAGCAAATTCTCGCATTACTCTAAAGTACTTTGTAAATCTCAAATTATTATAAGTTTCAAGAAATTGAAAAAAACTAATTTTTAGAGAAAAATTTGGATTTGTGAAAGAAAAAAATAGAAATTTGAGAGTAAATAGGCCCCTAAACCTGCAAGCTGATCCTGTAACAAAGAAAATAAGGATTTATGGTACAGTGATCCTTTAAAAGGCTGCCATGTTATACTTTTACAATTTGGAATCCAACTTTTCTCTCTACATTAGTTAGACATTGCAGATTCCTTCATTGCCCAATCTGAAGACATTTCAAAGCCTGTCAAATTCTATTGAAATATTTGTCTTCATTTCAATGAATAAGCACATAATGCATTTATACTTATAAGGAAATGTTACTTAACAATCCCCTTTATTCATTCACTCTTTTACCACAATTAGCTACATGGTTTTTTTTTCTGTGATGTTGATGATGAAATACAATAAGCAATTTCCTTAATTTAGACACTGGCGACCTGACGAGTCTGTTTTCACGGCATTAAAGCAGTAAAAGTTGTAGTTACACACATATTGTGCTTTATGCATTTGAATGGTCGTCTCTGCTCTGACATCAACGCAGAATTTGCAGAGCGAAACTGCAATGTGAAGCATTCTCTCATGCTCCATAGTAATGTAATTCTTTGTAATTGAATGCAAGTTTTATTAAACACCTCTTGGGATGAACACTTTCCCTGTTCTCTGTATCCAGACCTTCACTTTCAATTACACGCCTTATGTTGGCAGCTTTAAAAAACTTAAACTGCATTATCAAAAAAAAAAAAAAAAGAAGAAATCACCATCTCTTAGGGAGCAAGGCCAGCCCAATACCTTATGTTAACGCTTTTGACTAAGAATTCAATTTACTTGCGGTACAATGCAGCATTAAATAATGAATGGAGTTATAAATCTAACAGTCATAAAAGGTAACAGGAAAACTGCAGGAAATCAGCAGGAACTGTACAATATACAACAGAGGTATCTGGCAGTCCCCACCATTTTAAAACAGTCAAGAAATAAAAAAAAAGATTATTAATGGGGTATTAGGTAGTAAAACAGTGTAGAAATAATAAAAAAACAGGCTAAGAGCAATGGTCAAAAGCCAATTGAATAGTTTAGGCCCCATCGTTGAAACATAGAGAACTGATATTACACTTTCATTATATTATTGAACATCTATGTAGTTATAATTACATAATAACATTTTGTATGCCTAAATAACTTTTCATTAGACAATTCTGCTATCCAGAATGCTTGGAACCTGGGGTTTTCTGGATTAGTGGTCTTTCTGTATGATCACCATAATTTAGGTCCACCAAAAAAATTATTTAAACATTTGATAATGTTTTGCCTCCAATAAGGATAAGTACAAGCTACTGTTGTATTATCACAGAGAAAAAGAAAATGATGTTGAAAATTTGAAATGTTTGTTTAAAATAAAGTTCTTAATTCAGGGCTTTCTTGGATAACGGATCCTATACCTGAATTACATTGCATATTTTAATTGCAAATATCTCATTTTTATGGTCTGCTTAAAAATACATTTTTTATGCAAAAATAATGGCTTTTTATGTAAGAAGTTTATAACTTTGCAATCCTTCCACTGGCACATGGGTCACAAAATACTTTAAGGGGCCGATTCACTAAGGGTCGAATTTCGAAGTTAAAAATACTTCGAAATTCGACCCTCGGATTGAAATCCTTCGACTTCGAATATCGAAGTCGAAGGATTTAGCGCTAATCCTTCGATCGATCGATCGAAGGATTTTTCGTTCGATCGAACGATTAAATCCTTCGAATCGAACGATTCGAAGGATTTGAATCCAACGATCGAACGAAAATCCTTCGATCAAAAAAAGGTTAGCAAGCCTATGGGGACCTTCCCCATAGGCTAACATTGACTTCGGTAGGTTTTACCTGCCGAAGTAGGGGGTCGAAGTTTTTTTTAAAGGGCAAGTACTTCGACTATCGAATGGTCGAATAGTCGAACGATTTTTCGTTCGATTCGTTCGATTTCGTTCGAATTCGAACGAATTTAACCAATTCGATGGTCGAAGTACCAAAAAAATACTTCGAAATTCGAAGTATTTTTCATTCGAATCCTTCACTCGAGCTTAGTGAATCTGCCCCTAAAAGTTCACAAAAGATGTATAATATATGTCATGCAGCGGAATAATGTATAATAATGTGAATCATTTTTAATTAATGGCTATTATTTCTGTTATTATCAGATATCTATAATAAGAGAGTGCTTTATCTGGACTGCTCATTTTAAAACAGACTAGTCATTACTTAAACCAAGGTTTTATATTATTAGAAAAAAGTCCATGAATATGTCTGAAAAAATACATGTATTATTAAGAGATATACCCAACAGGAAATCTATAGTGTACAGTTCAGACAGGTATTAAGGATGAGCAATTTTTTGTTGCCTGATACGGTGTCCTAATATACCTCAACACCCTGAATTTAATAAAATAATTTATGGATTTTATTATGACTCTTTCTGATATCCCTTAGATTGTTGATATTTTAATCCTTTTAACCAAACTACCTTGATGGTATCTGATCTGTAATGATGGGTGAATTTATTCGCCAGGTGCAAATTCACTGCGAAATTGCCCATTTTGATGCCGGCAAATAATTTTGCAAATTTACAGTGGCGCCCATTTAGATGCTGACGAATTGTCGCAGGCGTCAAAATCGCTGTTTCGCTAATTTTTAATTAACCCTCGATATTCGACTGCGAATTGAAAACCTTCGAATATCGAAGTCGAACTATTTACCGCAATTCGTTCGATTGAATGATTAAATCGTTCGATTCGAAGGATTTTAATCCATTGATCGAAAGATTTTTCTTCAACCTAAAAATGGTTCCAAAGCCTATGGGGACCTTCCAGCTGCCCCAAATCATGTGACTTGTGCTCTTATAAACTTTAATCACTCTTTACTGCTGTACTGCAAGTTGGAGTAATATCACCCCCTCCCTTTTCCCCCCCAGCAGCCAAACAAAAGAACAATGGGAAGGTAACCAGATAGCAGCTCCCTAACACAAGATAACAGCTGCCTGGTAGATAGAACACTCAATAGTAAAAACCCATGTCTCACTGAGACACATACAGTTACATTGAGAAGGAAAAACAGCAGCCTGCCAGAAAGCATTTCTCTCCTAAAGTGCAGGCACAAGTCACATGACTGGGGGCAGCTGGGAAATTGACAAAATGTCTAGCCCCATGTCAAATTTTAAAATTGAATATAAAAAAAATCTGTTTGCTCTTTTGAGAAATGGATTTCAGTGCAGAATTCTGCTGGAGCAGCACTATTAACTGATTCATTTTGAAAAAAAATTTTTTCCCATGACAGTATCCCTTTAGTAAATGGGCCCCCAAGTGTAGGACCTGGGGTTTTTACACCCACGTCAACTCTCCAATTTGGTGAACTACAGTTCAATGTTTTGTTTCGGCACTATAGATTTTTGAGCGCTTAAACAGTGTTGCGCTTTTGAATAAATTTAAGGGAAATTACAGGGATTAGAGCCGGCAAATTTTATTTTTGAAATACCTTTAGACTAGCTACCAAACTAAAGATTGGAGTAGCTGGAGACAAATATGTTTCCCGTGGTTTCCCTTGTCTGAAGGTAAAACTGAGCATTACATTAGAAATAATTGTGTTTGAGAATAAGCATTATGGTATCCAAAATATATTTTCTCATGGGAAATTAAACTTGTCCAACATACAGTATATATCATTCATTTGTAAACCCTTTGGATGATATATAAAAGTTTAAAGTGATCCTATGTCTGCCGTAACTAATATAAATCCATGTTCCTATCGGATTCATATTATAAGATCTATTACTGATCAAGAGTCCTTCAAATAAAAAGGGAACAAGAAGAACTGGTATCTGCAGATACGGATCAATAAATGAGGATAAATTAGGCATTAGGGAGTTGACTGTAGACTTAATAGGTCTCCTGAGTTTATGAAGGTCTTGTGAATTTAAGGCAAATGCTATAGATTTGCAGTTCTAGGATATTTGTATCATAAATAATTGAAGTGCTGTTTCATGATTATAATATCACAAAATGCTTTCTGCAGGAAAATCAATAATTCATACTAGAATTGACTTGTAGTAGTCGTATCAACCCGCCTGTGAGTGCAGATATCCCGCAGAATCAGTCTCATTTGTTTATACCCATTCTCAGCTAGGACAACACCCATGTATATCTATATAAACAAGCCAGGTTTAAGATGATGAATTTGTACATTTTGAGTTTTTTGCATTTCATAAAACTGAAACATTCATGCACAAAAAAATAGACTCACAGCTTAAAGGGCAATTCAACTTCATTAGCAAAACTGTAATAACTGAAAAAAATACAGAAATATGTTCAAACTTTCATAACCTGCTAAATTTTGTAAAATGAACATGGTAATTAGGGGGTGTGGCCACAAAAATGTACATGGTCAAGAAAATTCGCCACGCTATGCACAGCAACTTTTGTCCCTATTTTTATTTCAAAAATGTTGGGAGGTATGCGTTGGGGATCAATCCATAACAGAGGTATTTACATTCTGTATTAATCTCTTTAGCCGGTGTAACTAACAAATCAAGCATTTTATCTAAGACAAAACCTTGTACAACTACACCATCACATTGTCTGAAGATCCAGTTAATGTGTTTTTTTTTTTTAACCAATTTTCTTCTTGGGTGTTAATAAATAAATATGTAATAATTAAAATACAAATTGTGCTTGTTTTTATACAAGTGTAGGAGGCTTATAAATGTATTCTCCATTTACTGTGCATTCCCCTAAGGTTTGGCCACTAAGGGGGCCCTTAGTTAGACCTTTTGCTAGCTCTTCCTGTATCAAAGAACGACACCTAGCTTTCCCCAGTTTAGCCATTAGATGGCAGTGTCATGGTCTATTTTGACAGTCCCCTTCCTGAACAGGCAGGAAGAGTTGCAAGCTAGACAGGTAAGGTCTAGTAAGTGATATGCTACTCACTTTAATAGGTCACTCTAGGAGTGATAGATAGTCAGAGCTATTTAGCCAAGCAGCTCCACTGAGGAGTGTTGAATGGGACTAGGATCCCGGGTACTAATTGCCCAGAGTAGGGACAGAGGAGCTCCACTTTTGGAAAAGGCTGAAAGCTGGGAGTACTCCTTTGTATGATATGTATCCTCTCTCTTTCCCTGTGGAATTTATATTGACCATTGGGGGGTTATTTACTAAGCTCCGAATACGCGAAATTCCCCAAAATCCGAAAAATTTGTGATTTTTTTTATAAAATCTGACTTTTAAAAAAATCACGAATTTTTTGGAATTTATTAAACCCAGAGGGCTAAAAAGCCCGAATATAAAAACACGGCATCTCAAACCTGTCGATTTTGCATAGAAGTCAATGGGAACAGTCGGGCAATTTCACAATGTTTTCGGAGCTTTTGGGTGAAAATTCACGAAAAAATCGAGAAAATCTGAGCTTTTCCCGCAAAGCAAATTTTCTGGAAAATGTAATAATAAATAAGCCTTAAAACCCGAGTGGGTTAGATCAGAGTTTGTAGCAGCCGATGTTGAGATAAATTCGGACTTTGATAAATAACTCCCTTGGTGTTGTGAGTATATGCCTATCCACTGATACTGCTTATCTCTCATTGAACTCCTATATGAATTTGTTCTAATACAGGTATAGGACTGTATACTGTACAAGTTATATGGTTAAATCGTAAGAACCACTGTCTCCCACTCTTTACAAATACTACTGATTGCACTGTTTAACACCTTGCCTCCACACTGTTGTGAGGGCTCACTCCCTGAGAATAAGAGGTCTCCACCAGTGCAAATATTGGGGTAAAGCTCACAGTTAGAGTAATGGTGCCACTCATTTTACTATTGCCTTACACATGAAATTAACAATTAACAGACATTGTACAATTTATTTTATAAAAAACATTTATTTTCCTCATAAATATATATTTGAGGTACATATAATGACTCTGACTTAGAAGATCCAACTCTTATACTTCCTAGAACAAAGCTATGTCCTCATTACATTTTTGGCAACACGCCCTGTGTTTACATTTAGGGGCAGATTTATCAAAGGTAGAAGTGAATTTTCGAATTTAAAAACGTAGAATTTCAAAGTAATTTTTGGGTACTTCGACCATTGAATAGGCCAAATTTGATTTTGATTGAAATTGAAAATACAAATTTGACCATTCAAAAATCGAAGTACTGTCTCTTTAAAAAACTTCGACACTTCGCCACCTTTAACCTGTCGAATTGCTATGTTAGCTTATGGGGACCTCCTAGAGCCTATAGCCAGTATTTGGCTACGTTTTGAGAAGTCGGAAGATTTTTTTGTAAAATCATACGATCGTACGATTCGAAGTACGATCGTACGATCGAACGATCTTAAAAATACTTTGACTTCGAATGTCGGACTACCCTATTTGATGGTCGAATTTCAACGTGTTTTTTAACTTCGAAATTCGACCCTTGATAAATCTGCCCCCTACATGCATTGAAATCATTAAAAGCATTTTGTGGCACAGGTATATTAGTTTTTTTTTTTTGTTTTTTTATATAATTTCTTGAATTTATTTAACCCAAGGGTTGTTATTTGCCCTATGGGGCCTATTTACTAAAATGTGGATTTCTATTCTTTCATTAATCAAAATGTTGTTGTTTTTTTTTGCATTTCTCTGAAACACTAAAAATTTGAAATGTATTAAAGGGAAATGTATTAAAGTTAACCTTTAAGTTAAATTTTGGTATGTATTAAAATGACTGATTTTAAACAACTTTTCAATTGGCCTTCATTTTTTCTTTTTTTTATAGTTTTTGAATTATTTGCCTTCTTCAGCTCGCAAATGCGAAAAAAAAAAAACAGATGCTCTGTAAGGGTACAAATATATTGTTATTGCTACTTTTTTTATTAATCATCTTTCTATTCAGGCCTCTCCAATTCATATTCCAGTCTCGTATTTAAATGAATGCATGGTTGCTCAGGTAATTTGAACCCTAGCAACCAAATTGCTGAAATTGCAAACCGGAGAGCTGCACTAATAATAAAAATGAAAACGAATTGCAAATTGTCTTACAATAGCACTCTCTACATCATATTAAAAGTTAACTTGAAGGTGAATCACCCTTTAACACAAAAAACACAAACACGCTAATACAAAATGTTTCTAAGCAAAAGCATTAGAGGGCCTAGAAAAGTCATTGGGAGCTGTGCTGAACCTATTTGACCTTTTTTTAACTACTCAGACTTTTAGAGGTTTTTTGGATATTTTTCGCTAGTACTTATCCAAAAAAACTCACATTTTTAGAGACTTTAGAGATTTTCACATGTTTAGCTTATTGTTTAATATTTTTTTCAGTTTGTACTTTTTATAATTGGATCTTTTAATAACTTTCATGGCATTTGAAATTTTAGCAAAATAAATGTAATGAATGTAATTTAATTCAATAAAAGGCACTAAGTTGCAAAGGAGCAGTAACCCATAGCAACCAAAAAGATGTTTGCTTTCAAATAGGTGACCAGAAATTTCTACCTGCTGATATGAGTTGATATGAGTTACTGCTCCTGGGCAAACCTAGTGCCATTTATTAAATAACCCCAATAGAGTTTAATCTTTGTTTCAAAAAGCTCTAAAACCACTAAAATGTGACCTTTCATAAATGGGCCTTCCATTTATTTTTGACATTGAATTGCTTTAAATTGAAGTAATAACTGTTAATTGGTTCATGTTTTTATAAGAAATAAATTATTTAATTCATATATTTGTACATCGAATGCTTTTAAAATAGGATTGTAAACTTAGACTACAGGAAACTTGACAGCAACTAAAATTGAATCTGACGAAAGAAAAGAATTAAGCAATTATTGGAAAGTTAGGGTTACGTTCCCCTTTAACTTTGATTACTGTGATTTTTCCCTTTTATCAGAAGAATCTTCTGTAGGTAGAGGAGAGAGGGGGAAGATGTTGGTGATTTTCTAATACTGTTTGAAGGGGAAGTTGGGCACAAGCCCTAGCAATTAGGGTATATTAAAGGAACAGTAACATCAAAAATGAAAGTGTTTTAAAGTAATAAAAATATAATGCAGTGTTGCCCTGTACTGGTAAAACTGCTGTGTTTGCTTCAGAAACACTACTATTGTTTATATAAATAAGCTGCTGTGTAGCAATGGGGGCAGCCATTCAAAGGAGAAAAGGCTCAGGTTACACAGCAGATAAACTCTGTAGAACAGAATGGTGTTATCTGTTATCCACTATTTAACCTGTGCCATGTAGTCTTTTTTCAATTTCTGCTACACAGCAGCTTGTTTATATGAACTATAGTAGTGTTTCTGAAGCAAATATATCAGTTTAACCAGTGCAGGGCAACACTACATGATATTTTCATTACTTTAAAACACTTTCATTTTTTGGTATTACTGCTCCTTTAAGACATGGAATAAAGAGCCTCGTCAGAACCATATGGGAGCTTTACATAAAACCATATCACATATGTTTAACATATAAACACAGCTTGCACATTAAGGTGTGGGTGGTTTGCAGGTAGGTGGGGCATAAACCTACACTTACATGCCCTTCAGTTGCATCAAGTTAATCTGGCACAACATTTAACACATATGACATATAGGCCCTGTAGTATAGTTACTACCTGGTAGATATCACATATAAGGCTCCCTTGCTCCAAGTAGGCTCAACTGGCAAGTGGAACAAGGCCAGATACACTTTTTACCTATCAGTCACAGCAAAAATAATCTGATTATCCACCTTTACCCCTTTGACAATACATTATTGGCTTTATCAAAAGGCTACTTCCAATATTATTTATTTGTATTGTATATGTCTTTGATGATTTGCATATGGAAGTACATGTACTATATAGTCAATAAAGTACCCCTTATTGTAAAATACATAAGGATATTATTAGTTGTAGTGATGGGCGAATTTGGGGTGTTTTGCTTCGCTGAAAAATTTCCTGCGAAAAATTTGTGAAACGGCGCTGGCGTCTTGTTTTTCTTGTCATTTTTTGGACGGCGGCATCCATTTTTTGGACACCGGTGTCCTTTTTTGGATGCCAGCACACATTCGCCGGCGAAAATGCACCGGCGTCTGAAAAAACGAGGAGTTCCATGACCATCAGCTGAGTGCTTTTATTATAATACACACGTTTTAGTGAGTCATGTGACAAAAATGACATCACTAAGCTCCGTTTCTAAGGATATAATTTATAGGATATTCATGGCTTTTGTGTATTATAGATATATTTATAACTTTTTATATCAATGTGCCATGGGTGTTAATCCTTGATAAAAAGTACTTCTAGTAATAAATGATTGTACACTGTCCAAACCATCCTAAAATTAGGAGAGCAAGGTATCCACTAAGGGTATGATTCAGGGAGATTCGGTGCTTTGGGGAGATTTAGCACCTTGTTTTCCGAAATTGCCTGAAGTATCCTCGTGAGGCAACTTCGGGCGACTTCAGAAAATGAAGCGATCCGAGCGCCACCCGGCCGGTGATTTGGTTCTAGCCTATGGAAAGGCTTTTCTGGGAGATTAGTCGTCCGGGGCGACTAAATCTCCCCAAATCTTCCCATGTGTCTCTGCCCTGAAAGAGTCAACTTTTTCAGCTCGGGACTGCCATTCGGAATCCTTATAGTGAGCCTCTTTACTCAAAGCCAGATTAAGGGAATGTAAGCTGTCATTAAAAGTTTAATTAGCTTTTCAACTTCAAAGATATTGTTTGTACCTAATAATTATCTACAATTATAGGGTGTTTTTATATTCCACTGCTTGTCTAAGTTTTATGTGAGAACACAGTGTTCTCGTAGATTAGATACTCTTCCCATAACCCCTAGTAAAATGCTCTTTTTAGGGGACATGCTAATCTTGAAGGTATTAGTGGTCAGGAACTGGCCACTCGTCTCCTTTCTTCTGTGTCCCTGCTCAGCTGCCAAGAATACCATTTTCTTCAGCCCTCACATGATATCTGACTCTTTCTCTCTCTGTGTGGAAAGTTGAACTGTCTTTCAGCCGGGTGTCAGTTATCAGACTGACAGTGCACAGCGGAAGCGTGTTAGGGTAAGCAGTCTGTGATCTAAATGGGTTGTGACATTTCCCAAACATGTAATAATAATTAATGCTGACACCTTAATCTGCCAGTGAAGTCTAAATATGCAGTATTAATCTATAATTAGACAGTCGGGGCATAACATACCAGTGCTTCTATTCCAACTGGTGACTTTCCTCCACTAAAATATTGACATAACAAAAAGGGTTGAACAGGGCAGCAGTCTTTTTATGTCCTAATACATTTGTTTTGTTTCCAGTCTTAAAATCTCTGGCTAATAGATCAGCAGGGAACAACTATGTGCTGATGGAGGATGCTGTAAAGGATGTAATTTCCAAAAATGCAAAAAAACAGCACACTGTGTGATGTTTGTTGCACTTTGCATCTTGCTATAATGGAATTTGTCTTGAGGTACAATCAAGGGCCTCCATCAGTAATCATGGGGGGCTTTACAACTAAGTTTGCACACTCCAAAAGGCGCTATTCACTAGTAAACTGCCAGTGGCATAAATATTATAGATCGGGTCATCCAACAAAAAACCTTCAGGGAGCCCAGTGCTTGAAATCGTTTCACCTGTACCCCACCCCCTCTCCCTGTATGGTGCTTGTGTTCTTGCTTGCGAGTGGCAAATTTAACTTTGGACTTCCTGCCCCTCTGTCCCCGTGGGCGGCTCTCTAATGAAAAAAAAAAACTCTTGCATAAATGGTCACATCTATAATCTGCCCAAGCTACTCTGCCCACAACTCACCAAACTCTAACTGAAGCACCCCATGTACTTACTTGATGGCAGCCATGTGCAATGATTTGAGCTCCTTCGATGTGGTACAAATAGATGGATTCCACAATGGTGGCAAATGGGAAACCCCCGAACACCACTAACTAGCCATTTCTGTCACAATTCCTGTTACAAAATCAGTAAAAACTTTCTTTTCTGGTACAGGTATAGGACCTATTATCCAAAATGCTCAGGACCTGGGATTTTAAGGATAACAGATCAGACTTTCTGTACTTTGGATCTTCATACCTTAAGTCTACTAGAAAATCATGTAAACATTAAATAAACCCAATAGGCTGGTTTTGCTTCCAATAAGGATTAATTATATCTTAGTACAAGGTACTGTTTTATTAAAACAGGGAAAAAAGGGAAATCATTTTTAAAATGTTGGATTATATGGATTAAATGGAGTCTATTGGAGATGGCCTTTCCGTAATTCTGAGCTTTCTGGATAACGGGTTACCGGATAACGGATCCCATACCTGTACTGTTGTGCAGAAGGTGAGACCTCTGGAATGCATTAGGAGCTACAGGGTGTACATGTGAATCAGCTGGAACAATGGTAGAGGCTGTAAGGAAACATTGTACACTAACTCGCTTGTAAGCGAAGATCAAAGCATCTCTTTTAAAAAGATTGAAATATTCAATTATTTTTCTGTAAAAAAAAAATAAATTTGAAAGAATTCCCATTAATTTACAGAAAATGAACGGATAAAAATGTGTTGGTTGCGCTGATAAATGAGAAAATGAATGTCTATTTGTTAGTCATATAAGGACAGCTTCCTGTACCATTATTCTTCTTTTACCTGTTTAAAATAAACATCATATGAAATGCAAGAGGGATATAAATACTCTATAGCAACTATGCTTAAATAATGGGGATTCATGGTTTTCTATGGATGTTTTGAAATATATGTATATGTCACGGGATTTCTGTCACTATATATATATATATATATATATATATATATATATATATATATATATATATATATATATATATATATATATATAGTGAATAAAGTACCCCCTCTTGTAAATTATAAGGATATTATAAGTTACCGAGGAGTTTCATGACCATATAAAAACACGAGGCCGAAGGCTGAGTGTTTTTATACAGGTCATGGAACGGTAACTTCTAATATCCTCATATTTTGCAACTGGGGGTACTTTATTATAATACACAAGTTTCAGTGAGTCATGTGACAGAAATGACATCAGAACTCACCGTTTATAACTGATGACATCAGAACTCACCGTTTATAAGGATATAATTTACAGGATATTCATAGCTTTTGTGTATTATATATATAATTCAGTATAGTATATGATTGTGTATACAGATTAATTCATATATTCATATGTAGGAGAGCTGCATACTCTGTCTCTCCTCTGTATTGATTCTGTGTAAGGAAGGGGAGGAGCCCCACCCTCTGTGAGCTGACAGGAAGGAAGAGGGAGAGAGAAAGGGCTGCTGGGAGAGAGAGTACAAGCAAAGTGTGCATGCTCCCAGAGTTTCTGTGCGTGGAAAGTTAATAGGGAACCCCAGTGACAGAAAAGCACGCTCTATTTAGGGTGCGGAAGGAAAGGGGGTCCTTGTTAGGGCTCTGAAAAGCAAAGCCAAAGAAAACCAAAGGGAGTCCTTCTCAGGACTTTGAAGCAACTGCCACCAGGTCTGGTCTGAGAATCAAAATAGGCCCTGGAATTTCAGGTATCCAGAGCCCCAACAGGCCACACAGAGGCCCACACAGCCCCTACCAGCCCACTAAATAGTGAGTGTCTATGGCATCTTACAGCAGCCTCTCTGGCATTTGCCAAAACCCACAGACTGCCACATAAATGGGGATTCCCCTCAGCAGTTCAGAGATCATCTGCATTTATTCAGTGAAGTTGCTCCTGGCTGGCAGACTACCTGTATCAGTGTAATTTAAAGGTATAGTGTGTCTCTGACAAATAAATCCATCAACTGTTCCACTGTGTATGTGTATTGCGGATCAGAAGTTCCCAGGGAGAAGTATTACAGTTCAGCCTGTCCTGACCCTGGGTGGAGGCACGCCATATTAAAGTGAAACTGCTCTCTCATATAGCGGAGGCACAGGACTCCTGTAGCGCCACACGCAATTAAATGCATGCTAAACCTCATTCTGTAGCAGAAGAGGGCTATACATATAATCACATCACCCATTGTATATGAATTTATAGTTCACACTATAATTATTAATTTACATCAATTCGCATTTTTTATATACATATTTATTCACATTTGACTTATATGCAACCTCGACAGGTCTGAGAATGCCGGATTTTCTGATTCTGACTTTTCCATTCGCAGGGTTTAATAAATTCCGAAAAATTCAACATGCTTATCATTTAGAGGGTTATTTACTAAACTCAATGCAAAAATCCCCAAAAAATTATGATTTTTTTTTAAATAAAATCTGACTTTTAAAAAATGAGTTATTTTTTGGGATTTTTGCATTCAGAGTTTAGTAAATAACCCTCTAAATGATATGCGTGTGACGCTATTTAAGTATGGAGACGTGTTTTCTAAGTAACGATGATGAAGTGTCGAGCATGTAGGCATGAAACACGTAATACAATTCATATGTGCGCTTCAATAAAGCCAACTTGTTATTAATCTGACCGTTCTCCAAGAGATGCTTTGATCAGCGTTCACAAGCGAGTGAGTATACGAAGTTGCAGTCGGAGAGAAGTAGTCGGTTTATCGTGAGAGCTGCGATCAAAGAGGAGACGGAGCTTGTTGGGTGAGCCATTTCTACATCATTGTTTGTAAGGAAATATGTTCAGGAATCAAGTTCAACAAGGTGCGAATTCACTGTGAATTTCCGCGTTTCACCACCAGAGGATAAATTCGCGAAACTGCCAAGGAAAAATCGGGCACGTCAAAAAAATTTGGGCGCACGTAAGAAAAGTTGTGCGTCAAAATTATTTGGACACCCATTGACTTCAATGCGCTTCGCAAAAAAAAAACGTTTAAATTCGCCCATCACTAGTCCTGATAATTCAAAATGCCAGAGAAGCTCTGTACTGGCATGAGAATTCCCTAGGTCCTACAATATCAATGGGCCTTTCTCTCCCTCCGAGCAACTCAAAGAACTGGGTGTTGTCAGTTTAATCCACACAGAAATGAATACACATTCCATTTCTTTGTCAACCACCTACAAGATCCATAGGAATACCAGAATAGCAAGTGAAAAATAAATGTTGGAAAGTAATAACCTGTCACGTCAAGATGCCTTTTTTTTTAATCTGAACATTGGCAAGATATCAGTTTAATTAATCAAGTTCCCAGCACTGACAGCCAATATAACAGATGATGGACTGACTGGAAAATGAAGATTAAAGTGCTTTTAAATATAAAGATATTACTTGACTATTAAATAGTCACTTGCGCATAATTTAAGGATAGTACATTCAGGACAAGCCTTTCCTGAGATTTGCTCTGTAAATAGTAGTTTTTGCTTGTTGATTCCATAAACATTGACTATAATGATATGCATGTGAAGGTTCCACTGCGTTTTGACAACCCTTTTCTTTATTTTTTGTTACTCACAGCTGCCCGGCATTTGCCCAATGATCAGACGCAGTCAGTCTGTGGGATTCTACTTAGTGTGGAGCTGAGTAAGTCTTTCTGTCAGCTGTAAATTCACAGGAGTAAATCTGCTTGCTGCATTATTAATAGGACTGAGTTTGAAAGTTCCCTTTAAAAGCTGAGCAAGCTCAATTTCCTAAGTGCCGCGTAAACATGAACAGGGGAACTACACTGGGCTGTAGCCTATTTAATGATAAACCATAAAGAGGAAGATACCCAGGGTGGCCATGCACATTCTCACATTCGTTCTGTACAAAAAGTCACTGTATGTGGTTGTACTCTCCTGAGACACAAGAGTTGAATTTATGCACATCTTTTTTTAATTTAATTTTACTTTTTCCAACAATTTTGGAGAAATAAATGGACTGGGATTTTCCCAGAAGAGCTGTTTATCTCACTAAATAAGTTATAACATTAATTTGTAAAGTGCCAACATTTTCAGCAGCACTGTAGGGTACATGTAGATGTACAGTAGAACTTCTGAACCCCTCCTCCCCAACTGTGGTTAGCTTGTTGTACAAAGCACCATGAGGTTGGTAATTACAGGTGACATGGGAAGCAGATGGTACATACTGTATTTGTGTTTAAAGGTGGATGATAGACTACCTAACATGCCAGTGACTGATCAGCCATTGGGTCAATCAGATTCACGAGATGAGAAGGATCTGCAACTTCCTCTAACTTCCTCATCTGCTAAAGCACCATCCAAATTCCAAGAAGATGCATTGGAAAATTCCATTTTCAGTTTGGACAGACCACCAGGAGAATGGTAGAAGAAAGTGCTTCCCTCCCTATCATAATTGGCCAAACCATGGGGCAGATTTACTAAAGGGCAAAGTGGCAAACGCTAGTGACAATTTGCCAGCTTTACCACCTGCAGGGACATTGCTGATTTACTAATGGCCGCTGGCGCTAATTTGCTAGCGAAAGAGATAGGCGGTAGTGCTCATTCGCACTCTATCGCCACATGAGAATTTGCTCTGTCGAATGGACGTTACTCTGCAAATTCACTAAAATGCGGCTTTTACTGAACATTACCTTTCGCCAGACTTGCCTTCGCCAGCTCAGACCAAGCAGAGTGCATAGATCTTCTTCAATCTTCTGTTACTTGCATCCTATTCTGCTGGGAACACATTGTTCTTTAAACACATCAAATGACCAGATGGAAATAGAGAGATAAAACGGTCTACATGTTTGCAACTGGTAAGCTCTAGGTTCAATTGGTTGGAGGAACACAACTGCTCTCAGGCCAGAAAAAAAACACCTACTTTATTAAGCCTACAAGGTGACAATCACATGAATGATGAACACAACTACATCAGTAAATCTGGCCTCACCCGTCTTCTGGAAATTAGTTTTACAGCCCTGCATGTTGGCAATGACTCTTAAATGTGTTCCCCAATCTGATTGCATGTCAGAATGAAGGATGAATAAGAGAGGCCTTGAAGGACAATCTTCACAATTGATCTACTTTTTGGTTTCCTAAGAGCACCCAAACAACTGCAGGGTGTGTTCAGTTTCAATCTGGAGCCGAGTGGGACGGTAGGACAAATTATTCATGAAAACACAACAAATTATAATATCAAAGTTGATTAAATTGCTTCCATCTGCACTCATGTTAATTTAAAGGTGAATCTGTCCTTGAAAGTGTCCATTAAAGGCAATAGGAAGTTTTGTCTAAAAAAAATAATCCTCTGTAAGAATGATTAGCTTTAACCCTTCGATATAAAAAGTATGCTTGCAGTACTGTCAGTTGGTAACTATATTCAACCCATTTGGACATACAGAAATTGCCGTCAAGCTGCCATTGATTTCTTTCATTGTGCCAGGTTTCTCATGCTGCTTTGCGTAGAGCAAGAAGACATGTTGTACAGTGACAGATCACTTTGTCTCTCCTTGGCCACAGTCACAACACATGCCCACCTGTGACCCAGCAAATGTACGCTTGTTATTCTAGCATTTCTTTTCTAGTTTTACTAACGACTCAACTGCTAAACATGGCTAATCAGCGCACACGCCACTAATTAAATCATCTTCTGTGTATTAGCAATGAAATCTCCTTGCAAATAAAAGCGACGGGTGTCTGCGGTTTAATTAAGAGCCCTCCAAAGGTTCCAGCACGCTGGGAGGTGATGCTTGTCAAATTAATGTTACATGGCACAGCCTGTTATCTGACTGCGCAGGGAGGCTCCCTCAAATTGCAACCAAAGCAAAGCCGACAGCTCTTCCGCCGCAGGGAAAAGGCCTGCTTTAAAGCCGTGTTATATTATGCTTGTTACAGAGCTCTTCAATTAAGTGGTTAAATCAAATCGTATGATTTTATTGGTATTTTACTGGCTCATTTGGAAATCTTTGACCAGCTAAGTTAAGATTGCCCTATCTCACCTGTAATGGACTCTGTTTCATCTGGCAGTTTGTATATCTGTTATTTATACTGGCTTATACACCTGGATTTTGTATTTGTGGTCAAAGAGCACACACTAGCGTTAGATCATTAAGCTGTTGATAGCCTAGGAATAAACATAGTATGACAATGGAAACCAAATGGAGCCCAAGAGGCTGCTGAGAGGCCTGGTTATATTAAAGGCATACATCAGAGACAGACAAACCTGCCTTAGGGTTATACAGGCTCTTGTGGGTTTTTTCTTTCAAGTGCAATTTATATAGTGAAGAAAGTACCCCCTATTGAAAAATATAAGGATATTATAAGCCACAGAGGAGTTCCATGACCATACCTTTTATACAGGTTATGTAACTCCAAGGTTATTTCTAATAGCCTCATATTTTGGAACACGGGGTCATTTATTTATTGTAATACAAAAGTTTTAGTCATGTGACTAAAATGACATGACTACTCACCGTTTATAACTGATGACATCCCTACTCACCATTTATAAATAATGACATCACTAGTCACTGTTTATAAGAATATCAAGATATTTATGGCTTTTGTGTGGACACTTGTAAAATACACTGCAGGACAACCACTTGGCTGCAAATATATTAAATGCCCTAAAGGCCGGTCACAGATTTGTTAATCCAAACTTGGGCACAGTTTGGCATTTAGCAAGGCTATCATGTTTCTAGGGTAATCCTTATGTATTTTGGGGGTTTGATCGGCATAGAGAAACTTTGGAATTGATTGATTGTGGGAGTGGAAAATAAAACACCTTAAACATAAGAACTGAGAAGCATACACTATAGAAGTACAGGTAACAGTACACTACTGATGTGCTCTGTTTCACTATAGATCAATCGCAATTTATAGGCATTAAAGCAAAACATAACTCTACTGGGCAGATTTATTAAAATTCAAAAACCTGCTTTTTTCCAGAATTCGAAAAAGTCACAGCAACATTTTTATAAAATGTAAAAAAATAAAATGATCTTACTTTTATTTAAATGTGAGTTTTCCAAACTCAATTAAGATGTATCATTTGAAAAATTCCTTAAAGTTCAAATAAAAAATTCAATCTTCTACAGGCGTTACTGGGAGGTTTATTTTCAGCATTCCAGTTGTTGGGGTTTTTTTTCAAACAGTCAAATTTTTTAAAATTTTTATAAATTAATGCGTTTTTAGTTGCAATCAAATTTCTGAGTTTTCTCTAAAAAATGCGTGCGATTGTAAAAAAAAAAGTGGTTTGAGTTTATCTGCAATTTTTCCCCCATGTTTGAGTTTAGAAAAAAACTGAAATTCTAAAATAAATGTAAAAATATTTTTTTAAATAGTCCATTGTGTAAAAATTTTAAAATAATGCCATTTTCATTTTCACAGCTTAGCAAGAGCTGGAGGCCATTTTACAATTTTTTGAGGAAAAAAGTTAAAAATGCGGCAACAATTTTTTTCCTTTGAATACAGATAGGGGACCTGTTATCCAGAATGCTTGGAACCTGGGGTTTTCCGATTAATGGATCTTTCTGTAATTTGAATCTTTATACCTTAAGTCTACTAGAAAACCATGTAATATGAAATAAACCAAATAGACAGGTTTGCTTCCAATAAGGATTAATTATATCTTAGTTTGGATCAATTACAAGTTACAGTTTTATTATTACAGAGAAAAAGGAAATCATTTTTAAAAATTTGGATTATTCAGATAAAATGGAGTCTATGGGAGGAGACATCCTGATTTCTGTTGCAATGTACAAGTGTATGCTAGTGATCAAAGAAAAACTGTAATAGCAAAAAAAAAAACTTGATTGAATTTACTTTAATTTTTTCATGATTGGAGGGAGGCTGATTTAGGTCCCGGTCTCAGGTCACACTTCTGACTCAGGTCACACTTCTGACTCTAACAACCACCTTTTGCTTTAGGAGGAACCCTCTGCGAATTATGTGCCGCAAGATCGTAAAGTGAGAGGACCAATGGGGAAGTTCTGGGCAGGCAAGAGAATCGTAACTTATAGAAAGATGGGGAACAGAGAGTGCAGACGTGGAACAGACATGTACAGTATTAATCAGGAACCAACAGCGTAGTCAGGATTACCAGGCCGGATCAGTACTAGTCAGACAGTTCAGTACAGAATCAGGAGCCAGGAGCGTACTCAGGATAAACAGGCCTGAGTCAAAACCAGTAGCAAGGTACAAAGTCAGGATCCACAAAAGTATTCAAACAGGCAAGGGCAGGCTTCCTTCCTATATATTTATCTTTTTCCCTATTAGTAACATTGGGATCAACCATCATTTTTACCAGCCAGGCCAGTAAAATACCTGGCAGGTGGCAACCCTAGGCAAGAGTCAGTTCAAGCAGTGGTACAGCAAGGTCAAAAACAGGCAAAGGTCAGGAACAGAAAATGAAACAAGAATCCCATCCCACGAACTATGGAACATAGACCTACGTTGGACAATGAGTTCAATCTACATTGAGTGCAGTGTAGGGGGTTTTATAGGCAGCCTAATGGCTTACACAGATCACCTGTGGCCAGATTGGTAACAAATTAAACAAGCCAAGCCTACTTGCTATTACAAGGATAGCAATAGGAGTGAACCCAGATCTTAGCTGTCTGCTCACATACGGCAGAGGTAATGCAGACAGTATGGAAAAACTAGGTCACTGGTTCGATTCCAGGTAGGGTATTGCAATTGGAATGCTACAGGGTGGTTGTTATAGTACGCATAGGCTGTCTATGACTGCAACAGTATGACAAGGTTTCCATGAAAAATAAAAGATTCACTTCATGTAGTTCTCCAGCAAATAGCACCAACCGATTTCAGTACTGGGAGCTTCATTATTACCAGATTTACATCTGTTAAAGTTAGATTGGCAAAGCAAAAGCCTTTCCCTGTTGGATTTCAAGATGACATTATATATGGGCTGTTCTACACTGCATAAACGGTACTTTGCCTACATGCTAATCCACACGAAACCCTGACATAGTCATAAACTTGACGGAGCTTCTGGCCAGATAAAGAACAAATTACCAGTTTTAGTGCAGCTAGTATCGCAAGAGACCAATAAATAAGCAGATGCGTATGTTTTATTGACTGGATTTTGGTGGATGTCAAAATTGTACAGTTTCAATTTCATCCATAAATGATAATTTACAACATAAAGAGGAAGGAACTGGACCAGGTATATTTGGCAACTTCTATCCAACTATTTGTTTGTGTACAATGCCCTTATTTGTGTCACCTTTTTCTCTATCTTTTTTTTAGTAGCTGAACCAATAAATAGACTTAGACTTAGATCTAGATTTATATGTAAGGTTATGCTTATAATTGTAGATTGAATATTAGTTCCAGGTTCTTGCACAAGTACATCTGCTGCTAGTAAAACATAATCCTTTTACACAATGGAGGGCAAATCCTTGCATAAAATGCATCTCAAACTCAGAAAAATATTTTTAAGAGCAGTCTACATTTGATAGTAGAAATAGGAACGTTCAGTAGAGCTGCCTAGCATCTACTGGTTGCAATTTTTTAGTTTTATGAGTCACCTTAATATAACTTGATTTACAAAAAGATGAATTGAACTAAGTGTTTCCACAAGGCCGATGTTTTTTCATGAATATGTTTTTGCATCCAGGGAAGTAGGAGAAAGTCGATGAATACACATTTAATTTGTAGAGAGGGTGTGACCACATTATTCATACAGGCAAAGAGAAGACAAGATATGGAAGATGCATCAGTCAAATTGACACCAAAACATTGGTTTTTAGGGATGAAACTATAGTTTACTAAAATATGATAAAGGTAAATTTTACAGCTCTCTTTTTACTTATGTAGGATCTTTAAGGATATGTTTATCAAAGGGTTCCGCTTTCACCCTTTGATAAATATGCCCCTTAAAATTCCCTTTTAAATCCAATAAAAGAGAATTTCTCTAACGATGGTTACTGTAAGAGAAAGCTTATGCCGTTGAGCAAAATGTCTTACCATAAAGTAGCCATAGTGTCCATATTTGACAAAACTATTAGGGAACTGGAGGAAATAGAGGGATTCTGATTTAGATCAAACATCTAGTGAAGATTATGGGATGCCAACCAGATAGGATGCACCAACTATCAGGACGCACAGGGCAGGATCTCAACATGTGACCCAACTCTCTGCACTACAGACATTTTTAAGACAGAGAAGACATGGATCCTAAGCAGAAAATGCACCAGATGTATGCATCAGCAATTCATTTTAAACGGTTTACTTCAAGTTAGACATTAAAGCAGAAACTGATCAGTTACTATGGGAGACTGCACTGGTTCAATTTAGTACCTTTATTTGCAAATGAGTGTCTTGCAAGGTTTCAGGCTTGAAAGAACAACTTAAAATTCAAAAGCAAAGGGCTATTCTGCTCCATTAAAAGTGGGCCCAACTTGGAATTCATCATTTAGCTGCAAAGGTTTTGAAGAAATGTTGGGAAAATGACAAACACCAGGAGCAAAGTGACTATAAATAAACTAATGAAATTGAAATAAAAGACTGAATGGCAGGGGGCCAGCAACAGGCCTTAGTCCAATAGGTACAGAACAAGGACTAGAACAGAAACTCACACATCAAGTCTGGATTAGAAACGGGATGCTAGGTTCAGAAATATACAAAGTCAGGACTCGGACATAAGGGCCAGACCAGAAAAAGTAACAAAGAGATGGAAGCGATGGCCTAAAATGCCTTAATTAGGGTATTTCATGCAGCTAGATTTTTTTATATGTGAGCTATTTAAGGCGGTAGCAGAAGATAACAGAATCATTAGCATTTTTTAATTAATCACAAGGTTAAGCCAAAGGACCTTCTGTGGACCAACCATGAAAAGCAACATCTAGCAAATACAAAGTTGCTGGTTCTAGACTGAACAGGTCCTAACATACTATCTCACGTTAGCTTGTTCAATGGATATATCTGCAATTTTAATTTAAAACTATAAAGTGTCAAAAAAAGCCCTGAATTGAGGTCTACTGTCACCAAAACACTAAGGAATTCTATGATCAAGTGCAGTAACATGAGATAACAAAGCAGCAACATCAGCTATAGTCAATGGTATAGATATGTTAGGGGCTTGAAACACTGATAAAAGTGGGATATCGTTTGGACCTGTGCTTGAATATAGCCTTAGATCTGAAAACTGACCGCCATCACCTCTATACCCTAGGTTGGAATACAATAATTCACACAAGGTTTATGCACAGAAAAATGGGATAAAGTGTCCTGTAATTAGTCCCACTGGTGCTCTGTCTTTCATATCAAATAATCCAGCAAATGGAAAAATGGAGAATCACTGCTGAATCGCAACACCAATGTAGGCATGTGGGTTGCAATAAAGTTGCACTTCAGCAATGATTCTGCTTTTGTCCTCTAGTCCCTTTCTAAGGTTTATAATATGTTGTCTAATGGATGGGCTCTCCTACAGCTTCCTCTGCTCTAGTGTACCTTAAAAGGTATACAGGGACATGGGGAGATAAGAGAGGATGGAAGGTCAGATCTAAGATCATCTTAGATTGGAGTGGTCAGAATCAGATCAAGATCAAACCAAAATGAGAACATAAAGTCAGTAAGGTTAGTAACTGAACATCTAACTGAACATCTAACATAAATCAATTTCATAGATGGCTGAAGATCAAAGAATACATGAGCACCCAGCATCCATATATTTAGGTCACATTGATGTCTGTAAGAAGCCATGCCACCTGGACCCATCTGCACTATTATATATGCCGAAAGTAATGCATGACCACTGGAATATGGCAACTTCTCTTCATGGTAGACAAGGTGGATCTGCGACAACAACACTTCTTTTTCATCTTTTTAATTACCTCAGCAAAAAAAATAAGTAATATGAAATTGGAACCAAAAAGGAACTTCATAGACTCTACTTCCTACATTTAGCTCCCAGCGATACCTTGCTGTCTTCCATTTTCAACGTTTTTGGAAGTTACCTGTAGGAACACATTCCCACCCCCCTCACATCACAGTGTAGCTTCCCACTTGGAAGCAAGCAAGCATTGAAACACCAGACTGTCCCTGTAGTTATCTGTGACAGACAGTATCTACTGTGCATTGAATTGAACGTCCCATTGTCAACATCAAAAGCTGCAGACATACAAGTGGAGCGGCACATTCAGGTGGGAAGAGATGCCTGTGGAGTCTTGATGCCTGTCCAACATCAAACAGACAAGTCCTGAAAGATGAGGCATGGGGAGCCTTTTTCAGCACCAATTTAACAGGATCATCTTTCACTCAAGTGGATAATTCAAATCTGTTAAAGCAGGCTAAGTCTAATAAGGCTTTTATCCATTATTATCCCTGTCACTGCTTGCTTAGCTCTCTGCATTGTCGGCCCCTGCAGCAGTAATCTTATTTTTACATAGCAGTTGAAGGGAGGGAGCATTGTACAAAGCATTATGATGGTGCTGACAGCAGCCAGTTGGAATGTTCTGTTTTACTGCTCAAACACCTGATATTACCTGTTTGAGACACAATGGGAAAATAACATAAGCACACAGGTCAACCCAATTGAAAGTGATCACTATGACAATAAGAATAATGGGCTACTATGCTCTTCATTGTTTTTCAAAGGTTTTCTTTTAAATCATCATCTAAACAGTTTTATTGTGTGGGGAAATGAATACATCTCAAGTCAGGTGAAAATAGGCTGTAAATTGCAAAGACACAAGTAGGATGTCAGCTTGCAAAAAAGAAACTGTTTGCAGATTTGAGTGCTTGTGTCTTCAGGAAATGGTGAACTGGTGGTAAGAACCCCTCTGCAGAATCCGTGGGTGATATCCCATATATACCCTATATTCAATGGGTTCAAAGGGGGTCCCACTCGGAACACAAATAATAACACAAATAAAACTATATATAAGAAAACAAATGGATATCTAATAACAATACATAACCTGACCAGTGGGAAGAAATGTGTGTACCTGGCTAACTAGATTAGCTCAGGCTAACTTATTAACATATTCCTTTGAAATAAAGATTTGTTTGCATCATAATATATGGCCACAATTAATGAAGTTTAGGCATGGATACTGATTCACTGAGGTGCTCTCTGGGGCTCTCTCTCTGGAGATCTCAAGCAGCTTTCCATTGTTGACACCCTTTTAATAGTGTAGACATTTTGCAACTTGTTTGTTGGCTAGTCCTTTCCACTACTTGTAGTTGGAGCTCAGGCCTCTCTTCTTGACCAAGCTCAGCAGGGGAACCTTCTTCCCTTCAGTCTCCAGTCTCCCAAAATCGCTTGAAGTTTCCTCTTGTAGCAACTTTAAGTGATTTTGGGAGACTAAAGTGGCACATGGATTTTACCACCAGCGATTCACATAATTGTCTTTGGGAAAGCTTTTACTTGAGAGTGCAAGAGATTAGTTGCCCAGAGAAGCAGCGATTTATGTGCCATTGCCCTTACTGGACAGCCTGTGAACAAGATGACTACTGGAGTGGTGGGTTTATAGCCTCTGGTATTGCCTCCTTCTTGCTCAGTGGCTGCCAACACCAGGCCCCTTTCTGGTTCCCCTTTCCAACTGTCCTGCTATGTTTCACAACATTCCACAAGCATGCACAGAAAGGCTATTGATCTCTATAGCTCTGGCAAGTTGGACATCACTGCACTAGTAGGGGTCTATATTACTATAGCATTGTAGACTGGGTTGTGTTAGAAGTCATTCTGCTAGAATGTGACAAAGCTGCCATACACACAGCCAGCTTTTTCTTTATCCGATATGTGGACATATTTATTAAGGTTTATAAAAGGGTCATTGTCATACACCAAACTGCCATTTTAATGCTATGGCATGCCATGTAAAATCCCACATATTTATACAACTGGAAAATGATTTTATGTGTAGCTGAATGAAAAAAAAAACTGTCAAAAATGGAACCCTCCCTGTGTTGACAGATGGCCCCAAACCCTGCCATTAATTAACCTGCTTGTTAGTTCCCATTAATGAAAAATAAAACAAAGGATAAGTGATAATTTCAGCATTAGGATCTGAGTCCTAGACCATGGGCCCACATGGCTCAATGATCATACAGAGTGGCAACAAATGACTGAATTGCGTAAAAATAATTGGTCCATGCATGGCCATTGTTGGGGGTCACTCTCCTTTGAACCCCCCTACATGAAGAAAAACTTAAACATCCCTCCAAACTCAAATAAAAGGTTGTGTTATAACAGACCTGTTTTCCAGTGTCAGATGTTCAATCTGTTTTGGTTATGTGAAGCAGGAACATAACCTCATGAGCTCAGAGCAGTGTAACAAAAAAGATGACACCTAGAAAAGAGAAGCGTGTGTATCTGTAATTAAGCTGTGGGTTTGGGGGCTCAGGGTAAATGTCAGATCCCTTCCAGGGCCTGGAATATCACACATGCAGATACATTCTTCAGTCTGTGAAATTGCTTCCTAGTCTCTGTCACCTGGAATTAAGAGCGGAGATGGGTGTCAGCCTGCTGTATTTTGACACATATGGTGAGCCAGACATTTGGTGTGACAGATAGTCAATAAGATCTGATGAGATTTCCTTCCACTGTGTACATTTCCAACGACGATCCAGGGGAAGCTTTAAAAAAAACACAGGAGGAGGCTGAGAACTAGAAGTTTCATTAAATTCAGGGATGCCAAGGAGATATCTGCAAGGAACACAGCAGACTGACAACACACTTAATAAGATGTTATGAACTCGCTTTGTCTGTCATGAGCTCACAACTTGTCTCATCAGTTTTGAGACAGAAAGTATTAGTAGACTAACCCTATTATCCCAGCTAGCAATCAACAGATTTTGCAGAGCACAAACATGTTCCTTATGGACATACTTATATGATAAGAGTAACATATTCTTTTCCATCATTGAATTGTGCTCCACATGTACTGCAATATGCCAATGTAAAATAAACCATAATCGCTTAAGGCAAAATATACCTGTATTCCATTACTATTGTCTCTAGGGTTAATTTACAAAAAATGGGTCAAGGTGAAATTAAAAAAAAAACGAATGCAGAGCATGTTGTGCCATGAAGTGCATCTCTTTGCTCTTCTAAAAGGGAGCCAACATAGGAAGGCAGTGTGCAAAGTACAAAAAACAGGTGAAATCTGTCATTTGTTCCACTTTGCACAGTGTCTTTCTCTCTACTTGAATTGCTAAAGGTTCTGTAGCACAGAGACCTACAGTCACCCCATGAATACAGCACTGTCTGTGTTTGGCAGCACTGTATTCATGAGGAAAGGGAGGCACATAAGCATCCCCCTCCTACCCCCTACAAAAACCAATGAAAAATCTACATCTCACACCAAATTTTTCTGCAGAGAACAGCCAGACCCTGGACAGAAGCGGTGTGCTCTTGGGCCCCTTAGTGATCTTTTTGCCCAGGGTCTGTGTAATGGTCACTTATATTTGTTTTTAAGGATATAATTACTTCATTTAGGGTTGTACAAGGAGAACCAAAAACTATACAGTGGGTCAAAACCAAAGAGCAAAAAATATCAAATATAGCAGAAACAATAGTGCCTTGATTCCATATGAGCAGTACCTAAGTCATCAATGGCTGTTTAAAACTGAATGTGAGCAAGTGAATAAGTCAGCAAGAGACTCAGTTACTATATAAGGAACAGTAAAGCTTTATTGCACCAAAATTCTTGATTAGAGATGCTTAAAGATATTAAAGAAATGCTGAATACCTGCATGAAAAAAAAAGAGGAACATATTTCAAGTGCCATTTTGAGCTTTTAATTGACTGTACAAGGCCTCCTTAGGTGATGACGTATACATTATATTGTATTCCTGCTGAGAGGTAAAAGAAGAGACCTTAGAAATCTGGAAAGCCTTTCCTTTTTTCTTGCTCCAAAAAGCTTGTACAAACCACAGACGGGTTTTCTATCTCAGTCATCTCCTGGCACCTGATGATACAAAAAAGAATTTAATTAATCACAGGTGAAGTGCCTTGGATTTATTCCAACCCGATTTAACTGCCAAGCTCTGATCTTCATTTTTTCTGCGATGAACCCCCTGAAGAAATTTACGATTAGGTAATTATTGGGATGAATAAAGAGATACTTAAAATGAGATGAGAGAGCAGAAGAAGAGAGTTTAAGCCTGATTCTCTGTGCAAGCAGCCTATTTATCACTGAGCAAACATTTCACGGGAGAAAGCCACAGTGGTCCCCCTGGGGAACTTAAATATCTTTTAAAATCAATGTTGTCATAGTTAAAGTTGGAAGTCTGGAACGTGGAAGAACTTTTTAGCTGTTTTAAGTGGTTAGAAGGAAGTGTCTTATAATGTAACTCAAATGGTATTTATGGAAATGTGTTCTTTTAAAATGCTTTAGTTTACGACTGCCCATCTGAAGAATTATACAAATACCACTTTAACTATTTTGCATAGAAATTGGTATGTTAAAACTGAGATAAGCTTTTTCTAATGGTGACTATAATAAAAAGACACATGAAATACTGATGGAATATTTAGGATCAAGAATGCCTCAGGTACAGCAAAAAATAGAGAGTCTAGTAGAGATGAAACATTTGAAAGTGAGTTTTGGTAGCCTGCTACAAAGGGGAACACTTCTTTCCTACCTCACTTGAATCTATGAACTAGATGTTTCTTACCCAGGCTACTAACCACACTCACATAGGGGTAAATTTATCAAAGAGTGAAGTTCCGCCACTAGAGTGAAATTCCGCAGCTCTCAATTCATTTCTATGGGATTGTGAAAGGCGTATTTATCAATGGGTGAAAGTTAACCCTTTGATAAATACGCCTATAAAAATCCCATAGAAATGAATGGAGAGTGGCGGAATTTCACTCTAGTGGCGGAACTTCACTATTAACTTCACTCTTTGATAAATATACCCCATTGTGTAGCCAAAAATGCCCATTAGACATTAAGAGGGGGATTTAGTAAAACATAAACTCATTATTACTCACTTAAACTTATTATTTTTAAGAAACCACAATTAAACTCCATTTCCATGAATGTTGTTTCACAAAAGGCACAAAAGGAAGTGTTAAAAACACAGAATAACCTCAAAAACCATGGAGCAAAGAAAGAACTTCCCATTGTAAAAGGGACACCTGCCATTGACTTCTAGATTTCAACAGGTTGTAGCTCTAGTATTTTACTGTGATCCAGAATATTTGAGGCAACAGTTTTTTCAGGTATGCGGCTATGTTTGGTGTCTCATTGCACCCAATATTTAACCATGATAGGCCCATAAAATATTCAAAAATCAGCATAAAAATATTCTAGTCTGACCGGCATAAAGCTTCTTTTATGAATTCAAGTAAAAAAAATTTAAAAAGCAGATCACCCTGTGGAAGAGCCATTCTGTGTTCTTTATGAATAATCTCGGTGAATAGCCAGGCATGAACACTAGAAAACCACGGAACTCAACAACTGGGTCTCAGGTATTTACAGGGTTCTGTATTGAGCTAAGTGAATTGAATACATTCCCCCCATATGTAATAAAAGGCACTATGTTTGCCCAGGAGCAGTAACCAATAGCAACCAATAAGATGTTTGCTTTTAAACAGGTGACCAGCACATGCTTCAACCTGATTGGATGCTATGGGTTACTGCTTAAACTTATGGGGGAATGTAATAAAAGTCACAAAGAGCAAAATTATTTGCACAAATAAGAATATTAAGTAATTATTCAGTACGCAATGTATTATTCTTCTTAAAACTGTTATTGCATTGTGAATTTTATTTGCACATTGCAATAGAGAATTACTCAATCCACCAACGCAGATGAGTACAAGATTACTGTATGTACAGATGGAGCAAACCTTGTTGGTGCATCTTTGGCATCGGGTACACTTGGCAAACCATTCATTTAAATGTGAAAAAG
The DNA here is from genome assembly GCF_017654675.1 of Xenopus laevis. Classification (NCBI taxonomy): domain Eukaryota; kingdom Metazoa; phylum Chordata; class Amphibia; order Anura; family Pipidae; genus Xenopus; species Xenopus laevis. Next base: position 34,314,276 of record NC_054376.1, read on the forward strand.
AATGGGGCTGTGTATGCATTATACATCAAGAAAGTAATCATCATACTTGGCAGACTACAGGGGAGCTCTGGGAGCATGTCTAACACTAATTTTGGAATTACAATATTAGGATTAATTGAGGTAATGTGGCATTAAGGAGAAATTTCTTTAACTGGTCTCAAGGTCCTTTTGATGATAACAAAAACAATCAATGAATAATTAAAGGTGTAGTTAGAGACCAAGTCTACAAGTTTTATTTACATTAAATATTACAATTATTATCCGGCCAGCAACCAGACATGTAACAATATAAATACATTAAAAAATATTATTTTCAAGGTGATTCAGCTGAGTGGTCACTTATTTAAAATCACAATAATAGAAATTTTCCCAAAGATCTCCTAGGTTTTATTAGGTGATTCCCCCAGTCTTAAAGCAACAATTATGCAAGGTAAAGTTGGTGTGAGTTATAGTTTTCCAAATTGGTGATCAAGTGAGAAGTAATTTTCCCAAATGGGTTGTCTAAACTTATTAGGTAGAGAGATGTGCAGAGTAAGTTACAAAGGGGTTGAATGGGGCGTCCTCTACCCCTCTCTTTCCAGCCACCTGTGCCCCCCAATAATGGACTGATCTCACCAGATCCTGCGTTCCGGTCTTTCCTCAAAGGCACAGTTGGGCACGATCAATTAGTGGCAGGTCACTTAACGCTGGATCAGATAGCCGCTTTGTGATATCTCCGCTTTCGAAATACCTCTCTCCGTCAATCCAAAATGGTGCCTAATGTGTCCCAGCACGTGTGTTCCACTGTGGAGCGCAAATATCCAAACTTGCTCACACCAAATATCAGCAATTTGCCGACTTTTACAGTTTCACGATTCACAGAGTCCCGATTTGCATGATTTTGAGGTAAATTCACCAATAATGTTTCAACCTTGGGAGTGACACACCACCTTGAAACTGCAAATTGTTTTGCCTCTTTAAGGCTTTATCAAGCAGTTACAACTCTGGGAGCATGTCTAATATTAGTTTTGGAATTACATTAGTCCTAACATGGCAGACAAACAAGAAAACAGCACATTCCTTGGCTCTATATATTCCCAATCATTATTTTTTTCCAATCACTTATGGTTTACAACCAAAACAACAACAATCAGTGCCAAAGTATCCTGTTTCTTAGACTGGCAGCTTCTTACTCTACCTTCTTACTTTTGGCGTTGTTTTCTAAGATGACTTCCACCACTCTCCCTCCACACTCCCCAGTCTCTCCTGTGCTCCTTCATCCCTGTCACTGATGAGGAAGTCTCAAAGCTTTTGGCCTCTTTTCACCTTACCACCTGCCCGCTTGATCCAATTCCCTCAAAACTTCTCCGCAATACCAATCCTTGTCTAATCAAAGCCTTAACTCACCTATTTAATCTTTTGCTCTCAACTGGACTGTTTCCTTCTCAACTAAAACATGCTCTTGTCACCCCCATTCTGAAAAAGCCCTCTCTTGATCCCTCCAATCTTGACAACCTCCGACCTATCTCTCTGCTACCTTTCATCTCTAAACTACTTGAGCGCCTAGTCTACAACCAACTAACCTCATTCCTCTCTGACAATAACCTGCTGGACCCCCTACAATCTGGTTTTAAGCCACAACACTCCACGGAAACTGCCCTGACTCGGCTAACTAATGACCTTTTAACCGCTAAAGCCAACAATCATTTCTCACTACTAATACTGCTTGATCTCTCAGCCATATTTGACACTATAGATCACCCTCTCCTCCTCCAGTCCCTCCATTCTCTTGGCCTTCGTGACACAGCCCTGTCCTGGTTCTCTTCTTACATCACCAATTGTTCCTTCAGTGTCTCCTACAATGGAGTATCCAAAACTGAAATGGTGTTCTTTCCTCCAACTAATACCAGTAACATCCCGGAAGTATCCATCATAGTTAACAATTCCACTATCAACCCCTCTCCCCAGGCCCGGTGCCTTGGGCTTATCCTAGATTCTGCCCTGTCATTCACTCCTCATATCCAGTCACTTATTAAATCATGTCACTTCCACCTAAGGAACATATTCAAAATACGATCATTTATCACCCAAGATGCTGCCAAAATTCTTATTCACTCTCTCGTCATATCACGTACTAGACTACCTGCTGCGAGGCTCATACACCTCAGCAACCGCTCCTCCTCTGCTTCGCCATTCTGTCAATCCCTGCACTGGCTTCCGTTACCTTTCAGAATCAAATTCAAATTAATGACACTGACTTTCAAAGCACTTCACAACTCTGCCCTACCCTACAGCTCTGAATCTCTGATCTCTATATACTCACCCAACCGCTTACAACGCTCCTCTACTGACCTGCTACTCAACTCTTCTCTCATTACCTCCTCACATGCTCGCATTCAAGACTTTGCAAGGACTGCACCCCTCCTCTGGAACTCTCTCCGACGGTCTGTCGGACTTTCTCCCAACCTTTCTGCTTTTCAAGAAATCTCTTAAAACGCACTTCTTTCGAGAACCCTACCCAAGCCTATACATGTTAATAATAATAATAATAATAATAATAATAATAATGTGTCTTGGTTATAGGGTCTTCAAATCTAAAAGAGCTTATTTTTTTGGCCAGTGAAGGACTGAAGAGTATCTCTTTTGGCTCTCATGCTTTTAATGTATGTTGAGAAAATGGACCTAAAAGACATATTGCGGTGAGACTGTAATATCAAATACTAGAAACATACACATATCTAGTGGCTCCAAAAACCTTTGATATTAAAGTTTTATCTCTTTCTATTGTTTCTGTAAAACCATTTATTTGTTAACCATACAATGAAAAGCTGTGATATGGTCTTTGCTAGTTATCTGCTATAAGCATTGCAAATAATAAATCACAAATACAAATTACTCTGTTACGTGGTTACACTTCCAGTATTATTCCTGCTTTCTCTTCTCCCAACTTAAAGGGGTTAAGCTCACAGTTCATTGTATTCAGGGTCAAGTCAAAGAAGGAAAGTTTATGGCCCCTTAAGAAAGGAAGGTTAAAAGAGATTGAATGCACTGAGACAATTTACAACAATAGCCTCATTAAGTCAGATTTCAAGGTGCTTCTGCTGTGATTAATGGTACTCAAGCAACTAGTTTTGCTAAAGCAACACATAAAGACAAAAGAGAATTATGGGTGCATACTTTATCCCATATAGTTGTACTGAATATTAAAAAATAAAGATGATACTTCAAAGACTCAAGCAAAAGAGCACCCTTTTATGAAAACTGGTGTAAATTTCCATGGCCGATGCCTTAAATCTTGCACAAATCATGACATTCAACAAATTTGTCCCACGAATACCACATATTTTGCAAATAGCTTTTTTTTTTACTCATCACACAGGGTAAGTTGAACATTTGTAGGAAGCAGACTTATCAATTTGATCTATCCCACTGAACCCATTATTATATACCTTAATTAAACCAGGAGACAGAGATGGGTTCAAAATGACCATAGCATTTATTGACATTTTATCAAAATGCCTGAACTGAGGCAGTATATTCTATTATCGCTACTATGCTCTGCTGCCAACATGAGAGAAGTTCAGCAGCCCTGCATCCGGGCCTGCATCTACAGTGTCTTGATGATAGGAAATCCAAATATGCTGCCACCTAGCATTAGCAGTAGTAGCGTTTGTATCAATCAACCCACTGTGCAGTCACAAGAGTGAACCTCCTTTCACCCTCTTCTAAACTTACCTGTGCAGTACTCTGGCAAGGTCCTACTGCTGCTGTGACAAATAAAACTTGAAATACATTATCATATATCCACTGTTTTGATCCAGAGGAAGGTAAAAAACCCAGCCTTAAACCAGTGCCAATTATGCCTCAAGAAGGAAAAAATTCCTTCTTGACCCCAGTGGCGATAGGAAACATTCCCTGGATCAAGCATTTGACATTCTTTCAACATGAGTAATACCATACAGAATCTCACATTTATATTTTATAAAGAATCAGAAACCACAATGCAACAGCGCATTCAGTAAAACATCCATATTCAGTTATTATTCAGTTATTAATATATAATATGAAAACATAGAAGAAAAGTATGCAAAATGGGGGAGAGTAGGTGGGATGTTTCTACCTGCTTGGACAGAAAGGAAGTGAACTGCTTCTTCCCTTGACATCACATCCCTCTATTTCTCCATCCCTGAGCCCTTCATTTCCTGCCTTAACTCATTCCTTCTCACCTAAACACAGCTACATGTGATTCTGCCTATCTCCAAGCTAGACCAGTATAATCTGGCTGCTGGTCATTCGGATCCCTTGTCATGCAGCCCCTGCACTTATAAATTAGCTTCAGGGTTTTCCTTTCAGAATGTATAGACTAAATTTTAGATGTGTTCCTCAGAGTATATGTGTAACATCCTACCTGGGCCTTAGCCAGTGGCCTGCGGGTTGCTGTGCAGTCTCCTGTACTGCTGTGCTTTATAGGTAAACAGCCAGGGGCGTAACTACCAGGGGAGCTGTTTACGTTACTGTAAACAGCTAAGGTCAAGCGTTCTTGGTCCTAGGTGCTCTGTAACCTGTGATTGCTGTTCCTTTAACACCTCCTCTTGTCCCTTGTGTGATTCCTGGTTCTGACCCTGACCTGTTCCTGACCTTGAGTTTTCTTCATGATTCTGCTCCTGTTATCTGGTACTGACCCAGCCATTCTGACTAGATCCAGATCCTTTGCTACTGGCTCCTTCACATTCGCGCTGTAGCCAAATCCCACTCCCTGTGTGAGTACTGGATTCTTATGTGGGATGTCCTGGGGCGCTCGAGTAGCTGAGGGCCAGGCCCAAAGCCAAATGTGCTTGTTATAGGCATAAGAGTATGCCTAGACAGCAATCAGTCACTCCCTTGGGGTTTGGGTTTGGGTTTGCCATACCTGACAATATTTACAATTAAGGAAAAGAAGAAAGGAAAACATACTCAAAAATTGAGGGATTACAAACCATCACTAGATAAATAGACGTACAATATAATTCTATAGACATCAATAACATGATAGAATTAAAATTGTCATTCTTACCATAGTTTAGTATATTAGGACAGTATCTTGCATGCCAAGGGTTACATTCAGAGCATTCAACTGCGGTTCCACATCTAGTGGAGAACCATTAAATGGTGTCGACAGGAGCTGTGAAGAACGCTGGTCGCAGAGGAGAGAGTAAATTTAGTTTCAGGTTCCGTGCTGATTGAAGAAGCCTTTACACTGGGTGAAGTGTAATCCTTTAATGACAAAAGCCAGCAGGGTCTGAGTACATGGAGATGGAAGGTGTGACTCTCTGATTCACCAGGAAGCAAAGAAAACTTGATTAGGTGATGCTGTCCCCCCTGCACCACTGACCTCAGCTCTCCATTTGTGAAACCCTTCAACAATGAGGCATCAAATAATTATATTTATGTATAGGTGTAACAGTAGCACTCTTGGGAACCTTGGCAAATATCTCCTTTTTGTCATCCTGTAGAGAAAAGCAGCATATATTTTAAACATTCTTCTTTAATATGTGAATTATTGGATAATTTTGAAGAGCTAATTGGGCAATGTATTATTCTCAACCCAGGTTCAGACTGAGATTATTACTGTATTAATATTAGGTATTAAGAAGAAGTTTACCCTCTACTATTCTGGGGTTGAGTTTTGCTAGATGTTGGAACATCATTGGAAACTGAAGTTGACTGAATCAGGTCTCACATGCAGACTGCCTTCCAATTCATCCCATGAGCGTTCAGTTGGGTCGAGGGAACAAGTCAAGACTCGAAGTCAAGTTCTTTGACTCTCCTTTATGCAAAGCAATTCTATGTGGCCCTTACTTCATACACAGGGTTATTATTCTCCTGAAACAGGAAAGGGTCATTACTGTAGGATCAAACTGTAGGAAGCATGGAATTCTCAATGTATGATGTAATGGGGCCTGTGTCAACAATGATAGGTATGGCTTAAATAGCCAATTCCACTAATTAGAAGGAGGTTCCCCATACTTTTGGCCAATACATTTTATGTAAATTAGTTACATAATATTTGGTAGTATATTCTCTGATTATAGTAGAACAATTTTGCCTTTGTACAAAAAAAACATAGACTTCATTTTTTTTACACAAATGTACATATCTATAAGTAGATAATAAGATGTTCATTAGCAGTTATTGAGTATTACACAGTTTTCTTTGATTTTACTTTGTTGGTACATTATTTCCAGTATTGTAACCTCCTACCTTTTTCCACACTGATGTTCTTACATGTTTCTACGGTATATTTCCTTGATGGGTGTACTTGCTTCTATATTCATTTTGCTTTTGCTTGCCTTGAGTTATTTTCCACAGTCTTCATCATATCTTTAGATCTAGACCCTAAAACTGAATTTGGGATCGTTATTACTACAGCAACAAATAGATCTGAATGGAGAGTCTTCACGGATGCCCTATACTCCACTGGGAGTTGAAGGAACAGATGATGACTACAGCATCATTGGAGGATCTGCCCGTTATGAAAGCTGTCCGCTAAACAAGCAAACAAAGCAGTTACGCTGCGGTCCACTGACCGATTTCACCTGCCCTAATTCCAGCATGTCAGCTATTTGCAATGCACTACTGACAAACTCCATGGTTGACTAGTTTTCAGTTGGAAACACGTTTAGGTTGGGGTTGCACGCTAATAACTATTGCATATCTCAAAAACTTCAAAATATAAATGTATGTGGAAACGTTAATTACTAAATCAACTACAGTTTAGCTTCAGGACTATATCAAGGATGGTTCCCTTTTTAATTCTGATTTGTCCCTTTAATGCTGATTGTAGAGACAAGGGACAGTGGTTTTTGTACTTTGCACCTTACTCATGCATTGAGTCCATTGTGGTTTTTTTTTTAAACTTAAAAGTCAATGAGCGATACATTACTACTATATTGCTCTGTATTGGCAAGTAATACAACTTACTAAGTAAAAGCTTTACCCCTTTAAACCTTCAGGAACCAACCAATCTACTGTGGATCCTACTGTGGACAAGCATTAAACTGGGTGTTTCCAGTCTGCCAATAAACATGCACAGGTCTGTACAGTGCAAGAAACATTTAAATTGATCAATCATCCATTCAGGTACTAATAATCCATATCTGTAACCCACTTCTCTTTTCTCTTATAGGTATTAATGTGGAGTTGGTTCTCACTGTCTATGTAGCACGGGGGCTTCTGTAACATTCTAATGCAAATTTTGAAGTGAGATAAGTAACAGTGGTGCATGCTCCAGTTACAGAAAAGTTACACAAATATGTAAGCATGGAGGTCATTGTATAAAAGCCTTATCTGTTATAGACCTAAGTTTCAGGTTAAGCCTTGCTTAATTTGCCACTGCCTCACTTTCAAGTTGGCAGACCACAATTTTACTTATCACCTCTCACAGCTTTTTTATTGTCTAACCTTACCCAGCTTTGAAGTTAGATATGGTTGCTAGTGGTCCATATCTCACTGTATTATTTATTTGGGTTCAATTGATAGCTCTTTTAATTCCATAAGAAGGCCAGGTGGGGATGTAGCAGCCCAATGCATGTTTTTCTGGGAGGCTGTACAGAAAGATGCCACAGAACTATGCCAGCATAGGCTTTACTTTCTGTAAGTATAACTGAGTGACCCTGTGAAATCATTTCAGGACTTTTCTCTTTTTTAAAGGAAGTGGCCATTGGGCAAGGTCATTTCTGTGCTTTGTTTTTAATGTGTCTTAATGTGTCTCTGCCTGGCATCCTTGCACATTGATCTGTGATGTGACTGGCCCTGAAATGTACCTGCCATTAGTAATCTATAATGCTAGACTTGTCTGATTCTTTAGGTCTTTGTTCTTGACTTGCATGACACTGTATGTCTCATAGCTTCCAGCGGCAAGAGGTAAGGTTCTCTTTACAGAGACAGCATTGTTTGCCACTCATCAGAGGGTAATCCAGCTTCACAGATATGTTTGCTTTCTGTCTGATCAGGTCTGAGTTTTCCCCTTTCAAGTTGTTCAGACCGAAGAGTGATGTCTTCGCATATGTCATGGGTGGGAATCAACTCTTCAGCGGCTTTGTTTGGCTCCTGTCTCACAGCTGTCGCCATTTTTTTACACACCATGTCATAAAGCTCTCATCAAGTCAACCAGGTGTAAAAAAACACTGCTGAAAGACATGCTCTGGGCGTGCACCGAGTATGTAGCGCGCCACTCCTGAATTTCTCCAAGACAAGAACTTTGTTGTAGGATACTGGTTTATTTGCAGATCAGAAGCACAAAGACTATGGCAGAGGTCAGCCAATGCAAAATATACTTATTTATATTTATTAACTCATTTAAGGACTTTTTAAAAACACTTGTTCAAACTGCAATTTTTGTTATTAGGACCCGTATTCATATTCACAGTATTGGTATGTTCATCCTATATTTATCTTCACAATGTATTCCTTGGTTCTTAGCAGAGATTATTTCATAATTTATTGGCATTGTCCTCTGCCCCAGTGAAACCTGCCCCAGTCTAATTTTTCTATACCAGGCACACTCTAAGGTCAGTTTCATCAAGAGAAAAGTATTGATGGGAAAATCTGACCCGTTTCGCTCTGCTGAAAATTCATGAAATGGTGAAAAGTTTGCCAAATACATCGGTCTATGGCCGACAATATTTTTTCACGCACAACAATTTCTTTTTTACAGCGCAATGATTTTTTGATGCACGTAATTTTATTTCACCCATTAGTGTCTATGGGCGTCTTTTTAGTGAAGAAACCTGGCGAAAAATTTACTGTACATACCAGCATGTTCTTAGACTGTGGGTGGAAACCAGTGGATCAATGGCCACTTGGGTCAGTTATAGTGAACCTTTATTTGTTTATTACATATGAAGTAGTTAAATGAATAACTACTATGAGTTATTAATTACATGTAATCCAGGGCACAAAGTGCACAAATATTGTATTTTTTAACTTTGTGCCCCAGGACCAGACTGGCAGCAACGATATACAGTAAATCCACCTGGAACTGCTTTAGGTGGGGGCTGCTTGGGGATTTGTGTACTTGAAATTCTAGGGTCTATTTGAAATCTCCGTCTGGACATGTTGCTTCCTGCCATGCACATAGGAGAATTATCTTAGGTCTCTGCACTACTTTTTGCATTCACCCAATGAATGCAATGAAGCTTACATTTGGAAGCACTGTATTCATAAGGGAAGAGCAGTGGAAGCATGACAGTGCCCCCAAGGGGCAGATTTACTAAAGGGCGAAGTGACTTACTACCGTTTTTAGGTACTTTGCCGATTTACTAATGGGTGCAGGCGTACGTTCACTAGCGAAAGAGACAGACAGATGCTAGCGCTCATTTGCACTCTATTGACAGGCAAATTTTCGCTCTGGCAAATGGCAGTTACTCTGCAAATTCACTAAGATGCAGATTTTACGGAACGTTACCTCTTTCACCAGACTTGCCTTCACCAGCTCAGACCAGGCAAAGTGCATTGGAGTGCATAGATCTTCCTCAATCTTCTGTTACTTACATCATATTTTTGTGGAAAAAGTTTCGAAGCCCCAAAAACCCTGGCGTCTTTTCCTTTTTTCAGAGTGATAGCTTGCAAAAGTCCTTAAAAAATGTTTTGGCCAACCGGGTTCCCCCATACATTTTCTAACATATGGAACATTAACTATACACTGGGCTCATGTGTAGGGCATTATAACAACTCTATTTTCTTTATTAATGTTCCCTGGACTTGTGTAATTAAATGTATTTCCTGCAACATATGCGTCCATTCAACTTTATAATTTCCCGCCGTATGCAAATTAGCCTGAGTGAAGACCTTTAACGAAGTTTTGCTAGGCATAAATGAATGCTAGCGCATCTTCGATTTGATTGCCAAAGTAACGCTAATGAAAATTCGTCAGCGTTCTGGCCCTGGACGCAACTTTGAATTAGCGTTGTCTGAGCTAATTTTCGCCTGGTGAAGTGTAGTGACAGGTGCGAAGCTGTCGCTGAGGAATTTTCGCAGGTTAGTCAATTTCCCCCCAGGCTGTCTCCTATCGGCTACCTAATTTGGATATCATTCAGAAGTGCAGGCCTTTATTTATCACCTACTCTTTGGCAGGTGGTGAGCATAGGGTTGCCTTGCACCCACCGGTGATGTGTTCTGCTCAGACGAGTGATGCAGAGCAGAGCCGACCCCAGCAAATGAGTCCTGTTTTAGAGCAAAAAAATATAAATAAAAATCAGATTTGATGCTAAAGAAGTAGGGATATTAAACCACTCTGCAACTGAAACTTGCCTACTCTGCAAAAGCTTCCAGAGAATGTGCAGAACAGAGACAAATAAATATTCATTATCTAAATACCTAACCATAATTTTCTATTGCTAACTGTTATGGAAGAGCCAGAGAAATCAGCTCACTGCTCACTATGAACATGTCTGGTTAGTTCTTCTATAATGTACACAGCCCTCCCAGCATGACAGAACGTGAATAGCCAGCCAGTATCTTTCAACACTCTCACCCCCTGGCACGGAGTAGATGCTTTTCTATTTAAGAGCTGCGCTAGGTGATTGGTGTGACAATAAATGCAGGAAAAATGCAATTCCAAATCTCTCCTTACTCATATTCATTAATCACGAAGCTAGCATGATGTATAGGCAGTTTAAAACAAAGTTGCCAAAAAAAGAAAAACCTGAAATGATTCTGTGTGAAAGGTTCATGGTACATCTTTCTTCCTTACAGAAGAATTATTACTGTTTTAGTTAACATCTTTTAGGTTTAATACAGCAGAAAAATATTCACCCTGCCGCACTTCCTTAAGGTATGTGCTGGCCTAGATGCGAGGATCATATTTAACGGCAAAAGTTCTCCTCGTACTTTCTCTAGCCATCTGTTCTAAAGACTGTTTTTTTATGTGTTCACAAGATTTATGGGTTGCAGGACATTGCCAGAGACATGCCTAATATTGTTAAAGGCAGTTTAACTTTTTTAGGTCTGTGAAGACAAAAACAACCTTTGTTGTGTCTCCTTTGTAAATGAGCAGTGCACAACGCTCCCTTTTCCATGAGTCTCAGGCCTGGAGCTAATGTGGGTAATGACACAAAAAGAAGAATATAATTTGCAGTCACTCACCTCTGTGTTTTGGAGACTAAAAAGCAAGAGACTTTGTTGGTCATACACTCAAAGATACTTAAGGTACCTTGTGGGCAGTAGTATTTTCTGTACAGTCATCATTGGTTGGTGTTTCTATGAGTGTGCACCATATGCAAATGCTATCTTCAGAACTTGGCTTTGGTACAGTTTTGCCTCCCATACTGGAAGTCTGCTGAGCAAAAAGCAAAGTAAATTAACACAAATTATTTCATTATATTATTGTGAACTGTATTCTGTTTTATGGACAAGGAAAGGCTAATTCACTATGGGGTGCCAATATGTTATGCATACCCAATGAAGCCAACTGCTAATGGCTCAATTTAGAAAAAAAATATACCAACCAGGGAAAAAGTGCAACACTGGCATTTTACTAACCATTCCCATTGCATTTTTCACACACAAAAAGCTCATGTCAACAGTGCCGGATTTCTTTGCCAGCCGCCCCTAGGCCGCGAGGTCCGACCAGGCGGCCGCGCGGTCCTAGCGGCCGCCTATACTTCCTCTTCCCAGCGCGCCGGCGGAAAAAACCCCGGCACAGCTGGTGTAATTGAATGGGGACGCACATGTCCCCATAATGCGGCTGGGCGGCATGCCGCCCCTATTTTTTGCCGCCCTAGGCCCGGGCCTATGTGGCCTTGCCACAAATCCGGGCCTGCATGTCAAGTACATATTAACACCCCCTCTAGTCAAGCCTTTTCATGTCCTAAGATCAATAATTGAAAATGAAACGCTACTGCAGTCATTATACCCTTGTTATAATTAAAGATGAATGAAACAATTCAGTGCCTTTTGAAATATAATGACTTTGGATCTGTATTTTAAGTAAAAGAGGGAATTTAACTATAAGTGATAGCATGTTAGCAACTTCCAAGTTAGCAGGTTATTTGCTTAGTGAAATACTCGACTGGATGCTGGAAGAGCATCTCTAAAAGAAAATCAGTGGGCTCGTTGTTTTGGGCAAGCCCTTCTGCAAAGCATGACTTTTGCAGCTGTCCAAACACCAGTAAAAGTAAAATACCAGCCAAGGCCGGGGCCAGTATTACAAATTTACCGTCAGTATATTAGCAGGTAGATTTGTAATCCCTATTGTTCAGCTCATGGCCTGCCTCAGATCTGCCCCGCTCCCAATCTCACCTAATCCAAGGGCTGCAGTCCTTCCTGGCGAAACTCCGTGACTCTGCCCCCAAAATGTCATAGTCCTGCCCCTTTCTGGCCCTCCCCCACCCTCTTCGTCTCCAGCCGGTAGAGCCAGATTGAAAAGGTGGCAACCATAGTTACTAGAAATGGGGAAATCATATCTACAGAACATATAAATGTTTCAGACATCCTTCTACATGTATTTATACAGGCCCAGAATTTTGGGGATGCCAGAAAGGCCCGGCCTAGGGTGGCAAAATATGAGGGGTGGCAAAATATGTGGGGTGGCATGCCACACAGCCGCTTTCTGTGGAGCAATGGGGACGAGCAGCTCCAGTACTTGCTCACGTGCGCTCGAAGAGAGATGGGCAGTGTGGGCGATAGGACCGCAAGTAATAGAGTCGCGGCCTAGGGGCGGCCGGAAAGGAAATCTGGCCCTGTATTTATAAATGTACTGTATGTTGCAAATCTTGTTACAGCCATCCTTACAGCCTTCCTCTTTAGGTTTGTTAATTAGCTGGCTTGCAACTGATGTATACTGCCAGACACGGCTTTCAATAGCAATTACATTTACAAATACAAATTTCAAAACAACCAAAAAGATTTAATTAATGTACTGTACCTTGGAAATGTGCTGAGAATTACAGTTGCTTCCATGATGCAAAAAATGTTTTTGGGTGAAATTCCCCTTAAATCGACCCAAACTAGACGTTTTGCTGTAATATGCTATGCACATTTCTGAAAGTAAGTTCTTGTGGGAACCCCATTGACAATGTTCTCCTACTTACTGTACATGGATTGTTGCCAGTAGAAAATAGGCATGTTAGGGAGAGTATTCCCTGTCATTTTTTAAAAAATACTTTATTGTTTCATAAACTTCCCTTTCCTTTAAAGGGATAATGTCATTTATTTTTCAAAATGAATCAGTTAATAGTGCTGCTCCAGCAGAATTCTGCACTGAAATCCATTTCTCAAAAGAGCAAACAGATTTTTTTATATTCAATTTTGAAATCTGACATGGGGCTAGACATATTGTCAATTTCCCAGCTGCCCCAAGTTATGTGACTTGTGCTCTGATAAACTTCAATCACTCTTTAGGGCTAGTCCACACGGGGAGATAGCGACGCGTTTGCGGTCGCGGCGACAAAGCGCCGCGACAGTCGCCGCGACCGGCGCAGGCGACAGTTTTGTATGGGCGCCTATGTAAAAACGCCTGTGCTAACCACACGAGGCGATGCGCTTTTCAACAGTCGCCTGAAAATGCCTCGCCAGGCTTTTTCAGGCGACTGTTGAAAAGCGCATCGCCTCGTGTGGTTAGCACAGGCGTTTTTACATAGGCGCCCATACAAAACTGTCGCCTGCGCCGGTCGCCGCGACTGTCGCGGCGCTTTGTCGCCGCGACCGCAAACGCGTCGCTATCTCCCCGTGTGGACTAGCCCTTACTGCTGTACTGCAAGTTGGAGTGATATCACCCCCCCTCCCTTCCCTCCCCCAGCAGCCAAACAAAAGAACAATGAGAAGGTAACCAGATAACAGCTCCCTAACACAAGATAACACTTACTAACATGCAATAGTAAAAACCCATGTCCCACTGAGACACATTCAGTTACATTGAGAAGGAAAAACAGCAGCCTGCCAGAAAGCATTTCTCTCCTAAAGTGCAGGCACAAGTCACATGAGCAGGGGCAACTGGGAAATTGACAAAATGTCTAGACCCATGTCAGATTTCAAAATTGAATATAAAAAAATCTGTTTGCTCTTTTGAGAAATGGATTTCATTGCAGAATTCTGCTGGAGCAGCACTATTAACTAGTGTGTTTTGAAAAAAAAACATGTTTTCCGATGGCAGGATCCCTTTAATGATACAATGCAGGTGCAATAACAAATAGAGGGTGGTCATTTATTATCAGGGCAATGACATCTTGGGACTCCACATCCTGTTTCTTATCATTTATTCTATGGCCTAGTAATTTAAAATACCCCCTGGAACTTCTTGTAGTTGCTAATATCCTTATATTTTTCCATTAGGGGGTATAATGTTCAATATACTGTATCTGCCCATGTGTTGAGATGTGAGATCCAGTTTGCCACACTGAAACAAAGGATTAGAACTCCTATATACACTATACACAGGGGAAGGGATAATAACTGCACTTTGCAGATTAAAGAATAGATTATTTCTGGTAACGCTGTTTCTTAGAAACTATTAAATAATATCTGCTATAGTTTTAAGATGCACACAGCTTAGTTTTCTTTTCTTTTGTTTATAGTGTCTGATATCAAAAATAATATCCAAAAACTGCTGTCACTGTACCTGCAGTTGTAAAAGTACCTGACCCCATCTTTTGTTTGATGACAGAATGTGGAATGTAATGTGTGTATAAGACAGACAGTCCCTTGACTTTGTTCTATCAACATTTGCTGAAAGTAAGGTTCAACCACTTCCCGGATCTTCCAGTTCTACAACCAACAGAAAGTGTTGACAGAATGTTTATTGATCAATTCCCCTTTTGTTTGGTGTGTTTATGAAGTTAGATACACGTACTTTTTGCATATTGCAAAAATACCCCGGGAATGAACTTTACACCATTTCTAAAAAGTAATTTGGTTGGACAAAAGACAACAGGATTCTACTATACTTTTATTTTTGATTTCTCTTCCCTTTGCCTCCTGTCCATTGTCCCTTGGATGGATATTACACCAGTTGTTATGAATGAGAAGAGCCTGGAAAATCTAGATGGTTTAGGAAAGGAACCCTGTACTCGAAGTGATTGTTTACCTTTTGGGAACATCTCCCCATTGCATGTATTTCCTTATGAATCAATCACTTACTGCATAACTGAGGTATGAGCTGTCATTGTCAATGCAAAGTTCCCTTTGTACCTTTTTGGCACTACAGAGAACCTAGCCTGGTTAGCACTGGCATTGAAAGAATAGTGAACAAATAGGGGACATGTACTGACCATGCCACCATGCATGATGTCCATACTGATTCAGATGTAGTCAGAGCCGCCATTAGAAATCACGGGGCCCCATACAACAACATTTTCGGGGCCCCCTGGGCCCTGCCCACCCTGGCACCCAGGACCCACCCCAGATCCCCCCTACTCCACTTCACAGTTAAAAGAGCACACAGACATCAGTACTAAACAAGTTATAAAAAGCTATTGATGGTCAGGGCCCCCTTATAAGTAAAAAAAAAACATTGGCGCCAGGGCCACCCATAAAAGTTTTTTTGTAAAAAGCATTGGTGCCAGGGTACCCCTTACAAGTAAAAAAAAAAAATTGGGTCCCCAAAGAATATTTATTTAAAAAACATTGGCGCCAGGGCCCCCCTTACCACTTAAAAAAAATTGGGGCACAAAGAATATTTTTTAAAAAAAACATTGGTGGCAGGGGCCTATAGAATATTAAAATAATACATTGGTGGTCCACAGGATTAAAAAAAAAACACATATACTTTAGACCCACACCTCCTTATTCCATATCACTCTTTGACTGGTTCACCCAGATACCACACTCCAAACTTTGATGTAGAGTGGGGCTGCACCTTGTGAAACCTTATGACGCTGTGATATTTTATTGTATTTAGTCAATCATATCCACAACCTTGCATACTTCAGTTTCTCAACTGTATAATTTTTTTTTGTTTTTCCTATGTGTTTTTTTCCGTTTTCTTCTGTTTCCTATTTTGTCCTACTTATTATTTGTGTAAAATTCATAAAACTACTTAAATAAAGAGTTATAAAAAAAAAAACACATATTGGTGTTCAGTACAACTCATGAACTCATGGCTTCAGGACTTTAACTTCGCCTCCTTTCGTGACTTTGGATCTTTTCGCCGCTTCAGGACTTCAATTTCGGCTATTTTCGTGGCTTCGGTCTTTTCGCTGCTTTCAGAGTTCAGTTTCGGCTGTTTTCGTGACTTCTGGTCTTTTCAAAGTTTCTGGACTTCGGCTGTTTGGCCTTTCAGCACTTCCGCATTTCGGCTGTTCGGGACTTCAAAAATGGGCGCAAAGCTTTGGCACTCTCAAGAGTCGCTCTTTCAAAAGTGAAGCACTGCCAGGTCCCCCTTCATGCCCGGGCCCGGGATACTTGTCCCCCCTGTCCCCCACGATGGCGGCCCTGGATGTAGTGATGAAAGAATGTACATTTTCCTCTGATTTACAGGCACAATGGCTTTTTGCTTTCCCATCACTGTCTAGCACAAACCCTTGTACCCAACTCCAGAGGTAAAAACATCTGACAGTGAATGGCTTGCAAGTAGCACAAATTGTGCCTGCTATGTACAGAGTAGCACATGGACAGCCCACTAACCAATGCAATTTTAAAACCAGTCCCTCTACTTACCCCAATATATAAACAATTGCTTTTACATATTCCAGAGATCCAAAGTATTCTACATGTCTTTATGGACTCATTTAAGACCCTAAACAATTTCACAGCTGTGCAATATCCCTGCTAAATAAAACAGTGGGGGAACTCCATGGACAGCATTTACGGCTAGATGCATTAAAACTTTATGTGTTTTCAAGGCCAAGTTCAGTTAAGACATGTTGGCCTTGGTTAGTATTTGAGGAAACTGGTATTAGTGTTCCACAAAAGCTATTGTTGCACAAACTGCAGTGCATGCAATGTTGGGTATAACATGACAGGCAAGAAAATAGGTCAGCTAATCTCTAATCAAGAAGCTATTCTAGTTCCAGCTGTATATTCAAAGATTTTAAAAGCTAAGGTAACTGTAATAGATGCAGTGTAACGAGGAACATGCTTTCACATTCATGAGAGCACAATTAAACTTAGATTATGTTTTGTACCAAATAAATCATTTTCATGGACTTTGCCTTAATAGAATAGAATGCTTTTAGGTTTACAGAGCATCTTTTTATATTTAGGAAGTTTGCTTTGCATCAAAGATTAAAGGAATTTCCCTTTTACTGCTGTATACTGATATGTTCTAAGTCTATTGTCCTTTGAGAGGGTTGGGGGTTCTTACTTGTTCTCACCATGGTTATTTAGCAGTAATCTGAAATAATATTATTATTATTATTTGCCCAAAGGCTGGTATTATAGTAAAACATGGACTATAGTGGGTTTATGGCCTATATGGTTTATGGCCTCCATAAAGTGGAAGAAATGGTTCAAGCCTAGTGTTGATGTCTTTCCAGCTTAGGGCTCAGTGGATTCTTAAACATGATCCCAAGTATTAAACATGTCCTCTTTAAGCAACCCTATTATTAGTGATGAGAGAATCTGCCCCATTTTGATGCACCTAAAAATTTATGAAACTGCAGAAAAAGTCACATAATTGCGAAAAAATTCATGAAAGGAAACAAAAGTCAACAACATTTTTTTACACATGCAAATTTTTACACTCACTCAAAATATTTTAAAGACAATAGCCATTTTTCTTGCGGTGACTTTTTTATCTCGGTAACTTTTTTGTCTTGCCAACATTTTTGTCCAAATGCATTAAAATCAATAGGCACTTTTTGCAGCAAATTTTTGCTGTGGATTTTGCACAAAAATTTGCAGATGGAGAAATGTGCAATTTCACTGCAAATCCATGCGTGGCGAAAACATCTCATAAATACATATTATTCATAAAGAATTTAAACATGTTGATATGCACATCATATGGTCATAATATCATAGGTTTCACCATATTTTACAGGATGTACAGTATGAGTTCCCATATATGTCTAGCTTTACTTTATAGTATTGTGGCTACTAATTAACTTACATGGGTGCAAAACCTCAACTGTGTGGTTACCCAAAACAATTATTTTTTGATTTCAGTTTCTTTTTTGAAGAATACTAATCAAAAGGAACTGCCATCTATTGGCCATAAATAAGGGGCACATTTATTTAGCTCGAGTGAAGGATTAGAATAAAAAATACTTTGAATTTCGACTATTCGACCATTCGATAGTCGAAGTACTGTCTCTTTAAAAAAACTTTGACCCCCTACTTCGCCACCTAAAACCTACCGAGCATCAATGTTAGTGTAAGAAACTTACCCTGGTGGTCTAGTGGGCAGCGGGGTCCACGCCGCGTCCTTGGCATGGACGCCCGCTGCGCCGCTCCTGCCCTGGCGACATCTTGGATTAATAGGGCGCCTGCGCGCCTATTAAATTGCGCACATTTTGGCGCCAATTGGATCCCTATTTAAGGCCCATTCAGACCTGTAGCCAGGGCCCATGATAGAATCTTGATTCTGGTGGTTCCTGAAGCCTTGTGCTGTCTGTTCCTGTGAAATTTGTATCTGTTATTCCGGTTTTGATCCCTGCCTGTTCCTGACTATATCCGAATCCTGACCTTTGCCTGTATCTCGACTACTCTTTCTGCCTGACCCCATCTGTTTGATTACCCGGTTTGACCCTTGCCTGCCTGACAATTCTTGATATCTGCCTGCCTCGACCCAGCCTGTCTGACGATTCTCTTGCCTGCTCCATTTGTACCGTGACCTTCGGCCCAAAAGACTATCTACCTGCCGTGCCCCTCTGCTAGCCAGAACATCTCGCCTTGTACCCCTCGTTAAGTCCAGGTGGCACCCAAGTAAGCTGAGGGCTCCTCCCGAAGCCCAACGGTGGTCACACTACTGGTGAAGCCGAGACCAGGGTACTTGGCACCTGTTCTGGTATTGGGTGCCGGCCGTGACAGTTAGCCTATGGGGAAGGTCCCCATAGGCTTTCTTAGCTTTTTTGATCGAAGGAAAATCATTCGATCGATGGATTAAAATCCTTTGATTTTTCCTGTGATCCAACGAACGAAGGAAATGCGGTAAATCCTTCGACTTCAATATTCGAAGTCGAAGGATTTTCCTTTGACGGTCGAATATCGAGGGTTAATTAACCCCCCATAGTAAATGAGCCCCTAGATGTTGCTATTGTTTGGTGCTCAGATGATTTAAGCAGCCAACAGACAGGTTCCCATAAGGTGTTTTCTGGATTGACAGTTTACAGGTTCTTTCCACAGAATGTCCTCAATTTATCATTTTAATATAATGTCTACCACAAACATGTCAAATACCAGGTAGTTATCCTACCCTATGGAAAAGATGAACAGCAGTGGGTTAGGCAATATAGCAATATAGCTTAGAAGTAATAGAAGTAATATTTTGTGGCTACAAGCTCTGTGCTTTCATCCAAGGACAATATAAGAATAAAAATGAAATAAACCCTACTATCCTATCCTAAGGTTTTTTTTTTTAAATAAGCTTCACGTATAAATGATGTTCAAACAAATGGAAAACCCTATGCTTGATTCCTACAGTATTCTTTAAGAAATAAACGCATGAGGATATTAATGGCATGAAGCGAAAGAGCCTTTTTCTTACCTTGGCACAGATAAAAAGCCTTCGTACAGTATCCCCAAAGTCCTATTTAATAATAATTACATTTAGTTTTCAATAAAGTTACAATTCAGATAATTAATTCCAAGTTTTGTTGCTAACGAGCACACAGTGAGGTAGTGGCCACTTGATTAATTTTACATTTCACATTTGCTAAGCAATGAATGCTTAATTGCACTTTTAGCTCCAGCGTTGCATTTTATGACTGTAGAATATGAGGTCTTAACACAGCAACTGACAGATTGAAGGTGTTAGTGGTCTTTTATCAACCAGCTCAATTCCACCCGTTCTCTCTTTGCTATTGATGTGATGCATTAATTCAGTACATTCTATATTTCGTTTTATTTAGTATTGTTGAATAAATTGGTATTTTTTTTGCTTTTGTTTTTTCATGAATGTCTTTGTCAGCACTTAATTGACTTGTAATTCAACACACAATCCCCCCAACTCTCTCAGTTAGACCGAGGTGAGAATTCCAGCATGATCCTACTGACAGCTCTCTATGAGTCTGTCACATCACTCACCTGTTAACCAGACTATGGGGACATATAACAATTCTCACATATTTTTACACTAGTGACAATTGAATCTTATTTGTCAAGGTAAATATTCTAAAACCACTCCCACTGGTAGTACAATAATCACATTTGTTTTATAGCTTTTCATTTCCCAGACAGTCAGTCTTCATACATTTAGTTAAAGTAACACCAAAAAATTAAAGTAATGAAAATATAATGTATTGTTGCCCTGCACTGTGAATAGGGTTGCCACCCTAGCTGGTAAAACACCTGCCAAGGCCGGTATTACAAATTTACCAGCAATGCAGTTGCCGGTAATTTGGAATACCCTTTAAAAAAAGCCATCGGCCTGCCCCCAATTTGTGCAGAAATTACCTTTTTTGCAGTGTTCTTGACATTGCCGTGATGTTGCTCTGCCCCCTTTTGCAGCATGCTGTGTAGCCCCACCCCTTTTTGCATCATGGCCTGCCCCCTTTTTGTGCCCACCGGCCGGTCATTTTTTTCGGTAAAGGTGGCAACCCTAACTGTGAAAAATGTTGTGTTTGCTTCAGAAACTTTACTATAGTTTATATAAACAAGCTGCTGTGTAGCCATGGGGGCAGCCATTCAAAGCTGAAAAATGAGAAAAGCACAGTATACTCAGCAGATAACAGATAAGATCTATAGCATCCAACATGATTCTTCAGAGCTCATCTGTTATCTACTGAGTATCTTGTGCTTGAATGGCTGCCCCCATGACTACACAGCAGCTTGTTTATATAACCTATAGTAGAGTTTCTGAAACCAACACACTAGTTTTTTTGCATGGCAACACTTCATTATATTTTCATTACTTAAAAACACTTTCAATGAGGCACATTATCAATTTTGTATTATGTAAAATACTAACACAATAGATAAGGTTAAAAAAACTGCTAGTTGATCCAGAGAAAGGCAAAAACATCTGAAAACCTTTCAAAATCTTTTTCTCACTACAAATGGACAATTTGACAAGTTCCTGGCTGAGCATTGTGCTAATTGTTCATTTCTTGTGACTTTGCATGTTTTCACTTTCTACAAGGCATCCAACCCTTTCTGGGAACTATCCAAAATATCTGCCAACATGAATGCTTCAGGAAGTGTACTCTACAACTTCACAGTGCACCTTAAGATGGAAACTTCTATCTTCTAGTCTCAGTGGATGTCCTCACATCTTCTGGAGTGGCCTACTGGTAGGCCCCTAAAAGTAGTGGTCATTTTTATACATTTATAAATATTTTTTTTTTTAACAAAAGTTTCTTTATTTAGTTCAATACAGTACATTGACATGGATGGGATACAAGTTTACTCAGTGTATTCATGTAACACAGACATTATTACAGCGTTGTACTCAGGTTACCATAGCCATGACATCCTTATACCACGTTTGTAGCTTCTATACCTTGTATGTACCACCCTAAGTACTCTGTTACTAGATAACCAATAAACCTAACCAAACTTAACTTTGCACTGCTTCATTATGTTTGTATTGCACTCTACCTATAGTGGGGAAGGGTCTGAGTAGGCATGTATATTTTCCTTTTCTGTGTAGGTTATCCTTGGAAACATTAGGGTAGTTGCCTTGGTTCTAATGGTGACTATCGTGTGCGTCAATCCAAGGGGACCATATTTTCTCAAACTTTGCCGGGCAGCCTCGTCTTATATAGAGAAGTTTGTACAGTGGTACTGCATGTGCAACCTGCGGTTGGGGCCTGAGGCGCCTTCCATTGCATGGTGATGGACTTACGGGCATAGGCAAACAGTATGGAAATCAATGCTTTCTCCGCTACCGTGGGAGCTAGATCCGCAACCTGATTCAGAAGTATACCCCTGGGTTCCACCATAATTGGTGTATCCAGCATGTCAGACATATACTGTGCTATCTCCCTCCAGAACCTTTGTAACTTATTACACGACCAAACCATGTGCATGAAGTCTGCTGGAGAGAGATGGCACCTGGGGCATTCATCCACCTGAGTTGGGGACATTTTGGCTAGCACACTAGGGGTAAGATAAGCTCTGTGTAAAAACTTATATTGTATCATTTTATCCCGGGAAGCAACAATATGGTCAAAAATAGAATTGAGGACCTCTTTCCAAGCGTCAGTGTCTAACTCAGGGATATCATTACGCCACTTCTCAAGTAGTTTACCCAGTGGAGACTTCCCCGCAATAATCAAGATGGCATAGAAACTGGACAGGTGTTTGGTGTGTACGTTAGTTAGTGCCCTTTTTCTATCTGCGTAGGCTCGGTGTTCAGTATCACCCCTTTGAACTGGGCTTGTGCGGCATGCCTCAGTTGGATATACCTAAAAAACATTTTATTGGGGAGATCGTACCTCTCTTTCAGGGTTTGAAATTCCATTAGTTTACCATCTGACATTATATCCTGAATATACTTTATTCTGTAGTTTGCCCAGGCTTGAGGGTCCGGTACAGTTTGCATATGTGGCAATTTGGGGGTGCACCAAATAGGGACGAGCCCTGAGCAGTGACCCTCCGGTTTGGGGAGAAGACCATGAGCAGTGTTCCACGCCCAAACTACTTCTCTCACAGGTGGAGTTGCTTGTATTGCATATTTACAACCTCTATAGAGGAGATTCTTGAGTTCCTCATATGACCCAATATTTTGTGCCTCTAAGCGTGTGGCAGGATTGTCCAAGCAAGGGGTCACCCACCCTTTTGCTGCAGCCAGCTTCGCTGCTAGATAATACAAGAAAAGATTCGGGGCTGCCAACCCCCCTGCATGTGTTGGGAGCTGTAATTTTGCCATGGCAATCTTTGGTGTAGATGGGTGCCAATATAGCTGCGTAAGTAGACACCTGAATTTTTTGAAGAAAGTATTTGGGATCCTTACAGGGGATTGCCTAAATATATATGTAAACTTGGGTAACATTACCATTTTAAATAAATTAATGCGTCCAATCAGGGATAAAGGTAAGCGAGTCCATGCTTTAATTTTCTGTTCCAGACCCTGCATCAAGGGCATTAAGTTTAACTCTACGAACTTGTCTGGGTCCTTATGGATGTTAATACCCAAATATTTAAAGCTATCTGTCCAGTTTAAGCCTTCTGGCAGTACCGGTAAAGGGTTTGGTAAGGGGTCTACTGGGAAAAGAGCGGACTTACTCCAGTTAACCTTAAGACCTGAATAAGAAGTGTGGACATTAATAATATCCAAAGCTGCCTCAAGGTCACGGCCCGGATTAGCTAGGTACAGTAAGGTATCATCTGCAAACATGGATATTTTTTCTGTTATACCCCCCACCTTGAGCCCCTCTATCCTAGCCGATTGTCGTATCATGCAGGCCAAGGGTTCCATGGCCACTGCAAAGAGTAGGGGGGAGAGAGGGCAGCCCTGCCTAGTTCCCCTATAAAGTTTAAATGACTTGGAAGAGTTGGAATTCGTGCGAATAGAGGCTTCCGGAGCACTATATAACATTTGCACCCATTTCATGAATTTTTCAGAGAACCCCATACACTTCATACCTGCCCACAAATATGGCCATTCAACTGAGTCAAACGCTTTTTCATTATCAAGGGTCGCTATGACCCTAGCTTTGGAGTTGCCATGATCTATCATGAGATTTGTGTAGAGTCGTCTGATATTGATGTCAGTGGTTCTCATGGGTATAAAGCCTGACTGATCAACATCAATAATTTGTGTGATAACCGTCTTTAGACGCCTAGCCAGGACCTTTGCCAGTATCTTGGCATCACAGTTCATTAAATAAATCGGCCTATATGATGCACATTCCCTCAAGTCTTTGTTTGGTTTCGGGAGAACTATAATTAGGGCCTTATTCATGGATGCAGGCAGAGGTGTGCCCTCCCTAACGTCATTAAATAGTTTAACCAAGCTGGGGGTCAACTCCTTTTGATATGTCGAATACCATTCCATGGGGAGCCCATCTGCCCCCGGAGTTTTCCCCCTCGGGAAGGAAGCTATGGCATCTGCAATTTCTTGGGCTGCAATAGGAGCGTCCAGCAATAGCCGTCCCTGCATATCCAAGGTGGACATGTCCACCTTCCCTAAGTACCTTAGAATGTCATCGTAGTCAAACCTAAGTTTTGAGTCATATAAAGCTGAGTAGTATTCCCGAAATGTGTCATTTATTTCCCGAGGGACCGTTGTAAGATCTCCCGATCCCATTTTTATTACAGGTATTGTCGTCAATTGGTTGGGGTCTCTGCTTAGATATGCTAGTAGTTTACCAAATTTGTCCCCTGATTCCAAGATATTAGTTTTGTGATACAGTATGTTTTTCTTAACTGCTGCGGTTTGGGCTAAAAGGAGTGCTGCTTGCGCCTTTTTCCATGCTATCATATTGTCTGCGTTTGGATTAGCTATGTATTGGGCCTCAGTAGCCTCTAATTCCTGCTGCTTCCCATCAATATGTGCCGTGGCCTGATTCTTTACCTGTCGTATCATCATGGAGTATTCACCCCTAACATACGCCTTTAAGGCATCCCATACTATGGGGTCACTTGCAGTACCTGAATTTAGGGACAGGAATTCCGTTATTGAAGTAGTCACAGGAGTTACCAATTCTGGGTGAGTAATCCAATGTTGGCTCAGGCGCCACACATTGTCCTGGGGTTCAGGACTGACCTGTAGACACAGACTAATGGGAGATTGATCGGAAATTCCCCTGGTCAGTATTTGAATCCCCGTGGTTGCACGGGCTACCTCGGGAGCCTAAGGCTAGATCAATACGTGAGAGGGTATTGTGGGCATAATTAAAGCAGGTAAATTGTGGAACCCCTTCATTTCGTGCTCTCCATAAATCAGTTAAGTGAAATGTATCCATCCATTTCCGCATTGCCTGGTCACTCCTAGTGGGTACAGGCAATCTGTCAAACTCTTTGTCAATTACATTATTGAAGTCTCCCATAAGTATTATAGGGGCCAGAGGCAGTGTGGAAATTTTGTTCATTACGGTATACAGTATATTATCTACGAAGGGTGGTGGGATGTAGATATTGACAATGGTCCATTGTTTACCCATAATAGAGAGATGCAGTATTAAAAACCTTCCCCCAGGGTCTGATATGACATTATGTAGGGTATACATACATGATTTGGCTATGAGTATGGATACCCCTCTGGAATAACTGGAATATGGCGCATGGTATGCAGCCGCCATCCACGGTTTTTTTAAAGTCATGAGTTTGCTCCCATCTAAGTGTGTCTCTTGAAGCATTATGATCTGCGGGTTCTGCTTCCGCAAGAATTTGTTAACCAGACCCCTTTTTATCGGATCACCCAGACCCCTAACGTTCCAAGACATTATCTTAATGTTATACATTGACAACAATACAAAATAGAAGATGCAATATACTTTCCCATGCCCCGTCTGACCGGCCAGACCTCATCAGCTTCCTTTTTGTCCCAACCACAAGTAGATGTGCAGTGTGTAGAGTCTTTTCCCATAGTATTACAGTCATGTTCATTAAAGCAGTGCCGAACTCCCGTTTCCCCCACCCTATCCACCACCACCCCCAACTCGTAGCGGATCTGAATCCCAATAACTAAATGAGTGAAGAAAAGTGACATAACCAGAGTCTCAATGGGTAAAGACATGTAGCTCAGTGACGGACTTGGATTAGGTCCCCGTGCCGGCACCCTCACAGGATAAATGCGTGTGCATCCTAAGAGAATAGTCTACAGGTGTTATAGGGCCTTGTGAGCCCGCAATGTGCAGCGTTCATACTTATCTGCGGGGAGATCTCCTGGCATTATGCTCCAGCCAAGTGTCCACCTCCTGAGCCGATGAAAAGAAGTGGGTGTGGCCATTCTCTACCACTCGCAATTTTGCAGGATACAACATTGCGTAGGGCAGTTGAAGTTGTCTTAAGCGTTTCTTTACATCCATAAATTTCATCCGTTGTTTGCGAACTTCAATTGAATAATCAGGATATATGGAGATCCTGGAATTTTCAAATAGGAGATCACCTTTAGTGCGGGCCTCCCGCAGAATTTTATCTCTGTCTCTGTAGTTGAGTAGTCGAGAAATCATAGGTCTCGCCTGTGAGCCCGGTGGAGGTGGCCTGCCTGGCACCCTATGGGCACGTTCAATTGTAAAGGTAGGTGAAGAAATTGCAGGAAAAGTGTCCTGTAGCCATTTTTCTAGAAAAGCCTCTGGCTGACCCCCTTCCACTCTCTCTGGCAGACCAAGCACTCTGATATTGTTGCGCCTGAGCCTGTTTTCCAGGTCATCTGCTTTAGCTTCAGTGGTGGTCAGCCTTTGTTCCATGGATTGGAGCTGGGCTTGGAAGGGGTTAACTGTATCCTCCAGATCTCCCACCCTCCTTTCCACTTCTTGGGCACGCTCCCTGATATTCTGGATGTCATGGCGGAGTATATTAAAATTAGATTGGAGCTCATCAATCTTCCCAATAGTGGTGGCATGGTTGCTATTTAGCAATGAGATTATTTCTGCCAGAGAGTACTGATCCATTAAAGGGGGTTGTATGGAAGAAGAGGTACTTGCCGTCATGTCGGTCTCCATTCCCCCAGGCTCATGTTGTTCCCTGCTGTCCTCCATAGCAGGTGAGGTATGCTGTGCTTGCCTGCTTGTCTTTGTTGCACTTGCTGCAGGAGAGGCAGCCTTGGTTTTATTAGTGCTGTCTCTAGGCTCTCTGACAAATTTCTCCAGTTTGTGCGCCGCCCTGGTGCTTATAGTGTGGCCGCGCTGCTCCTGCTGAGACGCTGCTAGCACTGCAGCGTGGTTGCGGCCGCCATTTTGTTTTCCCTCCTCCGCTTGCGAGCGCTTCTGTTTAGGGGTTTGTTCGCTGTTTCTGCGCATCTCCGTGATGCGGTTCGGTGCTGGGCGGCTTCCGAAAACGAAGAGGGACCCGCTGGTAACTTTTGGCCCCTTAGGATGCACAATTTTGGACCGTTTCGTGGGTCCTGGTCTGGAGCACTAGAAAGTGCCTGCTACCCGCTCTGCATGCGGCCACGCCCCCCACATTTATAAATATTTATATGATGTTTCCTTAACCACTGTGGGTGGTAAACCCCATGTGTTGCTTCAGTTTTTTAAAATTGATTTAAGTTTCCTCCTGAGGCAACTTCAAGAGATTTTGGGAGACTGAAGCAACACATGGGTTTTACCACCAACAATTCACATTATTGCCTATGGGAAAGCTTTTACAGGAGATTTGTCGCCCGCAGAAGCAGAGATTTATTGTTGATGATTAATCTCCTGGTGTGCCATTGCCCTAAGACACTAGGGGGGTTATTTACTAAACTCCGAATGCAAAAATCACAAACATTTTTAAAAATTTTTACATAAAATCGTAAAAATCACAAATTTTTCTGAATATATTAAATATATTAAAGTCTGAGTCAGAAAATCCGGCATCTCAGACCTGTCGAGGTTGCATATACAGTATATCAATGGGAGGAGTCCCAATGATTTTTTGATGTGTGCTGGGTTTTTGGCAATGGCCGGGAGTTTTCGGTTGAGCTTTCAGGTGAAAAATCTATAAAAATCTTGAAAATCGGGTGAAAAATCTGAAAAAAATTGTGAAAATCATATTTTTCACGGTTTTTTCCTGCAAACAAAATTCTCGGGAAAGTGTATTAATAAATAAGCCCAACAAACCTGTGCGGATTTGGTCGCAGTTTTTTTCACAAAATATTGAGATAAATTCGGACTTTGATAAATAACCCCCTATCTGTGTTTTAGCAGTGGCAATTCTCAGTAATGCACAAAAAGTAACTGCTACTAGTAGCTCCAGAGGATACCCTGCCATAGACAATACTGAGACTTGCCACTGCTAAAACACACGTAGTGCTTTAACAAAGCCAATTATCACTATTGTCTATTTTGTAGGCATGAAAAGTAGCTGCTACTAGTAGCTATGTGTATCCTCACCCGTTAAGGGTAAGACCACACAGGTCGTTTTGGGGAGATTTGGTCGCCTGGTGACTAATCGCCTCGTTTTAGCGGCAACCAATCTCCCCAAACGCCTTCCCTGAATATGCGCTGGCTAAAATGAAAAAATGTCGGCGCTAGTCACACGCAGCGGTTCGTTTTCCGAAGTCGCCCGAAGTTGCCTCGGCGACTTCTGAAAACGAATTGTCGCGTGTGATTAGCGCCGGCGTTTTTTTCATTTTAGCCAGCGCATATTCAGGGAAGGCATTTGGGGAGACTGGTCTCCGCAAAAAGGAGGCGATTAGTCGCCAGGTGACCAAATCTCCCCAAAATGCCCTGTGTGGTCTGACCCTAAAGGAACAGTAACACCATAAAAGGAAAGTGTCCTAAAGTAATGTAAATATAATGTACTTTTGTGCTGCACTGATAAAGCTGGTGTGTTTGCTTCAGAAAATCTATTATGGTTTATATAAACAAGCTGCGTGCAGCTATTCACAGCTGGAAAAGGAGAAAATGCACAGTATACACAGCAGATAACAGATAAGCTCTGTAGTATACAATGAGATTCTTCAGAACTTATCTGCTATCTACTTTGTATCCTGTTCTTGAATGGCTTCCTCTATGTATACACAGCAGCTTATTTATATAAACTATAGTTGTTTTTCTGAAGAAAACACCCCCGTTTTGCCAGTGCAGTGCACAAGTACATTATACAGGTATAGGATCCCTTATCTGGAAACCCGATATCCAGAAAGCTCCAAATTACAGTATGGCTGTCTCCCATAGACTCCATTTTATCCAAAAAATCCAAATTTTTAAAAATGATTTCCTTTTTCTCTGTAATAATAAAACAATAGCTTGTACTTGATCCCAACTAAGATATAATTAATCCTTATTGGAAGCAAAACCAGCCTATTGGGTTTATTTAATGTTTACATGCATTTCTAGTAGACTTAAGGCATGAAGACCCAAATTACGGAAAGATCCATTATCCGGAAAACCCCAGATCCTGAGCATTCTGGATAACAGGTCCCATATCTGTATTGTCTTTTCTTTACAACACTTCAATTTTTTGGTGTTACATTCCATTTTGAAAGTTGCCCAAGCTGATTCCAGTTTTACTGATCCTGCCTACGCATTCTTTGTTATTGAATTCCTGTTTTTTTTTACTTTTTGACTGACTCTCAACTACGATTTCTGCCGCCTGCCTTGAACCTTTTGCCCGACTTTTGCCTACGTCTTTTCTTCAACCCTGCCAGTACCCCACTTACGTTTTTTTGCCACGCACTTCCTAGTTGGAGATTCCATAGCAGAAAGCCCGGGTTCACCTGAGCGTCCGCAAGGTACAGTCACCGAACAAGGTTCCTGACAACTTGGTCATTACAGGAAGGTTGTCCCTCTCCTCTCTTGCAGTACCCTCAGGTCCTTCTTTATCAAGGTTTTGCCTAACTTAGTTTTAGTATAAGTTTAAGGTATAAATGGCCAGCATATTGTTAAATCCTAAATACCATGACCTTACATTTATCATCACCAGATCTCATCTGACACTTAGCCACCCTAAAGCGCAGGACATCCAGTGTAGTATGTAAGTTGTCTCATTGAGTATAACACTGGTGACTTAAAGGAAAACTATACCCCCCAAACAATGTAGGTCTCTATTAAAAGATACTGAGTAAAACAGCTCATGTGTAAAACCCTGCTTCATGTAAATGAACCATTATCATAATAATATACTTTTTTAGTAGTATGTGCCATTGGGTAATCATAAATAGAAAATTTCCATTTTAAAAAATAAGGGCCGCCCCCTGAGATCGTAAGATTCACTGTGCACACATACAAACCACATGTAAGGTCACATGAGCCAATTAACAGACAGAGTTCTGCCTTTTGCTTCCTCACTTCTTCCTGTTACAGTTAGTGTTTTAGTATTTCTGGTCAGGTGATCTCTGAGGCAGCACAGATAGAGTCACGAAATGGTGGCTCAAGGCAAGAGATGTAAAAGGGCAATATTTATGTAAATATATACTCCAGTTTGGTAAGATTCTTTAATATGTCATTCAATTTGATATAAACTATCTGTTGCTTAAGTATTCATTTTGGGGGTATAGTTTTCCTTTAAAAGTAAAGTTTTTAAGTTGAATGCCAGCATATTAATCTTGCTAGCAACTGAAGAGATGGGCTGGGCGGCAGTGGTGGAATGAATAGAGTAAGCTGTGTGAAAACAGGACGACAGGAATAAAAATGAAGTGATGCCATTTTCTGAGAAAGTGATATCAGAGAATGTTTGATTTCTGCATGCTTAGGTCTGAGCCGACTAACATCCCACTCACATGTGGGGAAAAGGTTTGAAAAGTAATCACACTGGCAGCATTTTATTGTTATTGTAACAGTCTGCCAGGCTTAAACATTCATTTGTACTTTATAAATTATTAATGCCTTCAAAGGGCAACATAATCCTTTTGGAAATGTAGGGTATTCAGGTTAACAACAGTTAATATAAACAATGAAGAATGTTGATCCAAGAAGAAATATAGTTGGTGTTTGAAGTCAGGAAGAGGTTTATTTTCCTCTCTTAAGGTACAATTGACAGGAATTCCCCTTTATATAATTATTTGCCTTCCTCTAGGTCAAGAGTTCTAAAGGGGATGTCTTATAGACTGTGCTGATGTATTACATCACCAAAATACGTTTGTGCTTTGATTTTTGGTCTCTAGAAAAACCTACCCTCTATCTTTTACTCGTTAGATTATAAATATAGAATATCAAAGGGTCTGCTTCCTCCATTGTGATATATATGAATACAGACTGAGTAGACCCCCCTAAAATGTGTTTATTTCATGTATGAATGAATAATTAGAGTAAAATTCTCTTCTGATAATTATCTGAAAAGGTAAAGTGGGCCAAATTCAGTTCAGTGAGAATCTGGGGTGATATTCAATTTGAGATGCAATTCAATTTAGAAAAACATCTGAAAATGTCAGTTTAACATCGTGAAAACTTTATTAAAGTCAATGGGAAAAAAATGGGACTGAATTTGGAGAAATGGAATTGAATCTCGTCCATGACTTTTCACATGATAAATGATGAGAGATGTTTTTCTCACTGAATTGAATCTGGCCCCTTATTTGGAAAATACAGAACTTAAAAGGCTGATACGTACAGGATTTGTGTAATATTAAAATGTAAATGAAGATAGTTAGAGGCTGACTTTTCAGTTTTAAAAAGTTTGATCAAGATTTTTTTGCTAAAATATTTACAAAAAAACTTGTAAAAATACAGAAAAAATATGATTGACTTGTTCCATTTATAAATGTGATTGTTACAGGGGGTTATTTATTAAAGTGCAACTATTTTACTATAAAATCCAAATTTATTAAACCCAGAGGATGGAAAAAGACCAAATCCAAAAATTCTGCATCTCTGACCTACTGAGGTTGTATATACAGTAAATTAATGGGAGAGGCCCCTATACTATTTGGAAGTTTCTGTGGGCTGCACTGGAATTAGCCAGAAAATCTGACTATTTTAGACTTTTCGTCAACAATCTGAAAAATTCTAGCTTTTTGGGAAAAAGCCTTAAAGGGATCCCCTGTCATCATCACTGATGTGTTTTTTTCAAAACACATCAGTTAATAGTGTTACACCAGCAGTCACATGACTTGGGGCAGCTGGGAAATTGACAAAATGTCTAGCCCCATGTCAGATTTCAAAATTGAATATAAAAAAATCTGTTTTTTTGCTCTTTTGAGAAATGGATTTTAGTGCAGAATTCTGCTCGAGATTCATTTCGGAAAAATTTTTTTTTTCCCATGACAGTATCCCTTTAAAAAAAAAAACGATTCAGGAAAAAGTTCCAAAAAAGTTGTATGATTCGGATTTCCGCTTGTTTTTTTCGTGTTTGTCCCTGATCCGATAAAATGGTGATTTTTTTTTTTTAATACTAAATAAGGTCCAATCGTGGATTCTAGTTTGGTCACACTTTTTTTTCTCCGATAAATTCAGACTTTGATAAATAAGGCCCTAAATGTCAATAATAATTCGGCCACATAATTTTAATCATTTTGTTAGCTACTATTAAACTGTGTTAATTGTGTTAATTTTCTGCTTTTATTAGACATTCGTGACCTCTCCTCATTAAGGCCTTCATTATAACATTGGCTTAATCCTTATACCTGAATCCTGTTACTTAACCCTGCAGTGGCCATACATGGGCTGATACTTATACATGGGCTGATACTCATAGATATCTGACCATTTGGCATGCCTGACAACATACAAGGGACCAGACATGGCGTAGGCACCTTTCTATTATCCCTGTGTTTAACAGACAACCTGAAAATTTAGAAAAACAATGCCAGATTGTCAAATTTACAAATATCCACAGTACATGAAAAATTGTATAAACTTTGGGCCCTTTTACTTACCAATGTGCAATTTCAAGTACATATATTTTTCTTCAACATTTTCCCATAATTCCACTATCATTGTGGATAGTAATGGGCAAATTTGTCCCGTTTCGCTTCACCAAAAAATGTGTGAATTTCCCGCGAAGTTCGTGAAATGTCAAAAAATTGCGACCAAACCTTTTTGACGCTGGCGCATTTTCGCAGGAGTTTTGCGAATTTATTTGCTGGCGGCAAAACGCAGAAGTTCAAGACAAAATCGCACCTGGCAAATTTATTCGCCCCTCTATTTATTCGCGATTCTCTTGGCCCAATTGCGATGTGTCTACTGCAATTGAGTTTGATTTGCCAAAATGATGCGCTGCTTTGCAATTTGGGGACAGTTGTGCTGAATATACATTATGTAACCATTTGGGAGTTTAAACCTTGAAAACAAGCAAATTGCAGTTAAAAATTAGCCCCTGTGTAAAAATATATAACAAAACAGTAGAATTCTTAACGAATCAGGTGAAAGTGAGTGTAGGACTGGCAATACCAGGGATGACTTAGTTGACCAGCTTGGATATGTTGCAATATATGGACAAACAATCCCTGTTTTATTTAACAAGAAGGGCATTTTTTAGTAGCTTATTGCACATAATGTCCTTGATAAATTGATAATTGTTTGAGAATCTCTTGTCCTTATCAATATTTTTTGTACATCACTCTTATTTAAAGGAAACAATCCTCCGTGCTTGTCTTCCAAGTTCCAACCAAAATCTTCCAGTTCATTTTAAACTACCCAGTGTAACTATGGAATAGCGCTAAACTGGAATATTTTTCAGATGTATAAATAACTGTAAAGATGAAAGGGATGCAGAAAATAAAAATGAGAATAAGTGCAGACAAGATGAATGATTGGCTATGTCATGGTTATATGTGTGGAGTAGATGGATGGGATGAAGGAGAAAGCTTAAATGGACAGCTGAGATGGATGAGGGAATTGATGAAAGTGCTGTCCACCTATTGCTGCGTGATGACCTAAACATTCTATAGACCCGCTTGCTGATGCAGTAAGCAATTGCTTTAATAAATGATGTTATACTGTGAATGATACAGTAGTCCGTAAGCCACAGAATACAGACTCCTTTTCGCAGAGCCCCCTCATGGAATGCTATTATTCATGTACTATGTACTGCTCCTTGCTGTTTGTCTACTCTGTAATCTCGCGGAGAAAAATGTCCAACCTACGGACCTATGCTTGTCAGGGGGTGCTGGTGGGAGTATCTTTGGTAAGGGGCAAGCCCCATCCTCCTTTGTTTATGGAATCCATCAGCTCTTCAGTTAGATAGGGAGAAGAAAGGAAAATTAGCCTCATAGATTTCTCTTTTTTTCTCGAAAAGGGCCACATCTCTGGGGGGAGGGTAGTGCATAATAAATACAGATGTTGTTAGTACTGTAGTTTAGTGAAACTAAGGAAGTGCAAGGAACATGTTTGGCCACTTGTACCTTGTGCAACATTTGCACCTATTTTAGAGCGACCATGCTTGCCCTTGAGGTCATAAGCATGACCTCATATACGCTTTTATATGGATGCAGATTTGTATATATTTCTGCACCCACAGTTGGAAAATTAGGTCCTGTGTGATGACAGGCCCTCTGTACCACTGTATTCTTGATGGGTGAATTTATTCAACAGGCGAGAATTTGCAGTGAATTTCCATGTTTTGCCACCGGCGAATGAATTTGCGAAGTTGCCACAAAGTTTTTTGATGCTGGCGACAATTCCGACTCTGTCGACAATTAAACAGATGCCCATTGACTCTAATTAGCGTCAAATGCCGCTGGCGTCAAAATTCGCATTTCGCTAATTTCTCAGCCATTTCACAAATTTTGAAGGAAATCCGTGAATTTTGCGAAAAATCGAAACGGGACAAATTCACCCATCACTGCATCACTAAGACATTTGTTGAATTATTTCTTCTGTGAGTTGAAATTCTACAACAATTGTAGGTATCTAGCCCTAAATTATTTAAAACTACATTGAACCCCATGAGGAAACTTCGGGTGACTTCAGAAAATGAAGCGCCGCTGGTGATTTTTTCATTATAGCCGGCGGGAAGGTAGGGGAAGGCAGTTCGGGAAGATTGTCGCTGTGACAAAGGCGATTAAATCTTCCTGAATCTGCCCATGTGCCCTTACCCTTAAGCTGTAGTGGAGTGGCTATGGAGAAACCAGACCCCCCCCAGTCTCCTGTGCCCCCTGCAACAGCTGGGTCTGCTTCATTTATAGTTACTCCACTGCCAGTATAAGCAGCCTTAGGGTGCTTTGAGTTGTTTTTCAGAAACAGCTGAGGACAGAAGGCCAAACTTTTCTGTTTTGTCAACAGTTAAAATTAAATCTACAGATTCTTGCCATTATTGCCCTCACTGCTTCTTGTTGGACCCTTCATAACCGCCCCCTCCTTCCTACTCTCTCTAAAGGCTTTATATTTGGACTTTTTGTGCAGATCCCTGACTTTGCTGTCAGCTGACCTCTCTTTTCCCATCCAACCACATGAATAAATAATACCCTCTATCAGGAATGTCACTGGGAAAGATGGATTGCTACTTGTCTAAAACTGGGACTGACAGGGCAGAGAAAGTTACAGTCTTGTCCTTCTTTCATTCTGATTAATGGCAGTGTCACAGGCTGGATTCCACTGCCTTCCCAGATAATGAGTTAGGAATGTATTTCCACTGTCACAAACACCGGCAGATGTCAAGAGAAGAAAGGCCTTGGAATGCCAGAAATGATATACAGCTTTCCTGTGCTCCCCTGACACAACTGAAAGGGAACCCTTATTTATGGAGACAGAATGTGGGCCTGAGTTTGAGCAGGGAATGAAATGAAAGGATTTAGGCAACTGAGGCTTGAGTTGGACCCCTACAAAGAAGTATATGGATCTGGTGAAATGCTTGGCACAGGAACGGAAGTCTGGTTTATTTCACAAAACACAAAACATTTGCTCTGCTGTTTTTTTTTTTTTTGAAATGCAGACTTTGCTCCGGCAATCCTTCATTTCGAAGAGACACATTTTTCCAATTCATTATTGCTTGGAAGAGATAGATGGTTGGATATAGATAGAGAATATTACAGGCAGATGATAGAAAGCATGGCTAATCCTTGAAGCTTTGTCATGAGTGAACAATATTATTTTATTCACTGTGCACATGCAGCTTGTATGGTTTGCATTCAAGGCCTCAAATTGTGCCTTTTGGAGTCCATTTGTGAAGCCCTTATGTCTGTGAGATTTTGAAGGCTGCACCTTCAAAATCAGGTGTAAGGCAAAAAGTATGGCCTTGTGGGAACAACCCTGTCCTGTAATTTACATATGTATTTACCATAGCCAGGTGATATGTATATATATATATATATATATATATATATATATATATATATATATGGCTCTCCTGCATCTTGTACATACTTTTATAATCTATTCAGGAGGTACAGAAGGCCCTGCTCAATGAAGCTTGCAATCTAAACCTTAAAGGGGTAGTTCACCTTCGAATGAACTTGATGTTGCAGACATTGATATTCTGAGACAATTTGCAATTGAGCTTAATTTTTTTTCAGTTATTTATCTTTTTGTTCAGCAGCTCTTCCGTTTGGTATTTCAGGATCTTTTTTACCTTAGCGACCAGGCACTGGTTTGAATGAGAGACTGGCATATGTATAGATAAGGGACTGTATAGAAAAACAATAAAAAGTATTAATAACAATAATATTGTAGCCTCACAGAGCAATAGTTTTTTGGGTTCTTGGGTCAGTGGCCCCATATCTGAATACTCAAAAGAAGCAGAAGATGAATGCAAACACTGTAATAAAAATGACCTATTGCAAAGTTGTTAGGAATAGAACATTCTATAACATACTAAAAGTTAACTTTAAGGTAAACCAAGCCTTTAACATGAAAGAAAATGCATGTGCCCTCTGTTGAGGCTGTGTAGGAGCACAGTGCAATATGATAGAAGGCCTGACAGTGCTGGTGAGGACAATGAGACTCGCATGAAATGAAATAGTGCAACTGCAGTACATCAGTGTGTATACTGTGACTAATCAGAGAATTTGTTACATGCTTAAATGATGTTGCTGTGTAGCACATCCAGTTCATGCTTGAGATTGTTGTGCCTGCTCAGTATCCATATTGACGATCTATTTTAGAGCCTAATGGGCAGCACTTTGGACTTGGAATGCCATTGCCCTAATTTAGTGTAATCTGTTTAGTGCTGCTTACAGTCTGTTCTGTATCCAGAAATGAATTGGGTGTTGTATGTGCCCTGTGTGTGTCAGATATAAAATCCATGGGTCTCAGTCTACATTTTATGTGCTTTCCTGCATTAGTGAATTGCACATTACGGATAGTGATGGGTGAATTTGCGCCGTTTTGCTTCGCCGAAAAATTCTCGAATTTCGCGCGAAATTCTGTGTTTTTGACGCCGGCATCCCTTTTTTCGAAAATCTTTTTTTAACGCAGGCAAATTTTTGCCGCGAATTTTCACAGGCGTTTCGCAAATTTATTCGCTGGCGGCGAATCGCGCAAATTCGGCGCGAATTCACGCCTGGCGAATAAATTCGCCCATCACTAATTACGGAAGCTATTGTCTGCACATGTGAATAATACTGAATGAGGCACTGGGAAGCTCTGTATTCATGAGAGACAGGAGTGGGTGGCTTCCTACAGATTCCCTAACTTGCATCTCATTCAGATAGGGATTGGATTTATATAGGGATTCGTTTCTGATAGGGATTGTATTCAGATAGGGATTCGTTTCTGATAGGGATTGTATTCAGATAGGGATTGGTTTTATATAGGAATTGTATTCAGATAGGGGTTGGATTATGATAGGGATTGGATTCAGATAGGGAGCGGTTTCAGATAGGGATTGTATTCAGATAGGGGTTGGTTTCATATAGGGATTGGTTTCTGATAAGGATTGGATTCAGATATGGATTGGATTCAGATAGGGGTTGGTTTCTGATAAGGATTGGGATTCAGATATGGATTGGTTTCAAATAGGGATTAGATTCAGATAGGGATTGGATTCAGATAGGGAATGGTTTCTGATAAGGATTGGATTCAGATATGGATTGGTTTCAAATAGGGATTAGATTCAGATAGGGATTGGATTCAGATAGGGAATGGTTTCTGATAAGGATTGGATTCAGACAGTGGCGTAACTACAGGGGGAGCAGGGGGTGCGATTGGGCCAGGGCCCGCACCCCCTCAGGGCCCCCCCGGCAGCTCACGCGCAATGAATCCCGTGCAGCTCTGGGCATACGGAGGGGGGCGGGGGGGTCCGGCTGCCCATCCCACGCCAGGGCCCGCCCCCTCTAGTTACGTTACTGGATTCAGATTTGGATTGGTTTCAGATAGGGATTAGATTCAGATATAGATTGGTTTCAGATAGGGAATTATTTCAGATAGGGATTGGTTTGATAGGGATTGGTTTCAGATAGGGAATGATTTCAGATAGGGATTAGATTCAGATAGGGATTGGTTTGATAGGGATTGGTTTCAGATAGGGAATGATTTCAGATAGGGATTAGATTCAGATAGGGATTGGTTTGATAGGAATTGGTTTCAGATAGGGAATGATTTCAGATAGGGATTAGATTCAGATAGGGATTGGTTTCAGATAGGAATCGGTTTCTGATAAGGATTGGATTCAGATAGGGATTGATTTCTGATAAGGATTGGATTCAGATAGGGATTGATTTCAGATAGGGATTAGATTCAGATAGGGATTGGTTTCAGATAGGAATCGGTTTCTGATAAGGATTGGATTCAGATAGGGATTGATTTCTGATAAGGATTGGAATCAGATAGGGATTGATTTCCGGCAGTAAGGACAGAGTCAGCCTGCGCTTCCAGACGCAATACCATGTGCACGATGTACAGATCCCAGCCAGTTGCGGGTCAAAATTCTTTTGCACTTCTGCCGTGGGTCTACATAAATTGCCTCTATGTTGATTCCTTGGCGAGATGAATTGAAAATGGTTAAGAATTTGTTTCAGATTGTCAGTAAATCTACTCCTAAATATCTCCCAGTCACCTTGAATATGTGCCACTTTTATGCCTCTCAAAAGCTGTCTGTCTGTCATCCTGTGTCTTTCAACTCTATCCCATCATAATGTGTCTCTTCATTCATCCCATACTTCTCCACTGTCTCCTGTCACTAGCTCTGTCTGTCACAATAGATCTGCTCCACTCCCTCCTGTCACTAGCTGTCACCCTCAGTCAACTAGTTGGTTCCTCTTGAATGTCACTAGCTTTGTCTATTGCAGTCATTTTGTTGTAGTCAATCTTTCATAGCTATCACCAGCATTCTGTTTGTGTTGCAATCTGTCTCTCTTCCAGGCCAATCAGGTAAACTCTCTCTGACCCATCGGACCATGGACTGAACAGATGTAGAGCATACAAGGGGACATTAGTGGAATGTTAGTGATGAGTGAAAATGTTGCATTTGCAAAACCACAGAAAATTTTGTAAAACTGCAAATGAGAAGGGGAAATTATTACATCACTGCGGGGCTCATTTATCAACACTGGGCAAATTTACCCATGGGCAACAACCAATCAGTGATTAGCTTTTTAAAGCAAGCTGCAAGTAGAACAATGAATGCAGCATTTATTCCTAGTTGTAGTCTACTTCTCCTGACGACATGCTGTTGCCATGTGGGGTAACTAGCATGTAATACATTTTTCTTTATTTGATTTATTAGAGTGTGCTTTCCTTATTTTTTTGTTTCATACTTCTCTTGGTTGTAGCTAGATGTCTCAGATCCAACCTGTATCTATTACCATCTGCATCTTCTGTATGTCTCATCTTGTCATTGTCTACATTTTCTGACTTTTGCTCTTTCCAGGTTACCCTGCTTGCATTGCAGTCTATCCTTTTGTATTAGTGGTAGTATCTCTCCTATCCGTAGCTGTCTCTCTCTCTTGCTGTAAGTCTCCTCACTTCCTTCTTTGTCTGAGTCCTTCTTTCTCTTTGTCTGTCTCAGCTGCTCGCTCCCTCTTATTGCTGCCAACTTCTGATGATTGAAATCTTGCTCTGCTTAATCTGGGAGTGATTAAGGAGCCTCATTTCTCGGAAGACTCGGCACCCATCTTCTTCTATGATAAATGGCACTCTAACATCCTCTGATCCCATTATATTGTGATTAATTGTGCCAGTTTAAGTCAATAATTCATTTGTTAAAAATAGGCCTGACATGGCACCATTTGTCTCAGGGGAGAGAGGGAGGATGAATCTGCTGAATGCACTGAAAATTAACCCACTGCCTGCTGAAAAATCTATTATCCCCCTGGGTGCTTAGAACATAGGTATATTTATCATATGCTCTGGGTAGCGGTCAGTTTGTATTTTTTTTAAATTGTGTTTGTATAGTTCCAACACTTTTTTACTGTATATTTATGTAGCTAGGGATTGGGTTGGACCGGCGACTTGTAGAACGCTGCTACATTGGGACCCTAACTGTCATGCTCAACATATATGTCTTAGTTAGAAAGAGTTAGGCACCATTGGAAAAAAATGATTTAATAACCAAAACTAGACTAACTCACTAGAGACAGCGGGGAGGCAATTTGTGATTACAGTGGTATAACAAGAATAAACCAATAGTGATAGAGCAAATGTGAATGTTCTCACCAGAAAATAGACACCCCAGTAACATGAATGCCCTCCAATGGAATAGCCTGAGTCCTCTTTAATCTGTGTTCTCTGAATTTGGGTGGGTATCAGCCTTGGGTTGGCACCTTGTTTGGTGGACTTGCTGATTTCAACATGAAGTCTTGTTGCAAACTAAATGGATAATTGGTTTTCTTTTGCTCAGGCTAACTAGATCACCAATCATAAGTTAAATGGCATGTAAAGTCTTATATAGAATAAGGCTAGAAATGCTGTATTTTATATACTAAATATAAACTTGAACTTACTACACCACAAGCCTAATCAAACAAATAATTTATGCTTTCAAAGTTGGCTACAGGGGGTCACCATCTTGTAACTTTGTTAAACATCTTTGCAAGACTAAGACTGTGCACATGCTCAGTGTGGTCTGGGCTGCTTAGGGATCGTCATAAACAAAGCTGCTTGAGTTCTGCATGGCTGGGAAGGAAGGCGGGGGCTCCCCCTACTGTTCATAAGTATGATTGTTTCCCTGCTCAGCAGTTAGGGACCATCTGACAATTCCTATCCACAGCAGTAAATGAAGGGAAAATTTCACTGCATAGTCAGTCAGGTTTCTTATAAAAACGGTACACATTTTTTTATTAAAGTATATTGGAGATAGGTTTTTTTTTATTAAAGAAAGTAAAAGTGGGATATTATTTTTTTTTTTGCTTTTACATGCCCTTTAAAGGGAAACTATACCTTGAACTTTACAGGTCTCCATGAAACTATATTATGCATTATACTGAATTGTCAGTATAATTGTTCCTCTACCTCATATAACGCACACTGTTCACATATACACCAAAGGGCACACAATCATAATAGATTACATTAGCCAATAAGTGGACAGAGTTGTGTTTTTTACTCCAACATGTCTTCCTGTTTCCTGCATTATTTTCTGCCAGGTGTTCAGTGAGTAACACAAAGAACATTAGAAAATGATGCTGAAAAGGACAATATTTATTGACTTGCATATGCCAATTTGATAATATTCTTTGACAGGTCACTTATTAGGGCATATATTATCTTTTGGTTAAGTACCTTTTTTATTATTATTACAGCTTCTTTATAGGTTAGATTTACATCCTTCTTGTCCTTCTGCAGTTGAACAATGAATAACTCTTGCTGATTGGTTGGTGTGGCTGCTAAATCCAAATCCATATGTATCTTGGAGTCAGCTTCATATAATTTGTGCTTGCTATACAGGTATTTTTTAATTACATTAATGACAATTGTTATAGACAGCAATTAACTCCATGTCAGGAGGAAGACAATGATCCATTCCAGGCTTTTTTTCGGGACTTTTTTCCATGTTTATTCCATGGACCTAGGAATGGGTAAAAAATCAGCTTTACAAAAAGTCACAAGAGATGGGGTTTGTTACAGAATCAATGCCCATAGACTCTAATGTACAGTTAAAAAAAATGTTGTGTGGTATGAATATGGCTGCGCCACAAACGCCCAATTGACTTCAATGCATTTGTGAATTTTTCGCCTTTTCACAAACAGGTCAGATTTGCCCATCCCTAAAAATCACGTAGAATTCAACCACAAAGAGTTAAAAAAAAAAAAAAAAAACCCTTTTGAGATTTGCACCATCCCAACCACTTCAGGAAAATAATTAAGGAACCAGGCAGGGTTAGTACTCCTTCTTTTGCTTCACCACTTTAATCCTACCTCCATGTTTGGGTAAGAGAGTCAGAGACTAAGCACCCATCTAGGTGGGGTCAGCCATCCCATCTTTACTATATTTAGGGGCTCCTTATGAATTTAAGCTCTGGGGTTCTAACATACCAACACTGATAAAACACTGTGGGGCAGATTTACGTAGGGTTGAATATCGAGGGTTAATTAACCCTCGATATTTGACTGCCGAATGTAAATCCTTCGACTTCGAATATCGAAGTTGAAGGATTTAACGCAAATAGTTCGATTGAACGAAAAATCCATTGAACGAAAAATCGTTCGATTCGAAGGATTTTAATCCATCGATCGAATGATTTTTCTTCGACCTAAAAAACATTAGAAAGCCTATGGGCACCTTCCCCATAGGCTAACATTGCACTTCGGTAGGTTTTAGGTGGCGAAGTAGGGGGTCAAAGTTTTTTTTAAAGAGACAGTACTTCGACTATCGAATGGTTGAATAGGCGAACGATTTTTAGTTTGATTCGAAGTCGAAGGTCGAAGTTTTTTTTATTCTATTCCTTCACTCGAGTAAATGGGCCCCCAAGTATACAATGGAGCAGCTGGCTCTTCCTAGTTTTAACCTTTTTGTTGATGATTGAAACTATTTTACTTTCCCTGATTTTTGTCTTGAGGTTAGGATGGTGCACAGCTCACTGGTAATATTCCCTCTAATTTCCTTCTTGGATATGTGCAAATGTTTTTTTGCACACATTATAAACCTTTGGCGCAGTTTTTAAAAATTGTGTGCTCAGGTCCGAATCTATACAAAATGTTGTGTTTTTTTGTGCGTGATGGCTCCAAAATCTTTGTGCGCACCCACAAGCGTATGCCTTAGAGGGAACATTGTTCACAGGGACTTTTTCATGAAACTGCACTGCTTTGTGGTTGAATTATATTTGATTAATTTGTTGGACACCTATTTGCTTGCTAATCTTAGGTACTCATTCTCACAATGTCTGGGAGTTGCATTGTAACTTCACTATAAAAAAATTCACAAAAAAGTCACCTGACAGGAAATGATGCAGGTTCTGACTGTAACAGGTACTACTGGGAGAGTAAAAACAGCTCTGTTCATCCTTTGGCTGATGAAACCAAGCATGTATGTGTGCCCTTAGTTTGTGTGAGAGGACAGTGCCTCATACTGACCAGAGGATAGCCTTCAGCACTTAAAATGGCAAATATTTCATGTGATTGTCCGGTGCATTGAAACTGTCAATGGAGTGAATTCAGTGTGAATTCAGTGTTTGTGAAAGTGGACAAATAAACATTGCTTTCACAGGTCCACATGCTGCCTAAGACATGCAAGACATTT
Source organism: Xenopus laevis (assembly GCF_017654675.1). NCBI lineage: Eukaryota > Metazoa > Chordata > Amphibia > Anura > Pipidae > Xenopus > Xenopus laevis. Next base: position 34,357,410 of record NC_054376.1, read on the forward strand.
GCAATTCTCCATATCTTCCTTCTAATTTCTGCTCCTAACCAACACCAGAGAAGCTATTTCTTGCTATAATTATACTATATAACCAAAAAAACCTAAATACTGGATTTTTTGCTCATTATGCATCTGTGAATCAAATGTTTCCTTTAAGAAAATCATGGAATTGTCTTTCATAGAGCCATTTTTTATGTATGTGACAAATTTCAGTTGGAAATGTCTTTTGTCTGTGCACTTTGTTTCACCTAAAACCATGCATTTATCCTAATACGAAAAAAAAACCACACATTGAGAAACCACTTAGTTTGTCAGGAACAAAGCTGTCCCTGTTGTCTGTAATTAGGATAAATATTCCTTCCGACATTTCTAGATGAGGCCAAATTGCACGAGGCTGCATGGCAGGGACTGATGGGATTGATGTCGGATCTCTGTAAAGAGTTGTGGAATATAAATATATAGAAATATATAAAGGATGATAATAATAAGTATGATCCTCTGGACTGTCAGAAGACAAATCGCTCATTTGGAATAGCTTAGTGAAACAAAATGGAAACAAATTAATGCACATGCACACACCTCAGTATGGAACGCTCAGGAGGGCTCATTAAAGGAGAACTAAAACCCCCCTCCCGGGATATTAAGTCCCCACTGGCCTCCTCCCTGCCTCCCCCTGCACAGTCTTACCCCAGAATTCTGTCCTCTCTTGAAATAGTGACCGTACATGCAGAGTGAGTGCAGCAGAGCTCAAGGGCTCCATCTTCTTCTCTTCGGTAATCTTTGCAAAGTAAGCAGCGTAATGGCGCATTCGCAGTTGGAGCAATCTTCCGGTTCGCGACAAGCGCGCATGCGCCCAAAGAGACGGAGATTGCCAAAGGGGAGGAAGAAGACACGAAGATTACCGAACAGAAGAAGATGGCGCCTGTAAGCTCCGCTGCACTCACTCTGCATGTGCGGTCACTATTTCAAAAGGGGACAGAATTCTGTGGTAAGACTGTGCAGGGAGGGGGGCCAGTGGGGACTTAACATCGCAGGGGGGTGGTTTAGTTCTCCTTTAAGAATGTGGCAATCTTTGCAAAATGTCATATTTGGAAGTGATTGCCATGATTTTTCACATAATCAAATAGCAACTTGCACAGGATTTGACAATACCGACAGACAACCTTCACTTGTGTGAACTGCACGTTATATCATAATTTCATGTAACAGCATTTGTGTATGATTCACGTCACTCGCGGCATCAATAATGGCATCAATGTCACTAGACACAACTCTGTATGTGTAGATGAGACCTACTAAGAGGACCCCAGAATTACTGTCAGGTCAAGACTAGTTTTTAAAGGGGCATTATACCCCTGTGTACCTTTTTAACTGTATGTAATTCTGTATGTTCAATATTTACACCAATTTATTGTACAGCGCCGTGGAATATGTCGACGGTTTGTAAATACATGTTATTCCTTTAGTTGCAATGCTTTTATAAAGCAGTAACATTTACATTTTTATAACCCTTTCCATTTCTGGCTTACACATAAGCAGAAGTCCATTAAGGTGATGGAAGCTGAACACTTTGTCACCCAGATAAAATGGAAATCATTCCATGTGCAACATTTTACACCTATGTAATGACGTGAATATGTCAGATCCAGTACCAGTAGGTACAAGCACCTTTTTAAATGTCGACAAAGTGGCCTCGGTTTTGCATCCATTTTAGCACCTTGCAATTGCACTAATAAATAAACCCAGGAATATGTGCAATCCCTGCCAACATTCACCTTTTATAAAGGAATGGAAAATGTCATGCACGGGGTGGGGAGTAACCACACATTAAGTATATTTCACAATTCATCCTACTTAAATATAACCATGTACCCATGGGGCTATTTATACTACTGTCACCATTTGTTTTATCACCACGGGAAGTAATTGGTCCTATTGAGCTTTGTGGCTTTGTGCCTATGGGACAGTAGTGGTGCTGAAAGGAGAAAAAAAGATAATTTTCTTGTGTTAGAGTCTAGTGTAATACAATGGGATGCACAATCAAGCAAGAAATGCCCATGGGTATGTACGTTAAATAGGCATGCCAACATAAATATATCTGATTCTGAGTTGCAAGAGATTCAGCACAATCCAATGTTCAAAGTTACACCAATTTAATGGGAATGTTCAAGGGTATGCAGATAAATTGGCTTCACTCATTCAAGAGGGGCGGTTCCCGCAAAATTCACCCTTCCGCCATCAACACATGTCCAGATAAGTAGTGATTACCCTGCGCAATAAACAACGTGGTAGAGCTAACAAGTGGATGATACTTTGGATACATATCGTGCAGCCATGCAGTTTCCAGCATCCATGTAGATTGATTGCTAATTAGCACACAAATGTAGGGAGTTATTTATTAAAGTTTAAATACCAAAAACTCCAAAAATGTAAGTTTTTTAAATATAAAATCAGAATGTTTAGTCGATTTTTTTTTTGATTTATTATACCCTGAGAATGGAAAAAGTTCAAATCTGAAAATCCGGCATCTCAGACCAACCAAAGTTGTATAAAAGTCAATGGGAGAGGTCCTTATCCTATATGGAAGTTCCTGTAGTCTGCGCTGGAACTAAACTATTTTGGACTTTTCAAGTAAAAATCTGAAAAAATCTAGGTTTTCGGGAAAAAGCCTGAAAATCGTAAGATTCTGATTTTTTTCGTGTTTGTCCCCTGATCCGCTAAAATTGTGATTTTTTTTTTTTCCATAATAAATAAGTTCCAATCGTGGATTCTAGTTTCAGACTTTTTTAATTTAAATAATCAGATTAATTCCGACTTTGATAAATAAGGCCCTTAATATACGTATATTATGTCCATCTCCAGTGCTGATAAGATGGCAGCTCCAGTGTAATTGCTTATTATTTACACAGTATTGCTATCTATAAACATGAAAAACAATGCCTAACAATGATTAAGAAGCTGCTTCACGGACGACTGCTTTCATTTCATTGCAGCATATGTTGCCAAATAAAATGTCACCCTTAACTAACATGCCTCCTTCATCTCAATTAGAAAGGAATTAAAAACGCATTCCTATTGCGCAGTCTTATTAATACCATGTTCTCGCGTATTAATTAAACTTTTCAGCATATACAGCAAGGACAGGCAAACTGCGCCCCACTAGGTTGTGTTCAACAATAACTCACAGCAACAATTGATGAGGCTGCTATGAAAATAGTGGGAGTTGTATTGGGGGGCTTACTAGCATGTAACAGAACTATTTGCTTTTCCTTCATCGGATCTGAAGTTTCTCCATTAATTTAATTACATCTTTCATCATCATCTATTAAGTTACGGGTCACTGACCCAATTAATGCTAAATTCTAATTTCCCATCCCCATAAATTCATTTATTAATGTGGGACAGTGACAGCCAGTGCATGAATTCTGACAGGTTATCAGTCACTTGGAGCCTAGCAGATCTCAAGTGTCAAATGAGAGTTGGCTGACTTCAGTGGCTGCTCCTAATTCTTGGTGACAGGGACCTATCTTAGAGAATGACGCACATGTGGTCTGGGATTAATTGCTTCTATGAGAAAGAAAAGCAGGCTGAGTTACACTGTTTCAGGCAATAAGAGTTCTACATATCACATGTGCATTCTTGTGGGCTGCACTATTACTATCATCATCATCATCATCATTTATTTATTTATATAGCGATGTCAAGATACGCAGTGCTTTAACTAGCAGTGTTACCGCCTTCAATCTCGTCATCTATATTTTTGTTGCTCATAACTACTGCTAGGTTAACTGGCACCTGATAAAATCAACCTAAGTGGCGGATCAGAGCACTAGGGAATCTCTTAGTGAACCGAGGCCCTAATGGCCCTCAGTCTAGGAGAATTTACATCAGAACATCCTTTTATCCCCTGTAGGCCTATATAAAAACCCCATAAAATCTGTCAATCTCTACTTCTCATTTTTGAAAAAGTAGACCCAGGATATCAAGCTTTCTGATGATCTCTAGGGGGCAGATTTACTAAGCTTGAGTGAATTTTCGAAGTCCAAAAAGTTCGAATTTGGAAGTAATTTTTTGGATACTTCGACCATCAAATAGGACACTACGACTTAGAATTTACTTCGACTTCGATTCAAAGTAAAAATTGTTCGAATAGTCGACCATGCGATAGTCGAAGTACTGTCTCTTTAAAAATCCTTCGATTTCAATACTTCGCCAAATTAAAGCTACCGAATTGCTATATTAGCCTATGGGAACCTTCCAGTGCATTTCTTTTTTTGTAACTTATATTTTATTGACAGTTTTAAAAGTTTTACAAAGCTCAAAACATCACAATAGATATTGATTGCAGATTAATACAGCGAATCGAAAAGGGAATAACCTTGAGCTAGGGCCGTTATGGCCAGCTACCAAAGCTATGTCAATAAGCAAAAAGCGCTCGCATGTCCCGAAGGGCAGGCGAGATAGGAATTATACAAACAAGAAGAACAGCAATAAGAAAATATACATCTAAAAGAAAGTACAACAGTGATGAGTCAAATGGTAGCACTGTGGGTTCAGGTTCGAGCTATAGTAGCGGAGAGGGTGTAGGGAGAAGCTGAGGGAAAATGTAAGGAAGGTCAGAAATGGTCTCAGAAAAACTTAGTGGGGCAGGGCGGGCACCATCCCCCGAAGGTCCCAAACGGACCAAATTTTGAGAAATTGTTCCATCTTATGCTGGAGATGGGCTATGTTAGCCTCGAAAGACCGGTTGCAGTTCACCCTGTTGATAATCTCAGTCAGTGTGGGAATCGTCTGGCTTTTCCATTTAGCCGCAATGGCTAACCGAGTGGCAGTCAATATCTGGTTTACAAGGGCCTGCCCACTTCTCTGAATCCCTGGCAAGGGTTTGCCCAGCAAAAACGTTGTCGGGTCTAACGGCACTGGTCGGGAGAGCAACGAGCAGAGAAGGTCTTGGACTGCTTTCCAGAGGGGCAGTATAAATGGACAATCCCAAAAAATATGTAACTGGGAACCTTGGACACCACAATTTCTCCAGCAGAGAGGAGAGTGATCAGGGAAAAGCTTGTGAAGTCTTTCTGGGGTATAGTACCAGAACGTTAAGATCTTGTAAATATGCTCCTTCTGCCGTATACATGACACCATATGTGCCGCATTGTCCCAGATTCTGGACCAGTCGGAATCAGTGAGCGGTCGTGGAAGAACTAGGTCCCATCTATCCATATATTTATGACGATGCTGCGATGGAGTTTGGGGGGCAGTGAGCAGCAAGTAGATTCTAGAGATAAGACCTCTTTGTGGTAGACCAGTGGCTGCCAGAACCTCAAAAGCTGTGGGCCGAGTCCCAACCGTCGACTGTGCAAGGGAATCCACAAAGTGACGGAGTTGAAAGTATTCAAAGAATCTGATTCTCACAGACGAATCTTTGTCTTGAATAGTTTGTAAAGGAAGCATCTTGTGAGTAAGTGGGTGGAGAATGTCCCGCACAGTGAAACAGGAAAATTTCGACCACCGTAAATAGAACGCTGGGTCCATGCCTGGCTGGAAAACAGGGTTCCTCAGGAACGTGGTCAGTAATGGCTTGGGTGAAATCAGATTATGTTTATGCCTGGTGGCGAGCCAGATCGAATGTAGGTGCCTAGTCGCCGAAAGCACTGTGGGAGGGCATCTGAGAACGGTAGTGGGGCACCAAAAAAGTGCATTTAAATGAAAGTCTCGTGCCATCACATTCTCAATGTGGCCCCATGTCGTAGGAGAATCCCAAAGCGACCAGGCCAAAAGTTGCCTAAGGTGGGCGGCCTCGTAATATTTCCGTATGTTAGGGGCCCCCAAACCCCCTCGACAACGCGTCGACATCAGGACCGATGAGGCCACTCTATGGCTCCGATTCGCCCAGACAAAATCATGAAACAGGGACTGTATTTCCTTAAGTGTTGAGGGTGGAACAGCAACCGGGAGAGTCTCAAACAGATAAAGGTATTTGGGTAGCACACTCATTTTGATAGCGGCCACCCTGCCCAACCAAGATATAGAGTAGTGAGACCATTTCAACAACTGAGTTTTAGTCTGCTGTATAAGAGGCTTAAAATTAAGGTCATACAAGTGAGAATAAGCCGCAGATAAATGGGTACCAAGGTATAATAAGGAATCCCTCTTCCATCTATAATTAAAAGCAGTCTGCAATGACTCCAGTTCACCCGATGCAAGGTGTAAGGGTAAAGCTTCAGTTTTGTCCAAATTGAGTTTGTAGCCAGATATTGCACTATACCTCGTTAATAAGTTGTGAAGGTTAGGGAGTGAAACAAATGGATTTGACAACGTGAGTAGGACATCGTCCGCGAATAGAGCTATTTTATACTGCGAGGAGCCAACCGTAACCCCCGAAACGTCCGGGTGGTTCCGTATGGCTGCCGCCAGAGGCTCAATACTTAGGGCATACAAAAGGGGGGAAAGGGGGCAACCCTGTCGCGTTCCATTAAAAATGGGTATTGGCTTTCGCGACTGGCCAGGAAGTTTGAGGAAAGTGAGAGGGGTGCTATACAAATTATTAAGAGCACTGAGATAAGGGCCAGAGAGGTTAAGGTGTCCTAGTAAAGAGAACAGGTATGTCCAATTAAGCCTATCGAATGCCTTCTCGGCATCCAAGCTTAAAATTACTGATTTGACCTGAGTCCTCTGGAGGATCTCAATCAAATCTATGGTGCGTCTGGTATTGTCACCAGCCTGCCTACCCAGTATAAAGCCTACTTGGTCTCTATTAATAAGTCGCGGTAAGATGGGTGCAAGACGGTTAGCCAATATTTTAGAAAATAGCTTCAGGTCAGAATTTAACAAAGCAATGGGCCTATAATTCGAGCATTGTGCGGGATCCTTTCCCTCCTTAGGTATGAGGGAGAGGTGGGATGTCAAGGTGGTGTTGGGGATGGCAGTCCCTTGTAAGTACAAGTTGAAAAGTTTCAGCAAATAGGGATTCAATATATGCTGAAACAGTTTGTAGTATTTATAAGGGAGGCCGTCGGGGCCAGGAGTTTTCCCAGTGGGCATTTGTTTGAGAGTATAGGATAATTCTTCCGCAGTAATAGCGGCATTGAGCACGGCCAGGTCGTCAACCGAAAACTTAGGAAGATCAAGGGAAGCCAGAAAGTCAGTTATTAATGCCCTATGGTGGCCTACTTGTGGAAACGGTGGAGGTAGATTATAAAGCTTGCAGTAAAAATCATGGAATGCGGAGCCAATTTGTTCGGGGTCGTAAGTCAAACATCCTGAAGAGAGCCTAACAGAAGTTATTCTAGTTTTGGCTTGTTGGTCCCTCAATTTCCTAGCCAACAGAGTATGCTGTTTGTCAGCTTTGTCATAAAACATTTGTCTAGTCCATATAATGGCCTTTTCCGCCTGTCTATGTTTCAAGGTGGCTAGTTCTTTTCGCAATAAACTAAGTTGATGTAATAAGGAGTCAGTACCCAGTATATTATATTGAGTCTCTGTATCTCTGAGTTTCCTATGGAGGGCGAAGTAAGTTTTAGCCATAGATTTCTTTTTGTGGGCAGTTAACGCAATGAGGTGGCCTCTTATTGTAGCCTTGTGGGCCTCCCAAAGAGTAGCGATGGATTCAACAGAGCCCTCATTAATCTCAAAATATTCCTTCAGTCGTCCCTCAATTTGTGTAAAGGCCGTGGAGTCATGTAACAGCGTCTCATTCAGTCGCCAATGGGACTCACGGAGGGGGGGTTTAGAAAGATCTAAGGTCAAAAGTATGGGCGCATGATCGGACCAGGAGATAGGCAATATCTCCGCTGTGAATCGCAAATTAAGAGAAAAATGCGAAACAAAGAAATAATCAATGCGTGTGTGAATCTTGTGTACTGGGGAGTAGAAGGTAAATTGCCTATCTCTAGGATGTTTAATGCGCCAGGTGTCATACAAATGGGCTTGTCTCATGGTTTGACGGAACAACTTGGACAAATTGTGTGTTGCCTGAAGTGTGGCTGGTTGGGATCTATCCAGCACCTGAGAGAACGCTAGGTTGAAGTCCCCCCCCACTATAACATATTGGGGAGTATGTTGTTGTGCTTTAGCAATGACCCGTTTAAGAAAGTGAATTTGGCGCTTGTTAGGAGCATAGACATTAAGAAGGAGGACCTGAGTACCAGCATATGTTCCTGTTAGCAACAAATAATGACCTTTCGGATCAGGAAGGACCTGGTCGACCGAGAAGGGACAGTCCTTGTGAATAAGGATGGCTACACCGGCCTTTTTGAAAGGGCCTGAGGAATAGTAGGCCGTAGGGTAATATTTAGAGCGAAGGCCAAAGGGACTGTCCTTAGGGAAGTGTGTTTCCTGGATAAACGCTATATCGGCCCGGGAATCTCTAAGTTCCTTTAGAGTCAAATATCTCTTTTGTATGCTATTAAGGCCTTTAACGTTAATAGAAATGAACTTAGCCATGGGAGAACAATTTGAGGAATATTAAGATAAAGTGTGGCTTAGTTGTCAAGGCCATCGACAGGTGCGGTCGACCAGAGTCCCCAACCGATCCATACAACAACATATAAGGCACAAGATACTTAGGTAAACTGAGCTCCCTACATGTCAATTCAAAATAGACCCAAAGAGAACATATGAGGTGAACCTGGAAAGGGGAAATGAACCCAAACAGTAAAATAGCAGCAATAAACATAAAATAGATAATAGATAAAAGAACAGCATGTAATAAAAGAACAAAAAGCAAAAGGAAAAAAATAGTTATTCCAAACTCTCCTGAGCTCTATCAGGTATAACGATAACTGTGGTGAAAAAAGGTCAGATGTAACAATGGCAGTGACGAAAAGTCTACGGCCAAGGAGGAACAATCAGGTACCTCCGGTGAGGGTGGGTAAACAACTGTGATGCCAAGGATCGCCGCACTCGATGGAACACAAGAGAGTAGTCGACAAACCATGGTGTTCACGGAAACCTCGTGGGTTGGATCGAGCCAGTCATGGGTCAAGATGGCCACGTAACACAAAATAAACCCAGCAAAAAATCCTCAAGGAATCTGCGGAGGCGATGGGCTCAAGGCCAGTGGTGGCAAAACATTTTGACGCTGAATCGTAAGCCATTGGGGTTCAAAAGTAACCACCGGCTTCTCCCTTGGGCTGGGATGAGCTGGCGAGGGCATATCCTTAGGTGGCAGACCAAGTGCCTTTAAGAACCTAGCACCATTTTGAGGATTCTGCAAAGTGTAGGTGTGACCCGCCCGATTAACCACCAGCTTAAATGGGAAGCCCCATCTGTAGGGTATGCCAAGATCTCGGAGCTTTTGCGTAACAGGCCTCATTTCTCTTCGTTTAGTTAAAGTGATGGGAGAGAGGTCCGTAAAAATCTGTACTTTATGATTGCGAAATTCCACTGTATTGGCCGCTCTCGTTTTCGTTAGAATAAGCTCCTTAGCTTGATAGTAGTGGAAGCATGTGACTATGTCACGCGGAGGTTTAGGTGGAAGTGGTTTCGGGCCTAGGGAGCGGTGAGCCCTGTCAAATCTCCACATATCGGTTGGAGTGTCTGGGCAGATGTGGGTACATAGGTCGGTGAGGTAGCCCGGTATATCAGTCGGTGGTACATCTTCCGGGATGCCCCTGAACCTCAGGTTTTGTCTGCGGGATCTATTTTCTAGATCCTCGCACATGTCCCGCAATAGGTACACTTCCCCTTTAAGGGCGGCATTTTCCTCCTCCGTATTTATTAAACGCTGTGCAATATCATCGGTAAACGTCTCCAATTTATCAGTCCGATCGCCCAAGTCGGTCACATCTCTCCTGATTTCTTTCAAAGCCACATTTACTGCCGCCGCAACAGTCTGGGTAATGGTGGCCGTCAGGGCAGATTGCAGATGCGCCAGTTGGTCCGCCAATATTTGGGCAGTAACGGGCAGTTCAGCTTGTTGTTGGGCTGGGAGACTATCAGAGGGGGAATGCTGTGGCGACTGAGAGGCCAGTGAAGGAGAAGTACTCACGGAGTGGCTGGGAGAAGCAGCTGCATGCGGTGAGCTTGGAGGCGCGCTATCAGAGTCGGCGCCATCTTGGGGAGTATGCCTCAGGCTGCGACTTGGTGTCTTTTGCAGGTAAGGCGACATCGTAGTACGCTGTTTTTGTCGGTTTTGCCGTTTCCCCATGATCCGGCTCAGTATGCGTGCATCCCGTGCTGTATATATTTGCTTGCGAATGCTGATATGCGGGAGTTCAGAGGTTCCGAGTCACGGAGCTCTTACTCTGTGCGACTGCTCAGCATCACGGCCAAGGACCGCCCTCCTTCCAGTGCATTTCTTAACGTTTTTGGCATTGAATAAAAATCCTTCGATCGATCGCTAAAAATCATTCGAATGTTTATTAGATCGATTGAATGCTATTTTAGTGCTAAATCCTTCGAATTCGATATTCGAATTTCAATTCGATGGTCGAATTTCGAGGTTTTTAACCCTTTGAAATTCGACCCTTGATAAATCTGCCCCTAGGTGAACCAAATACTAGGTTAATGTGTATGCATGTGGCCGCTAGGTCAGTTTGATGGAAATCTCCACTCCAAAGCTTCTCCAACATCGAACCATAAACTTTATTATTGATTGATTATTGTCCAGTTCCATACTGTACACTAGGGATTTTTTTTGCCTTGTTTCGCTGCAAAGATGCCGCCCATAGACTTGTATGGCGTCGCGCGTCAAAATTTTTTTTTTAACCCATAGACTTTAATAGGCATTTGCAACATTTCGCTGGCGCCAAATTTTTGTCGAAACGAAGCGGCAAATTCGCCCAAGCCTACTGTACACCTAACAAGGCAGTTTATAAAGTAATGGATGCATAGGGTTGCTATCTGGAGGTATTTTACTGGCCTGGCCGGTAATAATGATGCTTGATGACAGTTGCCAGTTATCTTTTCATTATTTGTTTTTGCTCCAAACTGAAAAGATGTGAAGGAGTAATATTCGTCCAGATTCATCTTTTGTTCCCTGCTATAGACCAGTGTTCATATGGTGAAGCCATAATGGACAGTTATCAAACTTGGGGGCTGCTACATTTTGGAACTTGCATTTAACTTGCTTGTGCTCTGGGGTATTATACGTGAAATGGGCACCCTATTTATCGTGCCATGTCTTCTAGGTTTTTGAATATGGCACTTCATTTATCGTGTATTCTGGGAGTTACATTATATGATGCTGCTACTGCATTTATGCTGCCATGTGTTTTGGGGTTTTATACTTTAAAGGAATCTGTACTGAAACATCCCAGGTCATGTACATAGTAAAGTAGGTGCAGGTAAAAGCCAACCTTTAATTCTACTGTGCATTCAAACAAGAGGTTTACAAAATGCAAAGATAAGCCCCACACTTTTAATTGCACCATTCAAAAATAGTTTTTTTTGTATGACAGAAGAATAATGAGTTAATTGAGCAACCCATGGGATACCCCAGCATTATACATGCTTTTGACAGGATAATGATAGGTGCTGCTTTGTATATTTCAGGACTGAACATACCGCTATACATTCCCCGCATGGTGCAACACAGTTATAAACTGGGGGTTCCAACCGAGAAAAATGCCACTTCCTAATTACAGCCAGTTGTTGTGACTGTTGCTGATATCTCTCACTCTGCAGTGTTCTTTGCTTTCATTGATTGCAAGTCTTGCCCTCCGACAAGGAATCCATAAAACACAATGTGGCAAAAGATAGACATCTGTCAGTCCTGCTCCCAAGGTATCCTAAAGACTTAGTTGCGTGAGTGACAGACTTAATGACCGGAGAAGACAGAAGTCAGGCACTGACTGATAGCCGGTTATAACATATTGATTGAGGATTACATTTTGTATCTATTTGCCAATCCTTTCTGTGTTTAATAAAGAATGCTAAGGGCACAAACATATTCAAATATGCAAATAAATCCCATCCAATATAACCCCTATACCTCATTGATGCACATCCAATATAACCCCTATACCTCATTGATGCACATCCAATATAACCCCTATACCTCATTGATGCACATCCAATATAACCCCTATACCTCATTGATGCGCATCCAATATAACCCCTATACCTCATTGATGCACATCCAATATAACCCCTATACCTCATTGATGCACATCCAATATAACCCCTATACCTCATTGATGCACATCCAATATAACCCCTATACCTCATTGATGCACATCCAATATAACCCCTATACCTCATTGATGCAATGCCTACTCTTCTATACGAGCATAGCAAACACAGACTATATATATATATATATATATAAATGACCAATGAAGGAGAGAAAAGATAAGAGACACTTTAAATAAGTTCAGACACAGAGAAAAACTGAGATATTGAGAGAGTAAGGAGCAGAAAGAAATGGGTAGTAGGAGAGAAAGAGAAAAAGTGTTTGTGATAGAAAGGGAATCAAGGACAGAGAGAATAAAACAGAGAGAACGTGGACTTCTGTGTAGCAATGTAATTAACTACATGCTGACTCACAATTTGGAGTGCGGACCAAGGAGGAAGCAAATAGGCAAACACAGTTCGCGGTACAATGGATTAGGCAGAAGAATCGTCAGTTCAGGCAAAGGTCAGTCCAGGCAGCAAAGAATCAAGGTCGAGGTTTCAGGCAAAGGTCGAGAATCAATAATTAATAATTAGAAAACACTCAGGAACTCTAGATAGAAGAACCTATACTCGGGCACTGAGAGAACCTTCTGGTGACCTTAAATAGGTGGATTTTCACGCCAAAACGCGCTAGATGACGTCACAGGACGTGCGGCAGAATATGCGCCAGTGTCTGCACGTTTTGGACGCTAGCGTCTAAAGGATGCGCCAGCGTTTATACGCTGCGTGAAAACGCCACCATCTTGGACGCGCCGAGGACGCCTTACAACAGTAGGCAGTGGTTTGGTTTAATTTCCTATACTATTCATTGGTCAACATGGCTTGTGATGTGTGTATATATATATATATATATATATATATATATATATATATATATATTGTATGCATATTGTATTGTATGTGTATATAGAAATAGATAAAGATGTATATATATATATATATATATATATATATATATATATATATATATATATATATATATATATATATATACTAGGTCCTATACTGGAGCACATCATTCAAGCGAATCAGCTGCCTGGGTGCTGGTTAAAAATCATACATATATACCAATATCAAAAAACCGCACCACACAGGACTTATGAATGTAAAAAAGTGTTAGAAATATTTATTCGACGTTTCGGTTCCAAATACGAGAACCTTCCTCAGGTGGGGTATATATATATATATATAGTAAGTGAATCCTTCATAATTTTCCACAATTACTTTGCCCTAATAGTAGCTAAGGCTTTATCGAAGAGCAGGCTGCAATACATGCAGACTGCCAATGAACCAGTCTATGATTTCAGAGGAAAGAACTTGAATTTGTTCGTTGCATACAACTGACACTCATTTTGATGGAGAAAAAACCCTGCTGTAACAGAAAACAAATGTTAATACCTGCTAGAAGTCACCCTTGATCTCACTGTATTTTAATTTGCAAACATTCTTATCCCTTCTGCTATTTAAGTGAATTCACACAAGGGTTGTTGAAAAGTAGGTGGGGTTTGGCATGGGCTGGGTATGGTCCAGAAAACTGGAAAGTGGTCTATTTTTTTTTTTTTTGAATGTTAGGTGGTATACCTCTCTTATACAGACTCCTATTATCCAGAAGGGTCCGAAATACATATACTGTACAATTCCCATAATGCCCTACTTATAAAAAAAAAATAGGTTTATTAACAGCGTACAGTACAAATGAAGGGATTTTCAGGCACTTTGATATAATTCAATGTAATAGCAGCAAAATCCCTGCCAGAGGTGAAAAAAGTAGTGATGGGCGAATTCATTCACCCGCCATGAATTTGCGGCAAATTTCTGCATTTCGCCGCCCGCGAATGTTTTCACGAAACAGCGGCAAAAAATCTGCATGGAAAATTTGTCGCAACAAAAAAAAAATGTTGCACGGCAAAATTGTGAGACAACATTTTCCGGACGCTAATTGACTTTAATGTCGTTTTAATTAAAGAACCAACATGTTGGGCCCCTCCCAACAACACCCAGTATCGCCCCCCCCCCCCATTTTCCATAAATAACAAACCAACCACATCTGATATCTTGGCTGATTTTATTAAATCATATAAATAACAACCAACATAAACCAAAAGCATTGAGTGTAGGGTAATATGCCATCACATTTATCAAATATTTAACTATTAAATGACTTAACTAATTTAGCCACTGAAGGCTGCAAAGAATTGTACCCAATAGCGAGGGGCCCACCTGCTGTCCTTCCTAGGCATGACTTTCCTCCGTAACTCATGCCCCTTCCATCACTTTGGCCCCAGGCCTAACCCCTGGTAAACTGTGCACTTGTTACCACTCTCACTGACTCCCCCCTTAGGAGAGACCCTTCCACTGCGACCCCCTTAGCCAACTACCCCTTTATTCTGGGGAGGGTGGGCTTTAGCTGTTCAAGGTAAAAGAGCATGCTCCCTTCACTTCCTTCCTCTTTTAACCCCTTGTCTCTCCACCCATCCCAATAACAATCCAGGGACTACAACCCCCATAATCCCTAATCTCCTTTTCCAGTTCCATCATTCCTAGCCCTTTCATGGCCTTGTGGTTCCTAATTCCTGGCTCCCTCCCCCCGACATTCTGGACCACTTTAGGTGGCCAAATATAAGGGAGACTGCCTGAGTAAAACATACCCAAATCTCAGCATCCCTACACTAATTTTTGATTTTGTTTTTTTAGACTGCTAAAATATATCAGTATTTGTTGGTGTTAAAATTATATTAAATTTTATATTATATTAAAATTATATTTGGTTATTTACATGCTATGAAGTAGCTTTACAGCATATTACAAAAGACCTCAAATCCAAAAGCCACATGTCCCAGGGATTATATTCCATACTCGTGTTCCAGAATGAAAATAAGAAATGTGCACTGACTTGACTCATCCCAGTCAACTAGAGAAATCAGATAGTTGTACTCTTTGAAGTCAACAATGTGTGATGTATGAAATAGATTTATGTTTCTCTCTCTCTCTTCAAGCTGTCATCAGACCCCATCAATCCTTATTTATCGCCCCAGGAAACAGCACAATTATGGTAATAAATAATAATAGAATCCTGTAGAACCTGAGTGATGAGGCTTCTGAGAGCTCATTCCCATCTCTTTGTGTGGCAACAGCCGGCTGTATAATGTAATGCCAAGCAAATCAGGAGCACTGAATACTGAGAGACGACTGGCACGTCACATGGGCAATAAATCACACTGGCACACATGCCATTCCTGACAAGCAGGGCAGCTATGTTGTAATTGCCAGTAATGTATTAAAATGTCCCAGTTAAAGCCATACTTAGCAACATTTCATAAATCTGTAGACTTGTTTTTACGAAGAACGACGATTGATGCTTTTGTAAGTTGTCATGATTCATATCGAAACTATATTTTAGACCTGTCCCATTTGATGTCATCTTTATTGTTATTGATGGAAGTTGATATGTAAAACAGATTGCACATTAAGGAAAGCATGTTTTAAATGTGGGACAGCCTGCACCATATATTTCCTAGGAATGGGAGCATAAAGAGGAGGGGTTTTAGAAAGATAGAAAAGGTTTCATTAAAGGAAAACAATATCCTTCAATCAATGTAGGTCTCTATAAAAAGATTTTGCATAAAACAGCTCATATGTAAAACCCTGCTTCATGTAAATAAATCATTTTCATAATAATGTACTTTTTTAGTAGTATGTGCCATTGGGTAGTCATAAATAGAAAACTGCCTTTTTTAAAAAATAAGGGCCACCCCCTAGGATCGTATGAATCACGGTGCACACAAACAAACCAAACAAACTTTACTTGTTAGGTCACATGAGCCAATTAAAAGACAGAGTTCTTTCTTTTGCTTCTTCCTGTTACAGTTAGAGCTGTAGTATTTCTGGTCAGGTGATCTCGGAGGCAGCACAGAGACCATAAAATGGTGGCTCAAGGCAAGAGATGTCAAAGGGCAATATTTACTTAAATATATATTCCAGTTTGATAAGATTCTTTAATATGTCACTTAATTTGATATAAACTATCTGTTGATAAAGTATTCATTTTGGGGGTATAGTTTTCCTTTAAGCATTAACATAAGAGACATAAAGGAGCATGTGCCAATGGTATAGAATAGAGTACAAGACAATGCACTTGTACCTGTACCACTGGAAGGTAAAGGTCGCTTTCTATAAGAAGTTCCATTACAAGCAAGCTAAGGGGTGTATGCAGCTCCTAAAACAAGGTGACCCGTCATCCCTGTTTTTTTGCATATAAGGCATTTTAATTTTTTTTTTAGCCTTATGAGTTAAATAAGTATGTATATATAGATTATTAACAAACAAGGTGAACTACAGAACAGCATCAAGGAGCCTAGCTCTTCTAGCACTGATAGAAATCAGTAGATAAGGCATTGAATCAAAATATGATTGTGCTAGTTTGAGATTGGTCTTAAATACAATATATTATCAGCAGGTTATAAGATGTGTCAGACTGGGATGCCAGGGGCGCACCAGAAAACCTTAGAGCAGTGATCCCCAACCAGTGAAAGCAGGTGCTTATTTTTGAATTCAAGGTTTGAGGCCAGGTTTTGGTTGCATAAAACCAGGTATACTGCCAAACAGTATATACTAAATGGCCAATTACAACACTAATTTAGCATCACCCAGGAGCATATTTTATGCTTGTGTTGCTCCTCAACTCTTTTTTTACATCTGAATATGACTCACAGGTAAAAAAGCATGGAGACTCTTGCCTTAGAGCATAGACCACACTCCAAGCTATTTTTACTCCGATCCTCACTCAGTTTCTTTATTCTACTCTTTTCTTTGAATACTATAATGTAACCATCTATCTATGTATCCCCTTTGTTTCCAAACAGAAATAATTAAAGACCATGAAATAGGCCAAATGATTACTGACACCAGGGCCCACCAAGAGTTTTCCTGGTATCATGGTCTGTCCAACAGGGATTATGAAAGACAAATCATGCTTGATGTCAAACAAGGTGCATTCATCACAAACGAACAGTGATTATTTAGGTGTCCCTCTCTATCATTTTATATGACTTTTCTTCCCAGACAGCTTTTAATCAAGTGCCAACCCAATAAGCTCCTCTAGATAAAGTTACAGTATGTGTGGATCAGACTTATCTACAAAGTGCCTTCAAACCTTTTTTTAATTAAACAGTAAATATTTGGATTCCTGATTAATAAATGCGAATTCAGGCATAGCTGGTATAGCAGTCGAATATGATAATAGTAAGGCTTAGCATTAGTTATCCACAGTGAATTATGCACTAGTTAAGGAGACAATAAAAACATACAGTAACACTTAGTTAAATGTGCCCACAGTACACCCACCATGAACAACTATCCTGGCTAACAATATTATTAATTAGGTTCCCATACACACTTTCTTTAACTAACTAATCAATGTTTTGAGATTAAACATTAGAGATGTCGCGAACTGTTCGCCGGCGAACTTGTTCGCGCGAACATCGGGTGTTCGCGCTCGCCGGAAGTTCGCGAACGTCGCGCGACGTTCGCCATTTTGGGTTCGCCATTGTTGGCGCTTTTTTTTGCCCTCTCACCCCAGACCAGCAGGTACATGGCAGCCAATCAGGAAGCTCTCCCCTGGACCACTCCCCTTCCCTATAAAAACCGAAGCCCTGCAGCGTTTTTTCACTCTGCCTGTGTGTGCTGAAGAGATAGTGTAGGGAGAGAGCTGCTGCCTGTTAGTGATTTCAGGGACAGTTGAAAGTTTGCTGGCTAGTAATCGTTTTGATACTGCTCTGTTATTGGAGGGACAGAAGTCTGCAGGGGTTTGAGGGACATTTAAGCTTAGGTAGCTTTGCTGGCTAGTAATCTACCTTCTACTGCAGTGCTCTGTATGTAGCTGCTGTGGGCAGCTGTCCTGCTTCTGATCTCATCTGCTGACTGCTGCAATAACAGTAGTCCTTGTAAGGACTGCTTTTATTTATTTTTTTGTTGTTTTACTACTACTACTACTACTACTACTACTATAAGAGCCCAGTGCTATTAGTCTAGCAGTGTTGGGGAGTGGGACTGGTGTGCTAATCTGCTGCTCCTAGTAGTTCAGCAGCACCAACTTTAATTTTTTTTTTTTAATATTCATTTTTTTTTTATTTTACTTTTTTTTATTTTACTACCGCTGTAGTAGTGTATAAGTTGACCTTTTAGGCATTATTTGCCCTGTAGGCATTATTTGCACACTGTTTTCTTCAACCCGCCATCTAGCTGTGTGACCTTGTTCACATTCTGTCTAAATATCCATAATATTACCGTCTCCAGAAAAAACACCGGAGTGACTTTTTTCAAGCAGCCATAATATATTTTACGTAATCCGTATCCACCGCTGTAGTAGTGTATACGTTGACCTTGTAGGCATTGTTTGCCCAGTTTTTTTGGCCGCAGCCACTGAAGCACAGAGGCCAGAAAAAATATGCCATATAAATGCTGAAAATAGTCATTTTTTGCCATACGTTGACTCAACGTATATGGCAAAAAATGACTATTTTCAGCATTTATATGGCATATTTTTTCTGGCAACTGTGCTTCAGTGGCTGCAACCAAAAAAACTGGGCAAACAATGTCTACAAGGTCAACGTATGGCGAAAAATGACTATTTTCAGCATTTATATGGCATATTTTTTCTGGCAACTGTGCTTCAGTGGCTGCGTCCAAAAAAACTGGGCAAACAATGCCTACAAGGTCAACGTATGGCAGTTGTTTAAAGAGAACAGTAGATTACTAGCCAGCAAAGCTACCTAAGCTAAAATGTCCCTCAAATCCCTGCAGACTTCTGTCCCTCCAATACAGAGCAGTATCAAGCAGATTACTAGCCAGCAAACTTACTATCATCTGTCCCTGAAATCACTAACAGCTCTCCCCCTACACTATCTCTTCCAAGCACACACAGGCAGATTTTTCAGATACATTTTTGCCCTTGATCCCCCTCTGGCATGCCACTGTCCAGGTCGTTGCACCCTTTAAACAACTTTAAAATCATTTTTCTGGCCAGAAATGTCTTTTCTAGATGTTAAAGTTCGCCTTCCCATTGAAGTCTATGGGGTTCGCGAACCGTTCGCGAACCGCTCGCGTTTTTGCGCAAGTTCGCGAATATGTTCGCGAACTTTTTTTCCGACGTTCGCTACATCCCTATTAAACATATGTTCTCCCTAACTAAGGTTTCTTTCTATTTGTCCCAACTTCTAACCTTCTGTTGCTCTCCTGCCAAGAGCCTAAAGTAGTCCACACCTCTGCATTGGCATGGAAAAGCTACTAAGCTGTGGTAGGGTAGTCCCTAAAATAATGCTAAAACATTTGTCAAATTACAGACTAGTGACTCTTCAGCATTACAGATAAAAGGAGAATTAGGTATCCTACAATTTACTATTCTATTGACAATGGATTGAAGCTGTGGCTGCCTGATCATTGGGACTGCCCATTCTGCTGCACCCTGGATGTTACAGGTCATGGCTTTAATGTTCTACTTTGCAAAGGAAAACGTCTCATGTTCATATGAGTCTTATGTAGGAATGCTTTTTCACTGTACATTAATGGCTCAAGGGCTTCCTTTCTCTGCACAAAGATGTGATTGACATATTTGCCCAGCATTGGCTTATTAAAGGGGCCTTTAATTTAACGTTTAGCACGTTATAAAATAGACAAATATATTCTATTCAGGTCCTCTCCTATATATATTCCAGTCAATCATTTAAGCATACCAAATGAGTGTAGGGTAAGAGTTATTTAAGGAAAAATTCAATAGGCAAACCTTCAAAATCTTTTTGGCATCCAATTCACTGCATGCATTTCTGTTATATTTGTAGGCCCAACCAACTAATGCCAGTTGAGTGAACACATTGAAACACACCACAAGATACTAAGGAGTGTATATAGGAGCAGAATAGCTTTACTTTGTTCCAGCAAAGGCAGCCTTTCTTTCGCTACAACAGAACAGTGCCATCTGGTGGTCATCATCAGATCTGAAAATCTAAAGCTGCATAGAAGCAAGCTTTACACAGACACAAACAAAAATAAATGTCAAATAATATAAAAATGTTTATAAATATATTCTTAAAGAAAATGTAAGCAGAGAAAAAATAGATAAGGTAAGATATTACCATATACAGTATGGCTTATTTGAATAAAAATGTATCAAATATAAACAGCACTTATAACTAGGATATATTTTTCTTTCAAATAAAAATTATATATTTATATATATATAAATGTGTGTGTTGTCCTTATGCTTCAAATCTTTGTTATGGCGACGTTTAACTAGAGTACACATGATGTAGAAATAGCGTAATTGCAAAACAGCATTCCACACAGTCAACAAATCAAAACCTCCATGACAACAGTCATCTCAGCAGAACTTATTGTGGGTGAGGACAGACTTAAAATAACATAGCAAGCTAACAGAGTATGCCCACTGGAACTGAAGAAAACAGTGTGTACAAACAGCATTATAAGGGGTTATATCTGGGTCATGTGAGTGTTTTTATTTATAATTTGTAGTCTCTGTATTTTATCTGTCACTTTGAATAATTGGCAAGCTTGAGTGAGCTTTAATAGTCTCTCTCTTTGCCCCCGTGGCACTGACTCTGGGTAGGCTATGCAGGTATGGTGCTATTTCTCAGTAGCAGCTCAGTAAGCCTGGTCGCTGACACTCTAAATGATCTGGTACATTTGGTCTCTTACTCTTAGGCTCCTGGTAGGAGAGCAACAGAAGATTGGAAACTGGGACAAACAGAGAGGAACCTCTATTTGGACAAATATCTATGGAGAGGCCACTGGAGAGGGTCCATACACAAACACACACACACACACTCACACACAAACACCCACACACACATATACTGTATATTAGCTGGCGATTAGGTCTAAAGGGGCTGAATCTAGGGTTGGCACCTTTTCTGGAAAAAAATACCGGCCTTCCTATATTTCTATCTTTTTTCCCTATTAGTTACATCGGGATCAACCATCATTTTTACCGTCAAGGCTGGTAAAATACCGGCCAGGGGTCAAGCCTAGCTGAATCAGTGGCTTAAATCTGCCAACTGTCAGGACTGCCATGGGAAACCTCCTTCTTTCACTGGGGGTCATAAAAACTTGAGACCCCTGTGCCATACTTTGCATACTCTACTAAATGTTTGTTTCACTGCATCCCCCTTAATAACTAGGGACCCTACAGCAATATTACCTGTACCCCCTCGATGACTGTCCTGCTGTATCCAATTTATTTAAAGGAACAGTAACACCAAAAAATTAAAGTGTTTTAAAGTAATAAAAATATAATGTAGTGTTGCCCTGCACTGTGTGTACTTCAGAAACACTATTATAGTTCATATAAAGAAGCTGCTGTGTAGCAATGGCGGAAATTGAAAAAAGGCTACATGGCACAGTATAAATAGTGGATAACAGATAACACCATTATGTACTACAGAGCTTATCTGCTGTGTAACCTGAGCCTTGTCTCATATGAATAGCTGACCCAATTGCCGCACAGCAGCTTATTTGACTCACATTTGATCATAAAATTGTGTGTTACTTCCTCTATTATATATATATATATATATATATATATATATATATATATATATATATATATATATATATATAGATATATATATATATATATATATATATATAGATATATAGATATATATATATATATAGATATATATATATATATATATATATATAGATATATATATATATATATATATATATATATATATATATATATATATATATATATATATATATATATATAGATAGATAGATATACATATATAGATATGTTTAGCAGTTACATACACCCTTCCCAATAGGGGAGTTATGGTTAAATGAATAGAATGGATAGTCGTATCCTTCCTTTATTTGCCACCGATATTGCCATCAATATTACAGTAGAGAGACAAACAAACATGAGTATTTTAAATAAAGCATTCTGAGTTTTAATACTTTATGCTACTCAGTGGGGCCATATACCTGGGACAACAGAGCACCTTTGAAATAAAATCTTATATTCCTGCTTTTACTATTTGCATCCCATGATAAGGCTTTAGCAGCCCTACTCACCCTTTGTTTATCGCCTTTAAGGATCTGACTACAAACCTGGAAGAGATTTATCTGAAACAAACACATTCCTTTTGATGGACTGGAAAAATATGCAAAAAGAGAAACATATTTCCAAAAGCGTAAAAAGAACTGAGCCTTTGTATCAAGCGAGGCTGTATTTCTTCATGGAAGCAAGCTGTGCTGTTATTTCTAAAGTATGCCTTTTTGATTGGCTTCAGGGTTTCACTCAAGTCTATTTGTTTTATATTTTGGAAGGGTTACTCGTTCTGCCTTACACCCCCACCCCCTGCGTGGAAGCCAAGAGCCAACTCAACACCAGAGGAAATGAGGTTTTGGGGGCTAGCAGGATTGTTTATTAGGTTCTCAGCTTTAATTAGCCTTAAGTTACATCATGTCAAAGTCACTGCCATGTGCATTAAAGGCTGTCTGGCAGTTTTACCCAGACTGACAGCCTAAATCAGGAACAGAAAAATCAACATGTCAATAATTGTGCTGGCCATGATGGATGTATTATGCAGCATGCGGTAGGCTCTGGATTGCATTAGAGCACAGGCTCTGCTTCTCTGTGCTATCAGGGGTATGCAGGCTGCTAGGGCACAGCCACTCTGACATATACACTGTATACTGGATCCATTTGGTAGGAAAGCAAGAACATTGCAGAGGAATGAGTCACCTGGAAAAGAACCGGCACGGGTGACAACGATTGTGTATGCACAGAGTGGGAAATTAGTTTTAACAGCAGCATTTGTGATTGTTTCCTAATTGCTCTGTGTTCGTGAGTATTAAAGTATTAAAATGTCATTTTCGTGCAGTATGTGGGGAAAAACAAACGATGAACAGAGACAGAACAAATGTAAATGCAGACAGTTGTACAGTATTATTGGTTACCAAAGTTGCAGATGTCTGCTGGGCTCCTGAAATCACAGGGTCCTACAGAAGATTAACTGGAAGTCATAGGGTACCCCCAGTAAATAACAATTGTTGGATACTCTCCAGAAAAATTCAGCTGTCATGGATTCTAGAAATAAAAATGCAAGAACTGCTGGAAGGTCCTGGGATATTAATGAATATTAGCTGAGCTGCTTTACAGGCATCACTAACCTTCCCCAGAAGCCTCCCAGTAGTTATTGCATTCAGGGTCACCATCAGTAATCATCTAGTTATCAGAATCCAGCCCTAGGATGCCCCAGTTATTAGTCTACCCCTGAGTGGTTGCCCCTGCCAACACATGGCATGGGGGCCACTATTAATAAATGCTTCAGGCACTGATACACTTGTCCATGCCCTATTATACCAAAATCTTGCTAAACCTCATCCACTCTCTCTCTTGCCACCCATGAATCACACCTTTAAGTATCTTGGGTAACCCGTCACGAGACCCCTGACTGGAGACCCCTCAGTTCCAGGAATTAATTATGTTTTTAAATTGGCAAATATTGGAGGGGACCCTGCTGCAGGTGAGCTGCATTATGGTGCAATAGCTATATTGGTTTATTGCTAGCATTATACATTTCATGTATGCTGTACCACAGCTTCCAGAATCCCTTAGACAAAGACTACTGGTGGTATTGTAGGTATTGGTACTGGAGGACCCCATGTAGATCATAGTGTATTAATAAACATTAGCAATGCTATGCAGCCTCCATAGAGATATTATGTATATCATAATAAGGACCACTGCTTTATTTACCCAAGTTAATTTATATTTAAAACAGGGCAAGCATCAATGGCACTGTATACACTCTAGAACAGTGGTCGCCAACCAGTGGCTCATGAGCAACATGTTGTTCTCCAACCCCTTGGTTGTTGCTCCCAGTGGCCTCAAAGCTGGTGCTTATTTTTCAACTCCTGGCTTGGTGGCAAGTTTTGTTTGCATAAAAACCAGTTTTATGGCCAAATTGAGTCCTCTGTAGGCTGCCAATACACATAGGGCAACTGAATATCCATTCATATTCTTTATTTGGCACCACCCTAGGTACTTTTTTCATGCTTGTGTTGCTTCCCAACTCTTTTTACATTTGAATGTGGCTCATGGTTGAAAAAAGGTTGGGGATCACTGCTCTAGAACTTAATATTTGCATTTGTATAGGAGTGGGCGCTTCACAGCTGCCTCAATTCCCACTTGCATGGGTTATTGTATAATGAGTTACAGAGCTGATGATTTGAGTTAGGTAACTAAATTAGGTCTGGAGTGGAGTGATGAACAAAGTATATTAACATAGGAGGTTTCATACACAGTTTCTCCTGGACATAAATTTGCAATCAGTTGCAAGGTGCAGAGTGCAGTACTGATGAGACCCAGAGGACAGGCAGAAGGGACAGGGCTACATAGAACTCTAATCCTTAACTTGCTGTTTGATGGTGGATACATATGTGCTTCCCCTAGCTGGACACTCATGAATACAGTGCTACTGAGAACAGACACTGCTGTATTCATCAGGTCATTTAGCTTCATTTTGTACTGTCAGTACCCGCTCCTGTGGATGGACCTAGAGGGGACATTTTCGGGTAACTTTTAGGGTAGACTCTAACCCCTAACCCATTATTCTATGTCCCCCACAAGAATAATCCTTAGAGAGGACCAGGGCCCTTCTGTCTGTGTTATGTCTGCAGGGAATAGTTAACTCATGTCGGAGACAAGGCATTTCTATTTATGCCATTTCAGATCATGGTATTAAAATCACACTGTTCCTAGAAGGTCCACAAAGCAGTTTTTACATGGCTGAACAACATTGAGTGCTGGCCTATACAGTAGGATAATTAAAGATGCCCTGTGCTCCGCCAGCTTATAGTGAGTGGAACCTCGAGAGCAGTTCTTTGACGGGTAGTCAGGTGGCTCCTGGGTCGAAATCACAGAGCATCATTGTCACCCTGAAAACTGAAAATCACAAAAGGACATTGCATCTGAAGATGTGTTTGCTCATTCATTCGAACATTTGTTTGCCAGTGTCAGCTGTTCATCAAACTGCAAAGCTTGACCTTCCCCTGGATTAAGAGCTGCTAGCAACTAATCACATGAAAGCAGCCATGGCTTCGATACTTTGGGGAAATCATTAGCAGAGGTACCAAGCATGATCAGTTTAGATTTAGATTACGTGGATAAAGATATAGATATTTTGAAGGATGGTCTGGTGGAAGAGAAGGGCAGAGGGCATGGAAGCAGAAGGAAAGCCAGCGTCATTAAAATCTTGAGTTGCAGATAATAAGGAAACAAGCGATTTAATGATTAATTAGAATGTACAATAAAACTTAAATTACAGCCAGTAACAGCAAGATGAAAAATAAAAACAAAGTGTGAGACATAGCTGTTATGTGAACACAATGTGGTCTCTAGTGGTAGCTGGGACGAGGAGCAGATAGCCTTTGCATTGCCTCATTATTAATGTAGAGTTGAACTCTCCAACTGAAGGAATTTCAGCTTTTGACAGGTGCTTACCATACTATATATTTAATTCCACACCCACATTTCCTTCCCAATGGTTATTATCCCACTGCTACTTTAGGCACCATTTCCCCTACTATACCTGCTATCCCACAGCCACAGCCCCTTCCCAGAGACTTTTATCCCCACTGCTACTATAGGCACCACCTCTCCCTACTACACCTACTATTCCACAGTCACAGTCCCTTCCCAGAGACTATTATTCCACTGCTACTATAGGTACTATCTCTCCCTACTATACTGTCAGGGGGCCTATCGGCTCCCAGCAGGAGTAGTCAGGACAGAGGAGGAAGCCCAACAAGGGATAAAGTCCGAGTATGCAGTACAAATAGGAATCAGGCACAATCTTTAGTTAAAGTCCAGGCAAGAGTTCAAACAGGCAGGCAGATAAGGATCAGAGTCAGGATCACAGCAGGAATCAAAACCAGGAATCAGACAGACAATAATACACCCAGGTACTCACAGGATTGAAGACCTATAATTGGGCAGGGTTTCAGCATCCAGGGCGCCCTTTTATTACAAAATCCCGGCACCAGCGATGACGTCATTATGCAGCGACGCCACACCCATGTGTTCAGCATGGGTGCCGCCATTTTGGATTTTCATTGCAACCACCGGGAAGGTAAGCAGCGCCGTCGGGTGCTTCTGGCAGTCCTGACATATACCTGCTATCCCACAGCCACAGTCCCTTCCTAGAGACTATTATCTCACTGCTATTATAGGCACCATCGCTACCTACTATACCTGTTATGCCACAGCCACAGTCCCTTCCCAGAGACTATTATCCCACTGCTGCTTCACTATTACAATACTCACACAGCTACTGTCCCTTCCCAGAGGATTTATACTGGTTTCTATATTTAAGTAGCTATATATATCCACTTTAGACCCCACTTCTATTTGGTAAACCAACTCACCCTTCAAAGCCTGCAATCCTTCCAAGAGGTTATTAAGTGGGGCATGAGTTTGGGGGGTTAAAAAAATTGATCTGAGAATAGGATACATGCAAAGTTGTCATTATTTTCCTACAAGTCTTTATAATAACACAAACATTGACTCAAAAATGCATGTGGGAACAATTATCCTGCTCAAACACAGCAAAGTTAAATAAAAAGGAAAATATGCAAAATAACAGTGGAATAATGAGTTTAATAAAAACTCAGAGAACTAGATGTAAATCTTGTTTTATGGCAAGAGATGGAAACAGGTGTTTGCCATTTTATTTTTGAGACAGAAATTAAATTCAATAAACCATCATCAATAAACCAACTCATCATTAGCCGCCCTCTATTTGTTGCCAGTAGTATGAAGTTCTTAAATGTACTCTCATTAATTGTAGTTGGAAGTGCCAAAAATTACATGAAGAAATAAAAACAGTCTCATTAACATAAGCATGGCAATCTTGGCATTGGAATGAGGGTCTCATAGAAAGCTAAGATGCCACAACTTGAAAGTGTTCGAAATGTATTTTATCGCTAGTGCTAACTGTATCAGCTCAGTAGTAAAACATTATTAGCGAAATTAATATCCACACATTTTATGTTTTTTTCCTGGGTTTCCTCCATTTCTTCTCCTTCTTATACACAAATCCTCACACACAATATGTATGCCAAATGCATAATTTACATAGGTCCTTAGATAAAAAAAAAATCTGCTAAGAAGGAAGACACTCATGAGCATTGCAAATGTTAGCGGCAAGAAATTGAGATTTTGTGTTGGTCTTCTCAGGTCATCAGATCTTTAAAGCAATTAAGCCTTTTAGTTATTAACTATAATACAGCTGACCAATACACATATGGCACTCATAGTGCCTATGAATAAGTACCAGTGGGTATGAAAAGCGTTAAGCGGAACATCAATTGGTCTGTATGCCTATTCTTTTAAATCTAAGTTAAATAAAGATTGATTTTTTAACTTAAAATAGAATGTTTTGGAATATATCTTTTGTATTTGATATACGTGCCCTTTGAACTGGGGGCTATATTCCAATAACCTTGGACATTTGGACAGGCCTTATGGTTGTCCATTGGTTCAAAAAAGTTGGAAACACTTCACCTCCAACTGACGCGACATCACTTCTGGTCAATTAAGTGCTATATCATGTTCAGATTTTCCTCTCACTTGCCCTGAATATCTGCTCGGGCTGTCATTTGTTGTGCAGGTTGATTTCAACCATCACGGCTGGTGGGGAATCCTTGCCCTGCGGGGGGTCAACACATGGGGATTCTATATAGGCTTTGTGGGCACAGGTCCCAATGGTTAAAGGTTAACTTTACTTTACTTGCTCATTGGACCTCTCATGGATAGATTGTTGCATGACCGAAAGCCCAAAAAGACTTTTGTTTGTGGTTATCAGCGGGAAGCCGTTGTAATGGGATTTAGTCTCACACTTGGTAGTGGGTGTGGTGGAAGCCCAGGGAAATAGCCACAAACAAATTGGAGCAGGCATGGTGAATTTGCAGGTTTTAATGGAACTGAAGATAAACAGGAACAGGTCAAAAACAGATACAAAGTCAAAACAAAAGTCTTTACCAGGCAGGCAAGGAAAGCTGAAACAAAATCACAGGAACAAAAACTCTGGAACTAGGAATCACAGGAACAAGGAACAAAGGTTATCCAGGAACAGACAAATTCAAACACAATCACAATGACTCAGCCCTGAGCAAAGCTCAGGGCGGGGTTTATAAAGGGCAGGTGATTAGGGAATACAAAACACATGAGGGTAGCAAGAAGGGAGGAGACCAGGGAGGAGACAAACTGGAAACAGACAGAAATACAGAACAACAACAAGATCAGAACCAGCCCCAAGAGCCTCCTGTGGCTCACTCAGTAAGGTATTGCTAGGTTGTATTAACCTAGACTTATTTTGTAGAAATTATGAGTGATAGTTATGATTATTTTTAAATTGTTATTTATTGTTAATTAAAGTGGTGGCCTTCGGCAGTACCCAAAACTGTTTTTTTCTCTCATTTTGATGACTCGGTTGGCTGAAAGGGAAGATGAAATTTGGGGAACTGTTCCTGCCTACTTGACACTGCCCTAGTAATTACTCTGAACTATAATTTCATCAGGGCCCTTCAATGGACCAGATGTCCACTGCACCAGCAAAGGAAGCTTCTATATTCTTCCAGAGCACACACAGCTCTATGCTTTAGTCCGAGATCTGTCCAATAATACCAGCTGGGAAATAACTTGCTATGGGTTCATCTAGAATCCCTAGGCATCATCGCTAGGAATTAAAACGGGTGCAAAATATTCTAAATTAGTCATTAGACAGCCTTTCCTCTGACTTGACCTATATTAGGAAGACTAACACAACCTTCACGAGATATAAGACAGAGCCCTCCAGTGGACATCTTTTTTCTTTTTAACCCTTTAAATGTTATCAACAATAGCATCTTTGAAAAACAAATATATTTGTGTGTTACGGCTTACACTATTGTCATTTGGAAGCTATATTTTTTTTGCAGTTGGTTTTCAATTAAACTCACCAAACACATCTATTACAAGCCTCTTTTATTTAGATTTTTTTTCTTGAATCACAAGAAAAATAGAAACAGAATTTTTAGAGAGCACGCAAAAAAAAAAGAAACAGCAGTTGCCTTGCATCAAGCCTTGATAAATGAACACAGAGTGTCACTATGATTAACTGGTTAAATTATAATGAGATAAAATAACATATTTTTGGAGTGTAAATATTAGGCCCGGTAGTGTGCAAAAGCTAGCGGCTTCATCATAAAACAAAATATTTTGGGGAAGGTAAGCGCAATGATTTTAATCATCTTTTAAGCCAAATGTCAGCCAGGGAGATTAGTAGCTACTACTTGCAAGCACACTGGTTTTTAATCACCTTCAGGTTTAACGATGGCGCTGCTACTGCTCAGACAGAAGCCTTACAATAGCCTTGAGGCAGAAGCCTTCTATAAACCACAGTAGCAACAGCCCTGCAATAAAAAAGGCAGTTGAGTTTAGTGAAAAATACATGTAGTTTTTCTTCTGGAGAAAAAATGAAAAAAGGCCAAATCTGTCTCGTTAGGCAGGCCCAGAGAAAAGCAAATATATCTAGATAATGTAGAACTGGCAGATCTATGGTCATTGAGTTGTTGTTAAGGCCTACACCTACCAAACCCCAACCCCCTGGGGCCCATCCTGAATAATTTGGTCTAAAATCTGAACTACAAATATTTAGTCTAAATGTCTCTATTCTGTGCTGTCTTGTCTTTTTAGAACTACTAATCCAGCGGTTACCAACTGTGAGGGTGGCCTCCTTAGAGGAGCTTGGAGCAATGCTATTGGATGGGGGTGGAAAGGAGCCCAGCCTGAAGGGCAGTTAGGGTGAAATTTGGGGAGAATGTCTATTTGCTCACCTAGATATGTACTTGAAAGCCCAGCTTTAGGCGTCTTACACATTTTTTATGTGTTTGACAGGCTTTTGAGATGCAGGTTCAAGATCTCCTAAACTCCTAAGCTCATAATTTATTATTCATTATAATAATTTATTGGACTGGACTGGCGGGACAACGGGGAAAAAATCTGGTGGGTCCCACCCGGACCAGTTTCCTGCCTGAAACCATTGTCTCTGCCTCTGTCACGGCCGTGATAAGAACAGATGGGGGGGGCAGAGGGGTGTTGCGGCTGGGGCAACAAGAGACTTTGCAGGGCTTTGAGGCTGGAGGCCAGAGGGGGCTTTTCGGCTCAGGCAGGGGTTCCTAAGGCAGCAGCTCCTGGGCCCCGGGCCCTCTGGTCTGACCCTGATACTGCCTGGATGTACTCATGAGTGCTTCGAGCTGTGTTTTATGGTATAAAACACAATATATGCATTTTTACGTGCACAGCATGCATTTGTAAACACCAAATGTAACAGTCCTTAAGGTATATTAGGGGGAAATTTGGGGTGATGAATTATCTGATTACCTGTCCTATATAATCTGAATACAATAACTTAATGACTACTGCTGGAACAATGTTTTCCCATATTTGTAAGCTTGTTATTAGCGGTGACCATGACCAAAACTTAGACCACAAAAGGTGGTGGCTCCCCAAAATGCTTTCCCACCAGCAATATAACAAATCGTCTTTGGGAAAACATACACAGCTCTTCATTTTCTGAAGTCACCTGAAGTTGTCTTTGCAAGGAAAGCTTTTCAGACAGCTCTGTTGCTAGCCATAGCGCAGATTTAAAGGAGAAGGAAAGGTTAAAACTAAGTAAGCCTTATCAGAAAGGTCCACCTAAATATACCAGTAAACCCTCAAAGTAATGTTGCTCTGAGTCCCCTGTCAAAAGAAACAGCATTTCTTTCCTTCTAATTGTGTACCACATGGGCTTCTGTATCAGACTTCCTGCCTTCAGCTTAAACCTCATTGCCTGGGCAAAAGCATGCTCAGTTTGGCTCCTCTCCCGCCCCTTCTCTACTGTAATCTGAGCCCAGAGCAGGGAGAGACCTAGGCAGGAAGTGATGTCACACCACATTAATACTGCAGCTCCTATACTAAACAAACAGAGTTTCTAGAGCTTTTTACTCAGGTATGGTAAAACATTCTACAGAATAAATATCGCATTCTAGCTTGCACTATTGCAGCTAATCTATTGCCTATAAAATGCCTCCGTAGCTTTCCTTCTCCTTTAAACTCTTGTGATAAATCTCCCTGTGTGCCAGTACCCTAAGTCCAATGACCGCTAAGTCCACAAAGAACTTGTGCTATGAGGGTCCTCATAAAGTGCTGTCACTCCTATGTGGACCCCTAAACATAGCACTGAATAAGACATGTCTTAGGAGCAAACAGGCATCTTTTAATTCCTGTTCTAACTAGCTGTGAAAATGTTGTATTCAAGCACATACATAGAAAAATGTATTCATTGCCTTATTTTACAAATCTCTTTTTAATAAAAAAAAAACTCACACCATGAGCTTTTGCACCATTAGGTAGAAGTCTCATTACAAGCAACTGCCCCACATTTTCTGTACCTGTCAGAAAGAGCAGTTCAAAAGCTGCTGTTGTGAACCCGCAGTTTCCACTGCTTAGTAGCTGAGGCCTTTTAGGCACCCTTCCTTCACTCCAGTCCTCACTGCTGTGACCTTTAAAAAGCCTTTGTCCAGCCCTCCCCTCCATCCATCTCACAGCGCTCTGTCTACACCACTGAACTCCTGCTGCGAGATTAATTGTTCCCATCACCCCTAATCCATCACACTTCCCCAAGATTGTTTTGACATTTAGTTAATTTTTTGGCTGATGATTTATCAAATTCTTATTACCATGCTCTGAAGGGGTTCATTTATTGTGTTGATTCATGGTAATGCTAAAGTGGAAGCCTGTGGAATTTTAAATACTTTCTGCAGCCTCTCTGTCTCCCTCTCTCCCTTTTGTGCTGATGTTGGGAAAGAACACGGAGTCGATATGGAGGCCTGAATGGCGATATAAGAGCTAGGGAGAAAGTGCAGATATATTCTGCAACCAGTACAATAACTTCCATTTAAAATACGGTTCTTCAGAGCTGTCATGAAGAAGACAACTAATAGGTTCAAGCACACTGGGTTCTGCACTTTTTTGGGGCCACACTGTACAGCAGCCAGAGGCAGGAGGATTATGGTAAAGCTGAATGAACTCCACGGGGTCAGGGTATTGTGACAGTAGCATCAGGTGTGTCATAGTTGACTACAACCCAGTATCGAATAGGAGAAAATAATTAACAAAGCAGATAACCTTTAGTAAAATAATGGGCCTAAAGCAATCGAGTTCCACAATAAATGACTATGCTGGCTTTAAATACAAGTTAATATTATACCTCTTAATAGGGATGCACCGAATCCACTATTTTCGATTCGGCCGAACCCCTGAATCCTTCGCGAAATATTAGGCCAAATACCAAACCGAATCCGAACCCTAATTTGCATATGCAAATTATGGGTAGGAAGGGGAAAACCATTGTTTACTTCCTTGTTTTGTAACAAAAAGTCACACGATTGGCATCCAATTGATATGTCACTGATATAGGATCACCATACTCAGTTAATATATAGTGCTTCCCACCCTATCCTTGCTGTGTTTACTTCTCCACCCACCGTTTTGCTACTATCTCCTGGATTGTAGATGTGCCCAACATAGTTTATTTTTCTGTGGTTTTTGTTATTTTCTTTCTTTTTCTCTTTATTTAGTAATTTCTTATTCGCAAAGTATGCCTACGTGTTATGTGATCTGACGGTGTCTTTTGCTAATTTTTGTCTTGATATACCCCATGTTCAAGCACTGTATCTTATCTTATTCTTGAATTTTGTGCTTGCAGGATTCTCATGCTATTGTACTTTTGATATTTTGCGAAACACGTAAATAAAGAATTTATAAAAAAAAAAAGTCACACGATTTCCCTCCCTGTCCAGATTCAGATTCAGTTCGGCCAGGCGGTGCATCCCTACCTCTTAACAATATTATAATATTAAAGTGTTGATTTAAATGTACCTAAAACATAGTGCTAAAGTGACACTATTCTGTTTTCAGAATTAATCTACTTGGGCCCCAAACATGTCTGACAGACATTCTACATAGTAAATGATCCCAGGAGGGTATTCCCTCCCAGAGTTATTTTATAAAGGGGGTCTGCTCTGGCAGCTTCCTTTGTTTAAACATTCTAGACCACAAAGCAGTCTCTGCTCAGATATTAACTTCAGATTTAATCAACACAAACGTTAGAAAAATAAACACAACAGAAGGGCTGCAATAATTCTGAGAGGCAGAGGGCACACACACACAGTTTGTCACCACTTTTCACTATGGAACTAACTACAAATGGATGTGTAATGCTATTCTGACTACCCTTTGACTATTCCAGCGAAGCATGAATCACCAAGGTTTCTTTCTGAGCTGGGCCCTTGCTTTAGGCGGATCATTTATTGCTGAAACATTGGTGGTACAGCCCACTGAAGGTGAACTCCAAAGCTTGCCAATACCTTACACGTCATCACACTGTTGGAACACACTAAGGGCACTGAACCTCTACTTCTACCTCTTCTTCTGGAGCTGGAACTAAACACTGATTTACTAAATAACTCTGATCTGAATATCTTTCATTACCAGAGCTTCTAAATGCAAGTTCTAGCCTACTTCTAGACAGACTTCATTTTCAGGGGTCCCAGCTCCTCAATTTCCAAAGTTTTCCAAAGTACTCTTTTACTTCAAGACCCTCTCTCCTCTTGGGCCCACCCCAGGCTACCTACCTGCCTATTATACCACAAGAGGTTAATCCTTTGACATCCCTGAACCAGTGTATATACCACCCAGAGGAAATGCCTTACCAGGAAACTGCTACACCTCTTTCCTACCAATGTTTACACATACCAACAATAATCAAAACCAATCCATCAACAACGTACCTTCAATTTGCCCCCACAATACAAAAAAATTCTTCTTGGGACCCTGGCATGAGCCTTCAGGCTCTCGACTGCAACCAACCATCACACAAAACCCCACCCCTGTATCTGTGCCTTTACCTACCTGCTGCAAATAAGAAGTGAAAAGCTTAAAGGGGAACTAAAGTTTAACTAAAGAAGTAGCTAGAAATGTTTTACATTATGTTTTGTGCTTCTGTACCAGCCCAAGACAACTACAGCCCTTTAGCAGTAAAGATCTGTGTCTCCAAAGATGCCCCAGTAGCTCCCCATCTTCTTTCCTGCTGATTCACTGCACATGCTCTGTGCTGCTGTCACTTACTGAGCTTATGGACCCACTCACAATATACAGTACATATAGAATATAAATGGTACAATATAAGGCTGATTAGTAATTAATACAGATAATTACTACATGGCAACTCAGAAACCAGTGCAATTAGCATCAGAATTTATCAGCCCTGTAGTATCATCTTATATTACAGACAAACCTAATTTTCTGCTTGATAATTTGTGACGACCCCTAAGCTTAGCTTCTCAACAGCTGCTCAGAGCCCACTGAGCATGTGAGTGTCACAGACACTTTCCAAGATGGTGACCCCCTGTGACAAGTTTGAAGTCCTGGATCATTGCTGCTATTGACAAGCTGAAACTTTAGGCTGGTGCAATAAGTTCAGTATATAAAATGTCATGTTTTTAGCCACATTAATTCACTAACCGGCAAAAATTTTCCAGCGATGGCTTCGCGCACATCGCAACACTTCGCCAGGCGTAAATTCGCCTGGTTTGGAAGAACCAAAGTTGCGCACAGGGTACTGAAATTAAGCTCAGCGAAATTATGCTCAGCAGTTCAAAGTAACGCTAGCTCTGGCTAATTTGCATATGGCGTGCAGTTAAAGTACAATGGCAGTATATGCTGCAGCAAATACATTACACTACACAAGGCCAGGGAACCTTAATAAAATTATATAAAGTTGTTATATTGCCCTACACATGAGCCCACAGTATAGTTTAGGTGCCATATGTAAGCAAATGTAGGGGGGAAGGAGGGTACCCCAAAAGAAAATTACGATCTTTTTCAGTCTATCACCCTTTAAATAGGAAAAAAAAACAGCGTTTTTTGGGGTTTAGAAAAATTTTCAACTTTTTTTCGAAGAACTCCTATCTACTCTATTGCACTTCCCCTGGTCTGAGGTGGCAAAGGCAAGTCTGGCGATAGAGGTAACGGTCAGTAAAATCACAAACTTAGTGAATTTGCACAGTAACACTCTTTCACCAGACCAAAAATTCGCCTGGCGTTAGAGTGCGAAGTTGCGCCAGCTACCATTAGTAAATCGGTGAAGTGCCGAAATGACGTCACGCTAGCCAATTTTCACCAGCGTTAGCCACTTCGCCCTAGTAAATTTGCCCCTGGGGTTTAGTAGTTAAGTCCAAAATCAGAATGATCCTGAGCCCATGTTTCCTCTATTCAAGTCCCTTGTGCTACTGGGTGTACCATTTATTAAGATAAGTTAGTAAACGAGCCTTAGTGAGCCCAAATAAAGGTGTGTTTAAATGTAATTGCTCAATATAAAAGTAACTGGAATAGTCCCAATGCAATAGCATGCAGGCCAAGGATATCATATTGCCTTGACTTTAAACTGACATTCCTTCAATCCTACCTGGATATGGACATTTGTTATCCTTGTCCCACATGCTATAGCATTGAGACTGTTATTTTGTTATTTTTATACAGAGCAGTTACATTTACACAGGGCTGCCCACGCCATTATTCAGGCTCACTATGGGCCACATTTGTGAGGGTGTTTGAAAAAACAGACTTGAAATACACCAGACATTCCTATTTTAATACCATGGTACATGTAAAATCACACCTAAGTTGTGTTATTTCATGCAAATGTGTAGCTAAGTATAAAATTCTGACATTTAAAAGATGTGTTAGTTGGAAAAAAAAAAAGCCGCGTAAATAGCGGTAGCGCCAACACTTTTCACACAGCATTTACACCGATTTTTATGCCAGATATACTCTGTCCCATTGGCTACAATGGGTTTCACCAGGACTAGAGTGGAAAAAAGTAATGGCATACTTTTAGCAGCATGTAAATGGTCAAACATCCAGAATGCTTGGGAAATGGGGTTTCCTGATAATGGAGCTTTCTGTAATTTGGATTCTCCAAAGTCTGCTAAACATTAAATTAAAATATAGAGACATGTAGCTTAGTTACCAGCTTAGTTTATCATTACAGAAAAAAAGGACATTGTGTTTAAAAATTGCAATTATTTGCTAAACATTTAGTCTATGGGAGATGGCCTTCCTGGATAACTGGTTTGTGGCTGTTTGTAATGATTTTTTTCCATGATCACAGTACATAATGTTACTCTTACAAATATGCTATGTACATATATATGTATAGCTCAAGGCATACTTACTAATCTAGGTGCAAAAGTGCGATAACCCTTAGCAGCCAATCAGTCATTTGTGTAATTAGTCTAACGTGCACTTGAGTGATCATAGTTAATTAATAACTGATTCATTGTGCATTTGAGCACTTTTGCACCTATGCTAATAAATAAACAACTCCGAGGAGGTATTTCACTTTCCCAAGGTCACTGACAAGTCTCACAATCAGTAACTCGACCCAAAACACTCTGTACTGAACGACTGGAAGGCCAATTTATTTAAAATTCTAATTTGTGTGGTTTAAGGGCCGAACGCTTTTGTAGGATGGTGTCGGATCGACAAAACACAGCCTACAAGGCGAATGTTGTTTCATGGGTTACAATATAATAGGACTGATACAAAATTCAGATGCCTAAACTGCATGTAAAATCTTCCATCCGACATGACACGACTGTTGGATGTGAGCTCTGCATGCGGCAAGATAAAAACGGACGGTGTCGGAAAGAATTTTTTTCATTGAAATATATTGACTATCGCATGAACAAAAGACTCCATCCGACTTTATCCGCAGCATGTTGCATTTTACCTGCGTTCATCGCATACATGCGTTTGTGTGAGTACAGCCCCATTGACAATAATTCAGTGTGTCTTCTCCTGCGTTGCAATTTCCTCCGTTCAGCCGCAGGGAAGCGCACAAACAAACGCCCGCCTAAGAGCTTAACTCTACAAGCGTTTCTGTCGGATGGTGTGGGATGGACAAAAAATCTGATGAAAAGCGTTCGTGGAGTTTTGCTCACGTGGGATAGATTTTATCTGATCCTCCATGCAACGTCGCACAACAGCACAAGATTTATTGGGACTCTATAAAATGTGATCCCCTAGGCTAGAACGTCGGATAAGAAAAAGTTGGATGGAGTCTTTTCTTCATGCGTTTACATCTGAAAGTCAATATATTTCAATGGAAAAAAAGTCTTTACGACATGTTGTGTAGGATGGCAAACGCAGGCGTCACGTCGGATGCGACAGAAAAGTTATAGCATTGTCGGATGGTGTTGCGGAATTGATCTGATGCGACACGACTGTCGGATGCAGATTCTGCACACTGCCGGGCAGAGTTACATATGGTTGAATATCGAGGGTGAATTAACCCTCAATATTCGACTGCCGAATGTAAATCCTTCGGCTTCGACTATCGGGGACCTTCCCCATAGGCTAACATTGCACCTTGGTAGGTTTTAGGTGGCGAAGTAGGGGGTCGAAGTTTTTTTTTATGAGACAGTACTTCGACTATCGAATGGTCGAATATTCAAACAATTTTTAGTTCAAATCGTTTGATTCAAAGTCGAAGTCGAAGGTCGAAGTAGCCAAAAAAAACATTAGAAATTCGAAGTATTTTTTATTCTATTCCTTCATTCGAGAAAAGTAAATGTGCCCCTGCGTCTGCATCTGACAGTCGTGTCGCGTCGGATCAATGCTGCAACACAATTCGACAATGCATTCACGTACCTTATTTCCGTTGCATCCGTTTTGAAGCCTGCATTTTTGCGCAGAGCGTCGAATTGCTCCAAAATCGTCCATCGAGTTCCTCCCTTATATGTAGTTTATACAACAGATTTTTCTATCCCATGCGACCCATGCGACACCATCAAACTTGTCGGATGCGTTTTGTCCATCCAACACCATCCTACAAAAGTGCTCATGGAGTATAGCCCTTAGAGGCTTTTTTCTACCTCGACTAAACTTACCTTTTAAAGGACCAGCAACATAAAAAAAATTGTTTGTACAAATCGAAAAATAAAAAACCAAGACACTTTAACTTTAAATTCTTTATTAAGAATAACCAATTCTCTGCTTGTGCTCCTCTTCAGAAACGACAGTGCGACAACTATCGTACAGCGCTCGATTTCTCCTCCCTGGCTTCTTCCTATAGAAGGCAGGGAGGAAAAATCGAGCGCTGCATGATGGATCACAAACAGAGAATCGGTAAGTTATTTCTTAATAAAGACTTTTTATTAAGTACAAACTAATTTTTTTTTAAAAAAAAAATATGTTACTAGGCTTTTCAAAAAGCATAATTGCCTACATTTTTATGTATTAAAAGATCTCCATATATAAATCACAAATGAATACAAATGTGGACAGAATCAGATTAAGAATACAGAAACCTAAAAATCCTCATTTTCATAAGAATTTACATGCAATTACTAAAGAACCCCGAAAACCTCTAAAAAGCTTAAAGCAAAGAACGATTTTAGAATCCCTGAAGGTCAGCTCCATTGACTTCTACATGATTTTGCCAGCTTTGAGATGGATACGTTTTGTATTAAAGTTTTATGTGGTTTTTGTACCTAATAAATACATTTTTTGCGGTTTCAAACAATTAGTTAAATACATGGTTTTTAGTGGAAATAATTTCAGTTTGGGAAAATGAAAAAGAAAATATGACCATTTGTAAATCGGCCCCTGAGTGTTTCTGAGCAGAGCAGAATGTGGATACAAAAGACCCTGTGGCTACTGGGGGGACTCAAATTAGAGGTTTTGATGGGGTATTTACAATATATATCTACAAAACATATTGGGGGTTATCTAATGCCCAAGGACAGTAACATGGCAATCAATCAGCAGGTCGAATTTACTAGTCACCTGTTTAAATGCAAACATCCTATTTGTTGCCTTGGGTTACTGCTACTGGGTAGTGATGGGCGAATTCGAGAAACGGCGTCCGTTTTTTTACGCCGGCGGCCGTTTTTTCTCGCTGGTGGCGAATAGCGTAAATTCGCCGCAAATTTGCGCC
The DNA here is from genome assembly GCF_017654675.1 of Xenopus laevis. Classification (NCBI taxonomy): domain Eukaryota; kingdom Metazoa; phylum Chordata; class Amphibia; order Anura; family Pipidae; genus Xenopus; species Xenopus laevis. Next base: position 34,396,625 of record NC_054376.1, read on the forward strand.
TGGCGAATAAATTCGCCCATCACTACTACTTGGCAGTGCCTTATATTACATATGGGGGTAGATGTCTATATATCTAATGGTTTCAAATGATTAACCCTCCTCCCCAAAAAAATGGTGTAAAATAAATGTCAAATTTCTAGCTTGACAAAAAGGCCCTGTATATGCCCGAAACATTGCCACTTCTTCATGAGCAAATAAAGATCCTTCATTGGTTCAAGTGTATCAGTAGTGCCATTTGTGATTGCTCTTGAAATAAGACATAAGAATGGGCTCTCACCCCTGTCACTTTCCTACTTGGCACCAGATAGAATGTTGTCCCATGGGACATCAGGGTAGTAACACATCTAGTGATGGACGAATTTCTCCCGTTACACTTTGAAGAACAATTTGTGAATTTCCCACAAAATTCACAAAACGGTGATGCTTTTGAAGCCGGCGTCCGTTTTTGATGCCAGCGTCCGTTTTTTTGGACGGCAGTTTCGCAAATGTATTTGCCGAAGGCAAATTGCGGGAATTCACACCTGGCGAATAAATTCGTCCATCACTAGTGAAAAAATCATGAAAATCAGAAAGTTTCCCGAAAAAAAAATTGTAAAAATCGGAAAGTTGCATGAAAAAATTGAGAAAATCGAAAATTTTGCGAAAATAATTGTGAAAATCGAAAATTGCTGAAAAAGTCACTCATATCAATTGTGACGGTGGCGTAAAAGTTAATGGGCATCCGAATAGTGAAGACACATGGCGATTTTGAGGCTAGCGACTTTTCAGACGCATGTCCAGAATCTTTTTGAATTTTGGCGAGAGATTCGCAAATGTATTCGCCGGTGGCAAAACGCAGAAATTTGCTGCAAATTTGTGCCAGGCGAATTCATTCACCCATCACTAAACACATCCCTAAGAACCCCATTATGAACTGCTGTTGACCATTAAGGCTGAAAAAAGGCTAAAAGTCTGAATATGGTCGGCTTAATTCATTTTGGACCTGGAACTATGGGTAGGACGTTTTCGGCACGATCCGACGTGCTGCATGGTGTCGCAGCGTTGGTCCTTTTTGTCGCAGTGCGTCGGATCGTGTTGAAAACATCCATGTAGTCCTACCCTGTTGCTTCAGTCTAGGGTTCAGCTGTAATTCAGTGACCCGGGAATGAATGATCAGTATGGTATATACTACTGCATAATCAACTGTTCAATAAAGTGCAAAAGTGAACCCTACTTACAGATGAAAATTTTCAGCTGAGGGGGATGTTGCATGGAACAAGAGAAGTACAAGACAGAACTTCAATAAAAGTATAATTAACTCCTTCAGTGCTGGCTCTTTTACAAATGAGATCATTATGTAAGGCTTCTGTGCAATTAAAGCCACATATATAATTAACTGATCCGCTGAGTGACAGGAGCTCTACATGACTGCAGTGGTTTCAAATCCACATGTAGTTAGTGTCATTGGTGCTGACAGGGAGGAAATGGAGTGTTCTCTGCAATATCAGAGCCCCCAAATTCCAACCAGATGATCACAAGGAGAGACGAAGAGAGAGAAGGAAGCGTTTGATCTCTTCTGTGTTGCTCTGTCACCAGTCTGATATCAGAGAGGTGTGAATCAAAGAGGGGTTTGTACTTTTGTGACTTTGTATTTCTGAGCCTGATACATTATTGTTTTTTTTTTTAACAAGACACACTGTCATGTAGCTGGGAAGAGTTCAAATGCCCTGTCTGATTAATTATCCTTTTCTGAAACAGAATGGAAGGCAGAGGGCAGCTCTTGAGCTGAAGCCTCTTTTTTTTTGGCAAATCACTTAAATTCGGGGGTTGTTATATTGGTAGTTAAATAAAACTAAAATCGGACAGAGGGAGCGAAGTTGTAAAATCCAATTAGAATTATATGAACACCCAGTCATTATTTTGTTCTTTTGTTGTTGTTTCTCAAAAGTAGTGATAAGGAAATCTGTCCATTTTCGGGCAAATAAATTCCGAAACCGAGAAAATTCGCAAGACGGCGAAACACGTTTAAGTCCACGGATGACATTATTGTAGCAAAAATACATTAAAGTCTATGGGTGACATTTTTGTCTTCCGAGTTGTACATTTTTGACGCAAGTCAACTTACAACGTGGCGAAGTCCCAAAAAGCGGATTTCCAGAAAAGCCAAAAGACCCGAAGCCACGAAAGGAGCAGAACTTGAAGTCCCAATGCCGTGAAAAGACCCAAAGTCACAAAAGGATCCAAAACTAAAGTTCTGAAGCCGTCACAAAAGGAGACAATTTTGAAGTTCTGAACCCGCAAAAAGAAACAAAGACACAAAAGGAGCCAAAATTGAAGTTCTGAATCCATGAAAAGACCCAAAGTCATGAAAAGAGCAGAAGTTGAAATACTGAAGTTCTACTGAACACCAATGTGTGTTTTTTATTCCATTAAACTGTTGGCCACCAATGTATTATTTTAATACTCTATAGGCCCCTGCCAACAATGTTTTTTTTTAAAAATATTCTCTGGGGCCCAAATGTTTCTTTGTAAGGGGGGACCCTAGTGCCAATGATTTTTTAAAAAAACTTTTATGGGGACCCTGGTACCAATGTTTTTTTTTACTTATAGGGGGGTCCTGGTCACCAATTTTTTTTTTAACCTGTAGGGAGGCCCTGACCGGTGCCACAGTTTTTTTTACTTATAAGGGGGCCCTGACCATCGATGGCTTTTTATAACTTGTGTGTGTGGAGGTTTACCGGTTTTAGCGCTGATGTCTGTGTGGTCTTTTAACTGTGCTGTGGGCAGGATCTGGGGTGGGGCTTGGGGACTGGGGTGGGTGGAGCTTGGGGTGCTGATGTGGACGGGGCCCATGGTGCCCCAAAAATTTTGTTGTACGGGGCTCAGCAATTTCTAATGTCGGCCCTGGTTCCACCCATCGGCCAGTCCTAAAGTAAATTAAAATCCTCATAAAATCTCTTAAAGGGACATACTCCCTGCTCATTGCCCTATCTTCAAGCTCATTTCCTCAATCAATTAAAAACCCATGCCACTGACAATGGTCCATTACTGTTTTTTTTTTTTTTAAAAAACGTTATTGTTTCTACACAGTAAATGGAGTGAGATGACATAAGGTCTCATTTAATGACTAAATCATTATTAAGCTATGGGGATAGTTAATACCTCTGGTCTATAATGCAAGGTGTAAAGTGCAAAATAAATTGGTGCCATCTTCCATGTTTTTGCATTATGTTCCCTGCCCTACAGGTCTCTGCAGCAGAATGAATGAATGTGCCGCACATATCGTGCCCCCTACCCATCCCCTAACTTGAATATTATTAAGATGTGCAAGTTAGGGAGTGCTGGCAGATGCAGGCCTCAGAAGAGCTCTGTACTTACCATCAGTCCTATAGTGTTGACGCCCGATCGCACATTTGCACTTGTGCCCTGCGTCTCTGTAAATTACCCTTTATACGATAAAAAAAATCATCATTACAGATTCCTATAAAACTCGCTAAACACAGGCATATATTTTCTGCCTGCCTGTCCTGTTCATTGCACAGAATTTTCTGAAATAGAGTAAGAGACCCATAACCATGAACCATAGGTGTCACATAGACAAAGGGAATTATTTATTGTAAAACATTTAAAAAAACACATTTCAGTAGGCTGCTGAGGGTGCTGTGCCCTGGAAGCATAGCCAGTTGCATGGTCATGAATCTTGATGGTCACATCCAGTGGAAGGGTCTCTCCTTGTTGTCCTATCCCACCGGAGCTTGGCTGGTCAAGTTTTTTGTCCTGGGGGCCCAGACACTGACTGGTAGTAACATGAGCATATAAGTATGATAATATAGTCACCTAATCAGTATAGATTACAACATTTCATAAGGCACTATCACCACAAATCACAAAGATCATCACAAAGATGCTGAGACTCCTGTAAGGAGCGTGTCTGTATGCCACTGAACTACGCCACTCAGTTTGTTGGCACTTTATAAATAAGCATCAGCCTTCACTTATTGATTTATAACTGTGCTTTTAAATTCAGCAATACATAGAAAATTGCAGTTTATGGCTTCTCTGACAGTGAACGGCTTTGCTAAATGAAGAAGATAAACACTGCTTATTAGCCACGAGAATTAGACTCTGGATAACTGAGGCTTCTTCTCTCCCATACCTCTTGAATGGAAACATCCTGCAGTCATTGGCAGGCCTTTGATGCGAACTTGTACTCCTGACATGTCTGCTGGGGAAGTCATTTCCAAATAAACCGCACTCCTTCAAAAGGCCTCGTAATTACCTTCGGGAATCAGGCACAAGACTTATGGAAAATCTGACTTAAGGCCTGGGAACTACATTCAAATATGTTACAGACCATTTGACCATCAAACACAGTTCCCTAGGGTGTCTTTGGACAGTGCAATTAGAAATTATTATTTCTGCAAAACCCAATTGCTTTTGATCGTTTCTGAAATGGCCTAAGCTGTTTGGCCCGGACGGGATCTGTTCTTTGCCATTTAAAGCTGCGGACAGGAAGTTTGCGTTCTTGACATCTGTTCCAAATTAGTTCCTTCTACATTTTTCCATTCTTCTTCCCATCTCATTTCGGCTGCTGTTAGAAATTAAACCAGACACATCCACCGACTTGGGGAATTTCAAATGTTCTCACTGATTCCCCTGTCAACGGCCTTGTCTTTCAGCACTTCCCATTTAAGCACTTATTTCACTTGTGTATCAAGAAAATGAGAACTGCTTTCCACGAGGAGAAGGCTCAAGGCAAATCCCACCCATTCATTAGAAAAAAAAAAAAAAAAAAAAATATATATGTATATATATATATATATATATATATATATATATATATATATATATATATATATATATATATATATATATATATATATATATATATATATATATATATATATATATATATATATTATTTATGGAAATACTTTTTTATTTTTACATCTGAGGAGTGCAGAACTTTTGGTAATTCCTTCACAGTCCTATCTATGATGGAGAACTTTTTTTAAAGGATCTTATTTTTGCATTTTACAAGTATAACGTACATTAACAGATAAAGCAAAGCAAGGAATTATAATTAACGGGTAACATAGTATGGTACACAGTGATATTTTTAATTTTCAGTACTGGCTAGTGAGTCAATCCAGGGTCTCCATCTTTTATCAAACTTATCAGGGACTCCCCTCGCAAGGTATGTTAGTTTATAGAGTTCTAGTTGTTTGTTCACTAAAGCTTTCCATCTTGACACAGTTGGAAGAATAGGGCCCATCCATGTTATTGCCACCAATCATTTTGCATAGAACAAAAGAAACAACAATAAGGCACATGAGTGTGTATTGGGTAGTAGATCACATATAGACCTTTGGTCATAGTATATTAGGCAGTGCTAGTTCTCGAGCAAGGAAATGAAAGACATTTTGTCAATAACTATAGACCAGGGGGCTTTCCCAGATAACATGTATGTATGTACCAGTATCAACTCTGATTGTGGAGAGGGTCTTTTCCCATCCAAAATAATTTTTGGGAGGGTGAGATAGACCTGGTGCATAATTTTATAATGGATCAGGTGATCCCTCATACTAATAAGTGATTGTTGTAAATCTTCCCACTCAGAATCATCCAGTGGTGATCTGAGGGTTTCCCATTTCAATTTGACTCTGGGGAGTGGGTCAATAAATGTATCTAGTAAGAGCTTGTAGGTACTAGACACTATATTTTAGGAGCTAGGATATATCTCTTGGATTGGATCTGTCTTAGATGGATGTGTCTCAATTGTAAGTATTGGAATTGGGGCAGGTTGTCTCATTCCATATGTTCTTGTTTTTTGTTCTTTGGTTTTTGTTTTAAAGTGATCTCCTTGGAGTATGTCCTGACTTTCTGTTGCACCCAAAAGTTTACATCTGGAATAGCTTTAAATTTGAGAAGTCTAGAGTTAAACCATAAGGGGGTTGCCAGGGACAATAGCTTCTCCTCAGGGTCTACAATTTTGTGTAAAAGTTCCCAGGTTTTAAGCATAGCTGCCATGACTGGTACCAGCTGCTGGAGGTCCCTTCTATGTCTATGAAAAGTGTTGCCCAGTGCTTCTATAGATCCTACCGATACAGCGTCTAGTAGAATAGCAGGGTTTTCGGTATCAAATTGGAGCCAATCTCTAGCATGGGACAGTTGTGTTGCAAAATAGTATAATGTACAGACAAAGTAAAAGACCCAAGTGCTCAGCACTGGCAATAAGAGGCAGCCTAGCTAAAGACTGAGTTTTGTTCGCCCAGATGAAAGTGGTGGTTGTTTTATTATTTGTGTTCAGAATGGTCTAAGGTATATAGGCAGGTGCATTATGGAAAATATATAATAGCTTTGGTAGGTATATAATTTTAAGAATGTTTATCCTGTTGATTAGAGTGAGAGGGAGTTTGGTGCAAATGCCTAAGTAGAGTGACATTTTATTAATGATCGGGAGAATTGAGCTCAATAAACTTAGGTCTTTGTGAATTGTCATACCCAAATATTTAAATGTATTTACTGAGAGAAGCTGGAGTTCTGGATGAACTGTTTCAGAGGGAAATTCGTCTACTTGGAATATGGAGAGTCCAGAATTTACTAATTTACATTATTATTGATAAAGCTTCTCCTAATGAGGTGCATGGATCTGCTAGGTATAATAACGTATCATTCACATACTATGATGTGAATACTATGATATCTTTTCTTCTACCCCTTGGAATCGTAGGCCTTGAATGCAGTTGGAATTTCTTCATTACATTGTTTTATATCTTTACCAGACTTTGGGATCACAACTTTGATCAATTTTTTCATTTAAGGTGGTAGTTCGGGGCTGTCATAGACTTTTTTGAAAGTTCAGTTACTTGATATTCTCATTGTACCACTCAGCCAGGAGACCATCTAAGCATGGGGCTTTATAAGCTTGCATGGAGAGCATTGCTTCTGCAAGTTCGAGCTCAGCTATGGGGGGGTCCAAGTAGTTGGCAATGGAGAACTTTGGCACAACTGAGGACGACCTGGTGGATCAACCAAATGAAGAATTATATGAACCTGAGTATTTCGAGAAGCCTACCCTCACTCTGCTTAACTACCATACACAACACCACATACAATACCACATTTCTCACCCACTTAATTCGATTTTGCCCACTCCCACACCTTGTGTATTACTCCCTTCCCTTTAGAGTGTATGCCTAGGGCCTTCCTCACCTTTTGTACCTGTATTCATTGTGATGTATGTAACTCCATATGTTCTATGTATATAATTCATGTGATTTAGTTGTATAATCACATTTACTTTACAGTGCTACGCAATTTGTTGGCACTATATAAATACATGTTAATAATAATAATAATAATAATAAATATCTAGGGTCATCTAGAACAACTTCAACAATGCAGTTTTCTTTGCTTACTCATTATATTTGTTCAGCATTCCTTTTGGCTGTGATTTGCTGTCAACTGTTAGGGTCACCTATACGTCCCCTACTTTCCTGCCTATATGATCCCTATAAAAAATAACAGTCAATCCTCAGGAACTCAATCAGTCAGAGGTGTTATGCCCTTGTCCATCCCTTGGATCATGTCACATTCCCCCCGCCTCCCCATAGCCAAGGCCTAAGACTGGTGCCTTGGCTAATAAGGGTAGGCTTGTGTAATTGACCCACAGCAATGATGCTTCAGCACCTGGCTGCCTATGGTCCTTTTACTCCCAAGGTGGCATCAGCAATAGAAAATTCTATCATTGTCTTCATGGCATGTATATTTTGTATATTTTTGTTTATGAAACGCTACTTATGTACATAGCACTGTATATCAGAACAGTAAAATGATAGAACAATAGAAAGAGTCATTACAATAATAAATACAAATAAATACAAAGTGAAGTTATATTAAAGACTAATGGCTAACCCTCATATGGTTACCTGTTATCCCCATCCTCTTACAGTAAGCAGTATTAAAGTTCTACATTCAATTTCAATTTATAAGAGTTCAGACTTGGCCAGAATTTCAGGTATTAAATATCCACAACTATACTGAAATATAAATTCCAGAGGGACCTTGTGAAAGTGTTTGTGCTGTACTGTATCTTAAATAAGAGTGATCACTTTAATCACAAACTGAAAGTGCTTAAGTGTATGCTACCTAATGTGAAAGTTTAGCATTTAATATTGAATTGCAGGGTATAGGTAATAAAAGCATTTACCAAGCACTGAATTAACAGGGGTGATTGCCATTACAAGCACTCAACCTTTAAAGTGCCTTCTCTTGATTGCATATTCTATCAAAATTAAGTATGCTGTTTTCCATACGCCGTCCCGTGTAAGTGCATCTTGCAACTCACTACCGATGGCAGAGGTAAATGTCTACATTTCCCTGCTGTTTTTGCTTGAGCTACCAGAATATTTCAGAGGCCTGTGGTCCATCTCCCAGGAAACTCAGATAACTCTATGTGCCTTTCTTCCTAAACCGTTTCAGATACACAATACATCAAGATCTGTGCCCATGACACTGAAGGTGACCCCCGCTGCCGTTTAATGACACAATACATAATCCTTAATGAAGTCACAATCTTCTTACTCTTCCTCACCCTGTCTGAGGCAGGTGATTTATGACTGCTTCTCAATGTTGTGCCCCCGTTTCATTTCATTGTGACAAAGTGCCTGAGATGATTATCTTTCTGATTAAGCCCAACATATAAAATATGGCCTTTCTGGGAGACTTTTGTTGGTGCCAAGTAACTTCCCAAAATCAACAAAATATGAACACAATTGCAATTATATCGTATATGGCATAACAGATAATATTCTACTCCGAATATTTTTTTCATTTTTGCTTAACATAGCAAAGCACCCTGTTTTTTTGTACTTTTCATCATGCCAGTAAATTTGCATAATGAGGTGTGAGGCTTCCTGAGATGAAGAGCAAAGAGTTAGTCTATATATATAATTAAATGGCAGTCCATAGCTGTTCCCTGAAACAGCCCTAGCTTGTACCTTCTCCAGAAAACCTACGGCAGGTGTTAAGTACAGGACACCTACAATACTGTGCTCTGTAATCCAACACGGGGTTCAGAGTGCATCAGCAGCTCCAGAAGGCCTGGATGCAAAGGGCCATGCAAATGGACCAGGCTGATGGGACAATGGGAGAAAGCCTGGTGGGCCCAGCTTTCATGGGCCCTGCTAACCCAGGCCTGCTGACTCTACCAGCAGGATCCTGGCCTGCTCTTTCACCCAGGCTCACTACTGTGGCCAGACCATCCCCTTTCACCATCTGGACTGTCCCATCTTCTCACCCAGACTGCCCATTTCCCTGCCTGAACCGCCCTCTCTCCCCAACATAAACATCCCCTCTTGCTGATCATAAGAGGAAAGGAAGGTAAATATGTACAGGGAGGGGTGGTAGAAGCCAGACCCTTGAAGTCAGTATTTATTACTTTTTTAAAGCTACTTTATTTCTATATTTTTAGCCAATAACCTATTAATACTGGCTATCTGATTCTGCATTCAGCACAGAAACCTCCTCTAACGTCCTTGAAGGAAACATTGAAGCCAACCCTCTACGTGTAACCATTCTTATCTGTTCCCTCTAGATAAGCAGCATCATCCTGAAGCAGCTTGTAATTTTCTTGGTGACAAAGGGTCTGGGATAGATTTGTAGCACTGCCACTGTATGTTTTACTGCACCAATTTCTGTATGCTCTTGGTAGGTTTAACAGACTGGAATAAGACATCTTGGAGAAGATGACGGAGATCATTTGTCAAGAACACATTAAAGCAAGATTGTCACCTTATTACTAGCAACAACACAAATTGTTTTTGTGTTATTGCCCATTTTGCAGACCATCTCACCTTAGCTGCAACAGTCTCATGAGTATCAATGGAGGCTTGTTTGTCACCCCAACAGTAGCAAATGCATAATATACATGGCAGTGGTAGCCCTTTGAATACTGCTTTGTCTAAGGAAGCTTTGGTCCCCAGTTGCAGTCTGTTTAGTCCTAAAATCATTCTTTTGAATAGTGACTGCTTAGTGCTGCCCATGTGCAGCAGCACGGATCTTAGCAGCATGATGGCTTTTGCAGCAGATTCATACATATATGTAGTGGCTATATCGATTCACATAAATTATGACTTACCCCTTTAAAAAATGAATCTTTGGGCCTTCCCTATAACATTCTTTGCATTTTTGATCAAGTGAGGCTGCTGGGAATTGTAGTTCAGCAGCATCAACAAGCCTTTGGTTAGTGGTGTCTCTATAACTCACTCATATTAAAGATATATTTAAGGCAAAATATAAAAAAACCTTGCATAAAAACATATTTCTTTATGCTCGTAACAGAAAAGTAGCTTGAATGCACAATTTTCAGATGCTGTAAGAGGGCGCAGGGAGTACTACCAGAAATCCAGGTCATATATAAGGAGCCAGCTAAATGAAAGCACATTATCGGCCAATAAACAGCTCATCCATTAGCGGCCAGGCTCCTGAATAATATAGCACTCTCATATTGCCATAATTTATACTGCTGACTGGAGAATAGACAAGATTATTACAGTGAGGGATCCTGGAAGGCACATGATGCATGAGGAGGCCGCATTGATCTTCACACAACAGGAAGGTGTCTAGACTGGAGATGTATGGCTTGTGCTTTGTGAGCAGGACATATTTCATGTTCAATGGCCTAATGGAGTAACAGAACTGTGATGGATGAGTTGTCAACATGCACTGGCACTGCAGTTATTAGATAGAAGGCTCCAACGCTGACCTTTTATCTCTCCAGCGTTCTTCAGTCACTTCACGTGACCTTGTTTAAAGCAGCTGAGCTTTTTGCAAAGAAACATTATTAAACTACAGTAATGTCTGATTAGGACAAATGGCAACACTATAAAAGGTAAAACCGCATCAGTTTTCACTGTGCCATCTTTATTTAAGTAACCTCTGGTCTCTTTGTAATAAAGTCGTCAATTATGAGAAATCTAAGTTTCAATTCTCACCTGGCTCTGCAGTGCAGGCTCTCCAGGACAAAATAGGCAGATGACTATTATCTCATTAGGTTTGTAGGGTTGTGTACACAAGTAACTGCTGATAAAGTTGCAGTGTGCTAAGCCAAGGTCCCTGTTAGATCATGTCCTGGTTCCATTATGCCAATCACAGTAGATTTCTCTCACAGTGGAATAATGCTGATGTAACTGTATTCTACATTCTGGTTGGCCAGGCAAAGCACTTATAGAGGCTACCAACTGCTATAATTGTAACTGTAAAGGGTAAAACAAGTCTAGGACATCCACACATCTGTTTTTGCCACTCCTTTTAACCCTGTGTCCTGGGATCTGAAAGTTTGGGTATTTTGCAAAAAATGGTTTATTAATGAAATCTGCTAGCCATAGAAAGGACCCCTATAGAGTATAGGAACATATTTGCCTGTTGTTATGCTGGTTCTGTAGTACTGTGGTGTATTATCATGTGTTAGTGACCAGCAGTCTTTACTACGATAAGGAGAGAGCATTTGCAATGGAGGGTACCACCCATGAGGAACCACCACTACAATGAAAAATGCTATCTACCATTTCCCTGTGTATACACATCTACAGTAGTAAGTGTAGGTACAAAGAGAGGTGGTGGAAAATCTGTATACATTTATTGTTGAGTTGGGAAAAATTGGAATTTTTTTAACCCAATATTAAGCTATAGAAAGTAAAGGCATGTATCCACCCTACTTTCAGTATCAGGCCACTGAAATTGCAAGAAAGAAAAGGGTAGAATTCACAGCGCTCTATTCGTAAGAAGGATTTGCAGAAAACATCAGATTGAAGTTAAAATTAAACATGTAACTTGTGTGGGTAGCAGAAGGAATTCATAACTTGCAAATTAATAGCAAATGAGACAAACAGTTCCAAACAGTTTCTATCTAACAATGGAATCCCAAAATGGAAAGCCTCAGAACATTAATAATTCAAAATTAAAATGAAATTAATTTAAAAAAAAAAAGAAAAACATTAAACAAAGCCAAGCTGTAGAATTTAAAGAGAGAAAAGATTAAAGAGAGAAAGATTCTAGGTAATAAATGTGTGGATAAAATGCAAATAAATTAAACAGAGTGCAAGTTATCAGAAAACAATCCTAAACTGTCATCTACTATAGCACCATCTGCAACTAATACTAGACTTATTGATGGAATTATCAGTAACGGGACAAGACCTTTAAAAGCATGTCACAGCTGGTAAGAGGTAAAACGAGCACATCAGTGTGTATGGAGGCTTAGTAGACAGTGGGGAAGGGGGGGCAGAGGGATGTTATTCTGGCAACAGCTACAGTTAGGAAAGCAATGAATGCACTATTTGGGGATTTGGTCAAATCCTTCATAAAAGATTCTGCTCAATACTGAATCAAATCCAAACTCTAATTTGCACATGGAAATTAGGAAAGGTTAAAAAAAATAAACATCCTTGATTATGTGACATAAAGTTAGGAGAGTTTAAGGATTTGGATTCGATTTGGGCCAGGCACTTGGATTTTGCTGAATCTGAACTGAGCTGAAAAAGACAGAATCCCAAGTCATATCCTTCAGATAGAGGGCATTGTATATACGCTGATATACAGATTATATGCTGTGCTTCTTCATGCTACACATTAGACACTGCCTAATGTAGAGGAACTCTGAGACAGCATAACAGAAATCTGAGAATTGCTCAAAAATCAAGAGTAACACCAGTTTACTGTACAGAATGCTAGCTCTTCCTCCTCCTAAGGCTTGCATTCTTCTATCATCCATCAGACTTTCAGGAATCAGATATTTTCAACCACTGGCTTGCGGCAATATGGTCTTAAAGGTGAACCAACCCTTGCTAATAAAAATCCCTACCCCCCTTCCCTACATAGACCCCCTCCCTGCTCCCCCCCAGCCTAGGTGATACCTTTGGTAAATGCCCCTATCTCTTTACTTACCCCTCAGTGCAGATTCAGGGCATCGGAGTTCACGGGCACCATCTTCTTCTCTTTGGGTCTTCTTCTGGCGCTTTGGCAATTTCCGTGGCTTTCAGCGAATGCGTAGCTGTCGTGAAACAGAATATTGCTCCAACTGCGCATGCACCATTACGCTGCTCTCTTCCTGAAGATTACAGAAGAGAAGAAGATGATGCGCTGAATCTGCACCAAAGCAGAAAAGAGTTAGGAGTATTTACCAAAGGTACCACCTAGGCTGGGGGGGGAGCAGGGAGGGGGGGTCTATGTAGGGTAGGGGGTAGGGATTTTTATTAGCAAGGGTTTGGTTCTCCTTCAAGTTCAAATTGAACCAGATGGGTTTGCATGGGTTTCCTCAAGGTATTTGGTTTCCTCCAACCTCCAAAAAATTACAGTTAGGCTAATTGGCTCTTGAGAAAATTGACCATAGTGTGTGTGTGTGTGAATGCGATAACAGAAAAAAAGACTCCAAGAGCTACAGAAAGAATTTCTAGGATTTAGAAGCATGGGTAGCAACAGTGTCATCATAAATATAGCTGAATTATTAACTTCAAAACCAACATTCTACAAGTCAGTAGGAGCTGTTACTAAACATCCCTGCAACTCGCAAATTTCAAACCCAAAGCTGTCATCGGGTAATCTCACAAGAAGTCGGGCTTCCTTACCAAGATGACTATTCACTCCTTTGGGTAACATGGTCAACATGGAAATCGACAGAATGAACTTATCAACACATATGCCGGTTTTCTCAACCTTTACTTCCTACACAGCATCACTAGGACAAATTTAAAAATATTCATGCCTTGATTTCTAATTTACAGCTTCACCCTGCATTTATCTCTCTCTCTCTCTCTCTCTCTCTCTCTCTCTCTCTCTATCTATCTATATATAATTTGATATAGAATACCCTTATTGCTGTGAAATACACCTAAATCCCAGGACAAAGTCCTTCTGAGCAGTTAAATGTAGGCCGACATGGATTACTACATATATTTTTAAAAATTCATTATTACTTATAAACAGAATGGCTGTCAATTATATTATTGTGTCCAACTGCTTATGACTATAGCTACTCAAGCCATAGGTGCATTGGAATCAATAGCTTGATCAAGTTCATAAACTATATTGAAATATCTGGAATAATCTACATGTGTCTGTTGACGAGAAGATCAAGCAAGTAACCAACTTCTATGTTTTGTCTTGCTCTATAGGAGAATTATCTTGTATCAATAATATCTCCGTTAAGTCCCCAATAAAAATGATCCACTATGACATTAGCCTTAGTATTATATTTCAGCCTGTCAATGGACATTATATGAACCAGTTATGAATTAAAAAAACAACATGAATTTTGTTTGATAAAACTAACCCATGCCAGTATAAATGAAATAGACTGTATTATACTGCAAAGAAGAGTTTGTGTTATGCCAAAGGCACCATTAAAGGCTGTTTCAAAATAATGAGAATATGGCAGCATGCCCCTCCGACAAAGAGGTAGGACCTATGATACAGCCAATTAAAGTTATTATAACATGACCTATAAGTCCACCTGACTTCCTCCTCACCATTGTTATACATTAGCCATAGCAGTACCAGGACCAATATTACATGTATGGGATCCATATGACTATGAAGATTTTCATTCATCCAGGTCATGGTATATCTAGTATAAGTGATTCTAGAGCAACCAGACTTGCTGAGTAATCATTGATGATGTTTCTCTACTCATCAGAGCAGTTTCTTCAGTTCAACTGACTGGTGTGGGAAGTCCTTGGCATTAGTGATGGGCGAATTTGAGCAGTTTCGCCGGAAAATTCGCTAAATTCGCGAAACTGCGAAAAATTCGCGAAACGGCACCGGCGTCACTACTTGGCATATGGTCTTCCAATACCAGTCAGTTGAACTGAAGAAGCTGCTTGGATGAGTAGTGAAACATCTTCAAAAATTACTCAGCAAGTCCAGTTGCTCTAGAATCACTTATACTAGATATGTATGGGATCTGTTATCCATAAAACACATTATCCAGAAAGCTCTGAATTATGGGAAGGACATCTCTCATTGATTCCATTGTAATCAAATAATTATAAAAAATACATTTTTATTTAGTAAACATATAAAAACAAATTACAGCAGCAGTGAGCCCTGGCTGCCCACTTAACGCATTTCGTGGCATCCTGCCACTTCATCAGAAGCTTCTGAGCTTCTGATGAAGTGGCAGGACGCCACGAAATGCGTTAAGCATTTTAACTGGACACCACGGTGCTCCGCTGTTTTTGCTTTTTCTTGGAATGAATTGACCACATGGGATGGCGGCAGGGTGTGCAGCACGATGAGTCCAGTGTCCGGTAAGTGCTCCCACTAAACTACAATTTTTCTGGACTATAATCAAATAATTAACATTTTACAAAGTATTTCCTTTTTCTCTGTAATAATAAGACAGTACCGTGTACTTGATCCCAACTCAGATATAATTAATTCTTATTGGAGTCAAAATAATCCTGTTTAGTTTGTTTCATATTTAAATAATTATTTTAGTAGACTTATGTATAGAGAGTTGAATTACAGAAAGATCACTTATCTGGGAAAACATCAGGTCCTGAGCTTTCTTCATAGTATTTTCCATACCTGTAATTATAGGAAACCCTTTATTGACATGTCGAGATGAGAAGAAATTTAAATACCCCTTCCATGTCAATGCATAACGGATCTTCCAAGCCATGCTGAAAACAAAGGGGTGTGAAGAAAATAACATACAATAAAACAACTTGCTGAAAAGGCAATAACTAATATAACTAATATAGTGTAAAGCCCCTTCAAAATGAGAGACAAAACAAATCCAAGCACAAGTTCATCTAAATGAAGTGGAAGCTAAGTCCCACCCCCTGTCCTTATGAATATACTAACAGTGCTGGATTCACA
The DNA here is from genome assembly GCF_017654675.1 of Xenopus laevis. Lineage (NCBI taxonomy): Eukaryota > Metazoa > Chordata > Amphibia > Anura > Pipidae > Xenopus > Xenopus laevis. Next base: position 34,412,486 of record NC_054376.1, read on the forward strand.
TAGGTGAAATCCACAGGCCAGGGTGCAAAGTACAAAAACCATGCCACCTTGCACCCTTTTTTGAATGTTGACCAGTATATAGTAAATGAGCCCTGGGATTTGCAAATGCACCTAATTAATTATTGACTTAATCAATATGTATGTTACAGGGATCATGAGTTAACATGTCTGATCAGTGAACTTTACTGATTAATTTCATTTAATATCTTGCATTGCCTTTGGGCTGTGACAGTTTTCATTTACAGGCATGAGAAGCACATATTACGTGGGACCCGAACCTTCTTCTCTTGCTAATAGAAATTTGTACTCCCTCTTGCTTTATATTTCAACCATCCATCCTGATGTCAAGTCATGGTTGTCAGACCTTTCAGAACTCCATTGTTTGATCTAAAGCTTTAGCTGTCATCTGTTATTAAATGCAGATTTATGCGATATTACAGAAAATTGCTCCAAAATGAATGTTACATTATTTTCTTTCAGAAGCATTTCAGTCTCCACATAGACCATGTTTGGGAGGAAAACACAATGTGACACATAACAAATGTGGATCAGAAGGCAACATAAAATTGCTTTGGGACTGTTTCCCAGCAACAGATATCCATGTCTGCTTCAGTGTATTTTGTCACTTCTTGTACTAACAAAATTAATGGTCAAATGTAAGAAAAGGAGCAAAGTAAGCATAGGTTTAATAAAAAAAGATACCTTACTTACCAGCAAATGGTTAGTAAAGGCTGTAGAGGTCCCATAGAAGTCGGCAGGGAGCCTCTCTGATCCTATGGGACCATTTTTAATCAATTCAGACTTTTAGAGGTTTTTGGATTTTTTTTTTCTCCATAAATTGTTGGAAAAAATGCATTTTTAGAGGTTGTACAGGTTTTTGGATTTTTAGTGCATCGTTCAGCATTTTTTTCATTCTTACTTTTTGTATTTGAATCTTTTAATAACTTTTGTGGTTTTACAGAAATTGGGGGCAGGGCCGGGCCATACTGGCCTGGCGCCCCAGGCAACTCGGCCAGCCAAGTCGCCCCCTCCACAGAGCATGTGCGTACATGAGCGTGCGCATGCATGCTAAGAGCCGCGTCCAGCACACGCTACACTCCCCTTAAATAGGCGCAATCACGTTATCGCGAATGACACACTTCCCTCACGTAGGCACGCTCATGCGCACAAGGAGCAGGACTTCACACCGGACTGGGGTAGGCAGTAGCTAAAGGTACGTGCTGGGCGCCCCCCAAGCTTTGCGCCCTAGGCACGTGCCTACTCTGCCTTCCCCTAGTTCTGGCCCTGATTGGGGGAAACGTCATAACATTTCCAAAGAGAACAAATTGTTGCACAAGTAAGAATAAAAATGTGCATGTTGCTAACAACTTTTTCATTAAGAGGTTTTATTATATACACTTTATTGTATCACAAACTATAAAATTCACAATTACTATCCCACTGTCATGTAAGGGGCAAATGTTTTGCAATGACAACATTTTTACATTTATTTGCATTGTGAACGATTTTTTTTTTCCATTAGCGACCTATATTACATTCTATTTATACAGTTTAATAGTGGTTTTAAAAAACTAAAACCGCTACAATTCAACCTTTAATAAATAGGCCTCCACATAACCATAATATAATCTTTTCACCAATCTGTAACGTCTTCACAAATCTCCTCAATCAATTACGCTGTGGTATGTAATAAAGTTTGTTCAGGTCCATTAACCATAGAACCTAGGTAACCAATGAATGCTTGCTGCTCATTGGTTGCTATACTGTAGGTGGTTAGACTAGTAGTAAAATGTGTACCTTTTATTACCTAACTTCATGTTCCAACCTGGAACATTTGTTCTTCTATCAATTAAGCTTGCTGTAAACATGAAGATCTGCTTGAATGGCGACCTAGTGGATTAATGACTGTTTTGGCTTCCTAAACCAATGATCAGGTCATAATGGAGGTCTATGCAGGCTTTTCCGGAGAGGCTGTTGAGATGTTTAAACCTGCCGGATAGATATCTGGATGATTTTCGGTCAAGGAGGAAGTTGGGACGGGGCACATAAACATCTGCTATCCACCATACTGTAGTTCAAAACAAAAAGTGATTTGACCTTCCATTACCCTGCTTACACTGTGATTGTACATCTTAAAGTTTACTTCAGTGTAACAAGTATGAAACATTATTTGCCTCAAACAAGGGCCTTTAGAAATGATCCACCACTATCCAAAATGTTTGTATAGACTCTTTTTTGTAACAATAAATACAAAACACTCTATCTTGGGACTGTGAAAAAAGAGAGAGCAAAAGAAATAATTCATCACTGTGTTAGTCCTTAATGTGTGATTGATTATGCGAAATGCGTGGATGCTCTGCTCTGAGTTATAAAACAGATGTCTCTCCGCTAAACCCAGTTGAGGTTCCCAACTAAAAAAAAAAATCTCTTGTGAAAGATTGAAGAGCTTTCTGTCCAGCTGAGAAAAACCAGGATCCGTGTGATGTAAGAACATTCACAGTGTCGAAGACAAGATCCAGCACACACATATTTGGAAGGAATAGCCAAAACAGCTGCACAGCCAATAGGTCACTCATTCAATCAAATTATAGCCTTGCCTAAAATGAAAGAAAGAAATGTCAAAAGAAGAAGAAGCAGGTAAGTAAAAATAGTTTTGAATTTTATGGTTTTTATAAGCAACAGCTCTTTTAGGTGATTAATTAAAGCTTTCAAATAAAAGGCTCATAGGGGATTGATGCATTTTTTAATAACCCTCTGCAACTGCTTTGTCTGCCTGCAGCTGCACTGTATATTCCCCCAGGGCATGGAGAGATGTTTGGCACTTTACAACTGGAGGAGAATGCAGCAGGTGCAAACAGTTGGGAGGGTGCCTTTGGACAGACTGTATTATGCCACCATGCTTTACTGACTCAAATTCAGACTCATAGGAACCATTCCCCAACCCTTTAGGCTCATAGAATCAGTTCCATGGTGAAGCGATGAATTCTGGGATTCAAAATCTCTCTACTTTCTAGAGAATCTATGTATCACCCCCTGTGGAAAGCAGAGGAACTTCAAGTCCCATAAAACATCACTTCACTAGGGAACAAGTTGTGGGAAGGGTAATATAGTAATTTAGGTTGAAAAAAGACACATGTCCATTGAGTTTAGCCTTTTATATCTATATAAAACCTTCCTAACTGCCATTTGAACCTGAGGATGGATAAAAACCTTCCTGACTCCAAGATGACAATTTTGCCAGTTCCTGGATCAATTTATATAAAGAGCTATTGTCAATAACCCTGTATTTTTTCTCTTGCTAAAAAGCCATGAAACCCCTTCTTAAAGCTATCTAATGTGTCTGCCAATACACCTGATTCAGGAAAGAATTCATAGCTTTACAGCTTTCACTGTAAAAAAAAACAACCTTTTTGAATATTAGGATGGGACCTCCTTTCTTCTAATCATAATGGATGCCTTCATGTATGCTGGAAGGCATAGGCGGATTTTCAATAAGGCTTGGGGAGGCTAATGAACCTGCTTGGCACCTTAATAAAATTCTAAAAAAACATTCTCCCTTACTCACCTGCACTGTGCTGCTACTGAGTAGAATGCTTATTGCAGTCCTTCCCAGTTCTGCTGCAACCAGCTGTGCTCTGATTGGATCATTCTCATTGTGACTCCTCTAATCAGAGCACAGCTGTCTTGACAGACAGTAGAATGCACCAATCAAGCCACAGATGTAGGTGGGACTGGGGAGATCTCATCAAAGGGACTGTAGAAACGATGTTTCTGCTGTAACCTTTGCTAAAGCACCCCACTAGCTCATGTGCTGCAGATCTTTACAGGTTCTAAGGTACTATACCGTTTACCTTCTAAATGCCGCCTCGCTTGCTGGATTTAAACTTTTGTCACCTAGCATCAGTAACATTCATATCACCCTTGCACCCTTGAATTAACTCTTTTCCCCTGAAAAAAACAAATTGTGCTTTTTTTAGGGGGGGGGTTATTTTTGCACTTGAAATGTTTCTCTTGCTTTTGTCATTATTTTGCTAATTTTTGGTTAATTTAAGGCAGAGTTCTCATGAAACTCCATGGCTGGGATATAAACCTATGTTGTTTCAGTGTCTGAATGTCTGGCATCAGTACCCACTGTATATAATATGTCTGGGGTGCCAGTGCCTACTGCTTTTCACTGTATAAAATGGGCTTGTTTTGTAAATATAGACTAACTGCAACTAACTGCATGTAATGTATGTTGTGTCACTATATCATCCATTTATATAGTTATACATAGTTATATATCACCCTTAATCACCTATTCTCATGGATAAATTATCCCAAGCTGGCCAATCTTTCTTCATAACTTTCCATACCCTTTACCAAAATAGTTGCCCTTCTTTGGACTCTCTCTAACTCTATAATACCCCACTTGAGCAATGAAGACCAAAACCATATGGAATATTCTAGGTGGTGCCTAACCATAGCAATAGCAGAAATTACCCCCTCCTCCCATGAATGTATGTTTCTTTTACTATAACTCAAGACCTTGTTTTGATTGCTACAGCCAAGTATTATCTACAAGGACCCCAATGTCATTTTTCATTATACCAGCTTGTCAAGATCCTGTTGAAAGGGTGCCAAACCCTGAATGGAATTAATTGGGCTGCATAGTTTTGTGTAATCTGCAAACACTGATACATTACTTACAATACCCACCCCTAAGTCATTAATGGATAAGTTAAATCAAAGTGGACCCAATACGGAACCCTGTAGGATCCCAGTAAGAACATTGCTCCAAAGAAAGAATGTAGAATTGACAAACACCCTCTCTACCTGATCCTGCAGCCAGTTTCCTATCCATGTGCAACAACTTTACTATGATCAAGAGACCGTAGTTTAGAAAGAAAACATGTGTGAGGCACTGTATCAAACTTTTTTGGCAAAATCCAAATAGAACTGTTCTTACACTGTAAGTATAAGGGGATAGAGAACAGGACCTGTAATCATAGACAGGCTATCATGGTTTCCTTTTAATCTGTAGAATCAGATATGTTGTGTTAAAAATATATCTTTCTGAAAACTTAGATAACGTGCAACTTTTTTACATAACTGGAGGGGCGTATAATTTTCCTTAAATGGTAAACTATTCATAACATAAACCCAGTTTATAAGGTTCATTTAAAAATGGTTCCCCTAAGCCATGACCCAACTCTCATAACCCATACAGGAAACACAATAACCACAACTCAAAGTTGTTGCAATTTCTTGTCACACTGTCAGTCACATGGTGTTTATGGAAGGATGCCTTTGTTGTAGGAATACTTAACAGTCAGATAATTCGGTAATTTAGATTAATCTATAATGCAACTTTTCTAATCTTTAGAAACGTGCCAACATAAAAAAACCCTAAAACATGATATAGCTCCTTTCACTTCTATATTATCTCTCCAAAATACAGAAAACAGAATGATGAATGGCCCTCCCCTTCCTTATGAGGTTTCAGGGCTTGGTTATTTCCCAGTTTCATGGGAGAGTTGCTCTATGATGTGCCACCTTTGCGTCCAGAACAAATATTTTTTTAATACAGATTTTCCTAACACTCAATTGACCTTCACTCTCACACTGCCAGCCTATCCTAGCACCTATCAGTTCCAGGTTTCTACCAGCCTCTACTGCACATTAATCACAGTCCGGCCTTTTACCACTCTCCAACCATTCTTTTTTGTGTTTTTTTTTTACTTACCCTCCCAGCAGGGCAAGGGTTAAAGAAAGGAGCAAGAACCCAACCAGAACAGCAAACCCCCATCAGTCAAGTAAGCTAAGCTGAGTTTTTCTACGCATGGAAAGATCTATTCATCAACGTTATCCAAAAATATGTGGTTTTCTGGCCGTGCAGTTACTGTGAGATCAATCTCATTCGGCCGATCAATAAAACTCACTTTTCTAATCTTATTTTTTTTTTCCCTCGTTCTTGAATTTTGTTGCTTGTTGATTCTGTGTCTCAACATTTCTGAACACATTTTGAGTCAGAGCTCCTCAAATATATGTGTTCAAAGCAAAATAGAATAATGAATACTGGACCTTCTGTTTGGAATTAGGTTTCCTGTTGGTCTAATGCTACAAACTAATGTTTTACTGAGATCTTTTCAGCCCTATGATATCCACCACTGTTGCCCAGATTGTCATTACTGTAATTAAGTCAAATATTGTGAAGATGTGGAGGTTAATAGAAGCAATGAAGTCCCATTCACAATTTTTTAAACTAGATACATGACAAGTGGGCACTTTATTTTAAATTCTTCTGCTGCTTTCTCTTACATATTAAAAAGAATATGAGGCACCTGAAGCTATTCCAAATTATACACGGCCAGTGATGATGATCTATTAAGCATACACATTTTCTTATGGTAAAACAGATAACAGAGCATTAAAGCCAGTTAAAAGCCTATCAATAATATTGTATATTTGAATAAATGAAGCATCTCCCAAACTTGAGGCAATATTCTCTTGGGAACAGCTCTGCCACTTAACTATGTGAGCAAATTGTCATAAAGTCCAAAATCTTCCTTTGCAGAACACTATACATAAAATGCGATTATAAAAATAGAAAATCAGTGGGATGATGATAATAACATTTATTAGACCAAATAAGAGTTTAAGACTTCATTCTCTAGAATTGTTATAGAGCTTTATGAATGCATCCATTAGTCTCAAACTGTGGTTAACGTGATTGTTGCTTCTAAAATAACAGCGCCATTGGATTCCTGATATGTAGGACAATTAACGTGGGTTGCACAGACTTAAAGGAACAGTAAGACCAAAAAATGAAAGTGTCCTAAATTAATCAAAATAAAATGTATTGTTGTGCTGCACTGGTGAAACTGGTGTGTTTGGTTCAGAAACTCTACTATAGTTTATATAAACACGCTTCTATGAAATCATGGGGGGAGCCATTAAAAACTGAAAAAGGAGGAAAGGCACAGGATATGCTCTTTACCATAAAAAGTGATTCTTCAAAACGTATCTGTTATCTACTATGTGTCCTATGCTTGAATGGCTGCCCCCATTGCTACACAGCAGCTTGTTTATATGAACTATAGTTGTTTTTCTGAAGCAAATACACCAGTTTTGCCAATGCAGGGCAACACTACGTTATATTTTCTTTCCTTTAAAACACTTACATTTTTTGGTGTTACTTTTCCTTTAACTTCATACTGCTGCAGCTCAATCCTATCCAGGTTGCTTGGTTGAGCATAAAGTGGAGAATACAGTATTCTTCTTGTTGCATTGAGTGGTAGCTCCCACCACAGAATAATAGAACTATAATAGTTTCTATGCTGGAAGTTGAAAGACGTCACAATCACTGTCTCTGTTTTGAAATTCACCGGTGTAAAAAGCTGTGTAAAATAAATGACAAAAATATCAAGGGTTTTTTGTTTTACGTTATGTAAACACCAGATTTGCCGCTGTTGTTTTGCACTGCTTCAGACCTCTGTAAGTAAGTTTGTAAGCAAATTGATCAAATAAAAAGACACCTTTTTGTACACTAAGATGCCCAGCAATGTTTGGTGAATTATTCCGCCGTTTTTTTACACCACATAATAAATCTGCCCCTAACATTGTACAATATGTCTTTAGAACTAAGAGAACTACCCTTTGCCATACATATATTTGTACATTAATTCCTTTGACAGTGAATTATAAATCTAATACTCACAAACAAAACTCACTATCTTGTGTTTCTAGATGACTTCTCACAATATCTAACACCACTCATTTAAAATTTCTACTTGTTCAGGCTTGGACTTTTTTCTTAGACCTTCATCCTCCTTTTTTCTTTTTCAATGGAGCCACCCACCCTTTAATTTGGACTGCATTGTCCATCCTTCAGCGATCCAAGAGAATATTATGGTGCTTTTAAGGGGTCATCTGACTCCAGTGCAGCCTAATCCCCTCACTTTTATACCATAGAAAAAAATATCTTAGCAGGTAGGTCCTATGTTATGCTATATAGAATTTGCTTAAATAAGAGGCACATATTGTATACGTAATATATCGATGCTAGTGATGGGCGAAGTGATGGGCAAAATTCACAAAATTCGTGAAATGCCAAAAAATTCACAGAAAAATCGTGAAATCGGAAAGTTTCACAAACAAATCGTGAAATTCTGACATTTTCACATAAAACTTGTGACTTATATGACATTTTCACGAAAAATCATGAAAATGGGAAATTGACTCCAACGTCCAAGCTGGCGCTGGCGTTAAAGTCAATGGGTGTCTGAATAGTGGTGACGTGTGCCGATTTTAACACAATCGACTTTTCGGACGCACGTCCAAATAAAATTTGGCGCCAGAGAAATTTCGCCTGTGAATTTTTGCGGGAAATTCACAAATTTATTCGCCCATCACTAATCAATGCACTTTGTTCTGTTTGATGAAGTACTCTAATGAGGAAGGGATTTAATGTAAATACCTATACAAATGGGTAATATGAGAAAGTAAATAAAGTTTATCTGAATAATACATGGGATAAAATATCAAATATGTACAACTAATGAAGTCCAGGTAGTAGGTACAATATGTGAATTAAGTCTCAGGAAATGAGTGCATGTGACAACTTGGAATATATGTGCTTGTGGAAAGAGGAAGAGATAAAGTGTGGCATATGGGTCATGGGAAGTGACGAAATCTGGCAGGCACGAATTCGCTGAGAATTTCCGCGAGAAATGTCCACTTATAGCACAAGAGCAGAAATGGGCAGGGGCCTTCCTATACCAACACTGATGCACTAATCCAGCTGCCATGGCTAAAAATCTAACATGCCCGCAGCCAGCATTAGACAGTCAGTAACAGAATGGAAATACTCTCTAAAGGATCCTTTCATCAGCACGGCCATAAAAGGTCAGTGTGAGACCGAGCTCTGATAGATCCTCTCTCGCTGGTGTTCTAATGTTATTAGCAATGACTGTTTCCTGCTCAATCACACTCCCAAAGGATTTCCAATAAAGTTTTTATGTGCCATAACTGTTACATTAAATAAAGCTGAAAAGTATTGAGCAGAACAATGAGTAAATCACTTTCCAAGCCGGGCAATTGAGTTAGGAGTGCAAATTATGGATCATACACATCAATTTTATTTATTTATTCTGTCAGTGAGGAACAGCAATTTTCAGGAATGGTTTTTAATTATCTACATAAACTGGTTTAGCCTTCAATAATATATCTGCCACTTCATACGGGAGTGGAGGAAGATGTTGAAACATGGGGGCATTTGCTTATATTTAGCTATAAAATAATAGTGCATGTGGGCACTGGTGATGGGGATCAGGTCTGGCTTGCAGTCAGTGATCAGGTGGAATAAGTTCAGAGCTCTGTGTAGGCCAGTCAAGTCATCTCAGCAAACTCCATACAGACCTTGTTTTGTGGATAAAGGCATTATCGTATGAAAAACAGTAACATCCTACAAGATGTGGCTATCAAACAAACTAGAGCTATATAATAATGGAAATCCCAATGAAAGATACTAATATAAAGTTGGTACTTCCATTGCTGCTATAACTGTCTGTTCTGGAAAGGCTTCTCTGGAAAGGCTTCTCTCTAAGAATACCTGGGAGGAAAGGCTGCTTCTTAGTGTGACGGAAGCCGCTTGTGCACATGTTTTTATACACGGTGCGTGCATGACGTGATCAAGGGGCGGCACGGACTTCAACTATTTAAAGGTGCTGAGCACAATTATTCCTGCCCAACGTAGCTCTATTTCTGATAGTTCCTGGTTGCGCTTCTAGTCTGATTCTCTGTTCTTTGACCCTTGCCTATCCTTGACCACCACTGCATTGTTGCCTGAACTGACCTTTGCCTGTTAACTGACTCTGTACTGCACTGACCGATTGGTTTGACCGCGGCCTGGTTCCACTACTAACCTTACTCCTGCACCATTCCGCTTGCCTGCCCAGAACTCGTGGTTCTCTCACTTGAAGACCTGGTGGCATCCAAGTAGCGGAGGGCTCCTCCCGAAGAGAAAGGTGGCTGTTATAGGCAGAAGCGTTACAATACGTTACATTCTCATAATGAAACATGGGGGCATTTGCTTTGTTTGTGTTTAACCACAAAAATATTGGTGTGCATGGGCACTGATGATGGTGAAGATGGTGATGATGAGGACAAGACCTGGCTTGAAGTCAGTGATCATTTGGGTTAAGTTGAGGGCTCTGTGTAGGCCAGTCAAGTCCCCCTGTCATCTCTGCAAACCCCATAAAGACTTAATTTTGTGCATGAAGTTTGACCAAACTACTACAGGATGTTACTGTCAAGCAACCACCTAGAAACTATATAATTATGGAAATTATCCCATGGTGAACACTTTCTTTAACTCTACTGGCCTATGGAAGTTCACTTTTTAGATCTGAGTATTTTTGCAGTGCTGCCACATTACTAGTTTACTAGTTTTCCTTGGTGTACCAGAACCTGAACCCAGTGCCCAGTCACAAGACTTAAGCTGGCATCAGCTAAACGAACGTTTTAACAAACAATTCACCAACACAAATTGCCAGAAGTTACCAATATGTGAGGCGTCTTTTGTTGTATATTTGTCACGATGACTGCAAGATCATACATATATTAACCAATGGCTATCTTTTTTTTTTTTACTTTCACATGTAACACAACTCTGCCATGTGAACATTAATTTAACAATGATTATCTGACCATGCAGTATTCTGTACCAAAGTTGCCACAAGAAAAAATGTCCATTGACGTTAATGCATTTGGACCAAAAAATTGGCAAAACAAAAAGTTGGTGAGACAAAAACTCACTGCGAAAGAAAAACCGCCCATTGACTTTGCATTTGGAGAGAGAAAAAAAGTTGCACATGTAAAAAAAATGTTGAATCTAAAAAAGGGAAAATTCTATCATACAGTACTTACCGTAATTTTCCTTTCCTGGTCCTCTCCATGTCAATACTCTTCGGATAGGCCCCTCCCTCTCTTAATTATAGAACCCACCCATTAATTAATCAATAAATACTCACCCTTGAGCAGCCCGCCGGCGTCTAGTTGCAAGTTCTTGTATCATCAAAACATAGCGGGTTGGGAAAACCTTGACATGGAGAGGACCAGGAAAGGAAAATTACGGTAAGTATGATAGAATTTTCCCTTTTCCCCAGTCCTCTCCATGTCAATACTCTTCGGGACGTAGCAAGTTAAGTGTCCCCGGGTGGGAAATAATATTCCTTCAGACATAAGTCATGCAAAAATAATTTAATTCATAGAAGAAGCAGATTTAAGAATCCTTGAACCGAAAAGAGAATGTTCCGAGGATGCCACGTCCAGCTTATAATGGGAAATGAAGGTGCTTGGAGTGGACCAGGATGCTGCTCTGCAAATCACCTCTACAGAAACCCCTGCTTCGGCCGCCCAGGAAGCTGCTTGACCCCTGGTTGAGTGAGCTTTGACATTGGATGGTTCTGGGAGATTCGAAGAAGAGTAGGCCTTCCTAATTATCCATCTTATCCAACTGGAAATAGATCTGGAAGAAGCCGCATTACCCTTTCTTGACCCAAACGGAATAATGAAGAATCTGTCCGACTTTCTTATAGATTCTGTTCTTCTGCAGTAGACTCTGATATTTTCAGCTACATCCAGTGCTTGAAGCTCGGGAGATTCTGGTTCTCCAGGAAAAGTCGGTAGAACCAATTCATCTTTGAGGTGAAAGGATGAAACCACCTTTGGTTTAAATGCTGGAATAAACCTCAAGATAACCTTATCCTGTAAGAAGGTTGGACTGTCCTGGGAAAAGCTCAGAGCCTGTAGTTCGCCAACTCTTTTTGCTGAAGTGATGGCTACTAGAAAGACCACCTTGACCGTCAGCTGCCATAATGAAAGAGTCTCCGTAGAATTATATGGAGGGGAAGACAACATTTTAAGGACTCTAGGAAGATCCCAAGAGGGACATCTTGATCTTTTGACTGGTAGAATCCTGATTGCTGCTTTGAAAAATCTTGAGACTAATGGATCTTGAGACCACCTTACTCCGGAAATTGCTGATATAGCTGAGACTTGTGTTCTTAGAGTACTAACCGACAATTGCTTGTCTATTCCGGACTGTAAGAATTCCAATACCTCAATCACAGAGACTGGTAAGACACAGGAGGTTCTTCGTGTGCTTGAGAATGTGTCCCAGATCCTAGACTACCTCGAGTTTGTGGAAACCTTTCTTGATCTTAATAGATTTTGAATTACGTTCTGAGACAGGCCTTGAGATTCTAAGTTCTGCCGCTCAACCGCCATGCAGTTAGAGCTAGTGTTCCTGGGTCTGGATGTGTGAATGGCCCCTGAATCAGCAAATCCCCTGACACAGGAAGTTTCCATGGTCTGTTTCTTGATAGTTTGAGCAGATCCGAGAACTATGGTCTCCTTGGCCAGGCTGGAGCAATGCATATCACCTCTGCTTGGTCCTGCTTGATCTTCTGAAGCACTGTCTGTATCAGAGGTAGAGGAGGAAAGACATAGCACAAACGGTGAGTCCACCTCTGAGTCAGAGCATCCACTGCTAGTGCCCCTGGATCCGGTTCCCTCGAAAAGAAGAGAGGGCATTTGGTATTGCTGGATGAAGCCATTAGGTCTATGACCGGTTGTCCCCAAATCCGGACGAGAGTTCTGAAGATTTTCTGGTTCAGGCACCAATTGTGTCTTCCTACTGCAAACCTGCTGAGGAAGTCCGCAGCCACGTTCAATTTTCCTGGAAGATACACCGCTGTGAGATCCACCACTGTCGACTCTGCCCAGAGAAAGATTGGTTCCACCTCTGCTAGTAGCGATAAACTTCTCGTTCCCCCTTGTCTTTTGATATATGACACTGCTGTAATGTTGTCGCATCTTACCTTCAGTCTTGTGCCTCTGAGCTGATCTTGAAAGTGCAGGCAAGCTTGAAGTATAGTCCTTAGTTCCAAGACGTTTGATGGCTCTTCTGACCAATGCTCTGGCCATAATCCTTGAGCTACTTGGGAACCTAGCTGAGCCCCCCATCCTTTTCCTGAAGCATCTGTGGATATTATTACCCAGGCATCTGGAAACAGTTCGGATCCCTAAGACAAGTGATGAGGGACAAGCCACCACTTTAGATCCTGGATTAGTGAAGGATATATTTCGATCTCCTGATTCTTGCTCCAGCCATCCCACTGCTGAATGAACACAAACTGTAATTGTCTCATTTTCCAATGAGCCCAAGGGACGAGCCCTATTGAGGAAGACATCTTCCCTAGGATACTCAAACAAGTCTCTGCCGATATCCTGGAGTGACTCTGAACCGAGTTGACCGTCCTCCATAGAGACTCCTGTCTCTCCTTGGACAAGGCAATTGTTCCCTTCCTGGAGTCTATGATCGCTCCCAAGTATTGTATTGTCTGCGATGGCTGAAGTCGACTCTTCTGTAGATTCAAGGTCCAACCGTGAGACTTGAGGAAATTCATAGTTCGATCCCTGTGATTGATGGATTGAGTTTGGGATGAGGCTAGAATTATGAGATCGTCCAGATAATGGAAAACCCGAATACCCTGCCATCTGAGTTGGGCTACTAGGGTTACCATAACCTTCGAGAATATTCTCGGAGCAGTGGATAGGCCGAAAGGCAGACAGCGAAATTGAAAATGGTCTTTGCCCACCTTGAACCGTAATAACCTCTGATACTCCTTGTGTACTGGTATGTGGTGATATGCATTTCTGATATCCAGAGAACACATCCAATCTTCCGGTGTGATTGCTCCTTTGACAGAATCCAGGGATTCCATTCTGAATCGCTGCACCCTCAGAGCTTGGTTCACTCTGCTTAGGTCTAAAATCGGTCACCAAGCTCCTGCACTATGAAGAAGATTGAATAGTTCCCTTGGCCCCATTCTTCTCTTGGGACTGGTGATACAACCCCAAGCGGGAAGAGGAGAAAGTTGAAAGAACTGGGTCGGAAGGTATTTGAACTCTATTTGAACTCTAGGCTGTACCCTTCTCTGATTATACTCAGGATCCACTGATCCTCGATAGACCTTTCCCAGGCGGTTCGAAACAGCATCAATCTTGCTCCTACTGCTTGCCCCTGGGGAGCACCACCTTCAGAACTGTTTCCTGGGATTGCTAGGGACCTTGCCCCTGGACATTCTGAAGAATCCAGACTGTCCCCCTCTTCAATTGCTCGATCTCTGAGTATCCGTTCTGGAACGAAATGATCTTTGATCATATGAAGGAGATCTGGCTCTGAACGAACCTCTTCCCCTGGCTGATTGCTTATTAGGATATCTCCTTCTCTTCTTTTGTGGCAAAAGTTGACTCTTTCCCCCTGAAGCCTTTGAGATGAGATCCTCCATTTTCTTACCAAATAGTAATTGGCCCTGAAAAGGTAAAGAGCATAGGGCCAGCTTAGAGGCATTATCGGCTTCCCAGGATCTAAGCCATAAGGCTCTCCTAGCCGACACTGAGAGGGAGTGCTCTAGAAGAGAGGCGAATCTGATCCACTAAGGCATTCATTAGGAACGATGATCCCAACTTGAGTTCCTTCAAACCATCAATGATTTCCATCCTCTCCCGTCCTTCTCTCAGGGCTGACTCAATATTGGATAGCCAGACCTCCAGAGCTTTAACGACTGATAACCCCGCCATTGCTGGTTTAAGAGATTCTCCCGCCACTATGAAAGCTCTCTTTAGATCTGTTTCCAGACGTCTGTCCATTGAGTCCTTTAATGTAGTCTGATCTTCAATGGGCAGAACTGTGTTCTTTGATAGATTAAGGACCGGGGAATCAATCTTAGGGAGAGTAGATATATCCTTGACATCTTCCTCCTTAAATGGATATAACCTGCTGAAACGGGATCGAATCGAACTACAATTGGAAACCATCTCCCATTCTGATTTTACCAATTCTAACACCTCCTGGTGTAGTGGAAAGGTTTGGACTGAACCTCTACTTTTAGGTATAAAAGAGGCTGAAGCTGCCTGCTCCTCTTGTTGCAAGTCTAAGGAGCCCCTTACCGCCTTTATCAGGGGTTGTACCTGGGCGAAGTCAAAAGATGAGTCCTGCGCCTCCTCATCATCCTCGGTCTCTGACTCCAAACCTGATGCTGCCCATAACTCCTCTTCCACCGGAGCCGGCAGATTCCGGGACGAACCCCCGATATCCCTTGATATTGCCTGCACTTCCTTGGCCACCGTCTCCTTGATCCAGGCCAGGATCTCTGTATTGGGGCTCCCCGAAGGTCCTGCCACCGCATTTAGGCATGCGTGGCATAATTTCTTGTCTGGGAATGGTAATTCAGAACATCCTAAACATTGAGCCTGTGCTTGTATGTTTTCCTCTCTGGGAAGAGACTGCTCCTTAGATCTTTCTCTCGATCTCGACGGCTTCATTGCACTGTCAGGAGAAGAGAGAATAGATTAGAAGTCCTGGGACCTGCTAAACAAGCATCCCCTACTGGACTTATACAAACTTTAACCCCCGCCTGATTTATTTATTTATTTATTTATTTATTTTTTACCTCAACCAGGGGTGTAGTCTTTTTGGGGATGACGGCTGGAACTAGCCAGGGAGTGAAACCTGCCCAAAAAAAGAAGTGCAATAAGAAAGGCACTATGTGAAAGCAGATCCTGTTCCCATCAAAAAAAGGCAATCAAAATGAATAGGCTGAACGCTGCTTCCTTGTTCCTCTTATGTGTGGGAGGCTCCGCCCCCACTATTGCCTCACTTCCTGCCTGCCACGCCCGTGCTCTACATCCCTCTGGGTGAACTCGCGCGAGAGAGAACAGCGTGATCAGACAGAAGCCGGGTAACCCGGAAGAGACTGCTCCACCGCACGTGCGCCAATCTCTGTCAGCGCAGGACTTCAGCGGGAATGATCCGTTCTGCTCTCCCTCGCACCCCACGCAAACTAGCCTACCTGCCGCCATCCCCCCTGCTCCTTAAAAAGAAATGTTGGGCGCGGGGACCCCAGCCTCCGGACGCCAGCGTGGGCCGGTCTTAGGCAAAGGGCAGGGAGACTCGCAGTCCTGATAGCGTGACACTTCCATATTCATGAGGCTGACTGCACAAGAGAAAAAAGGTCATCTGGGACCAAAAACTCAGTCTCTGGGACGCTGTCGGCAGCCCCTTGCTACACCTCTGGCCAAAAATAATAACGAGCTCCTACAAGGAGCTAGGAGAAAAGAGAGAACCCAAAAAAAGACGCCGGCGGGCTGCTCAAGGGTGAGTATTTATTGATTAATTAATGGGTGGGTTCTATAATTAGGAGAGGGAGGGGCCTATCCGAAGAGTATTGACATGGAGAGGACTGGGGAAAGAATTTGACACCTATTGACTTCAAAGAGTTTTGCAAATTTTTGCAGTGAAGCAAAATGGGACAGATTCTCTCATCACTAGTCCTCAGTACATGCCATCAGTGCATTGACGGTATGAAAATGACATAATACACAGTGATGTGTTCAGGGCCAGGCCTAGCTGACCGGGCACCCTAGGCAACCCAGCCAGCTACCTCGCTCCCCACACCCGTGTGTATGTGTGAGTATGCATGATGATGTCACATGGGGGCCCCAGTAAAACAGGGGTGAACAGCAGAGTGAAGGGGGAGCAGAGGAGAAGAGAGAGGAAAGCTATCACGGACTAGGGGGTAGGCAGAAGACCCTTTAATATGTACCTGTCCAGCACCCCTCTGTTTTTGCACCCTAGGCAGGTGCCTCTTCTGCCTACCTCTAGTTCAGACCCTGGATGTAATTTGCCATGGGTCAAGCAGGTCAACCAGTTACTCCCTACCCCTCACCCCCTCCTCCACTGCTGGATTTAATCAGAAAGTATCCAGTGATGGCAGGTGAGAGTATTTTCCTTCCTTTTCCTGGTGAAAAAAAATCGCTCATCACTATGGATCATCCTAAAATTTGCAGTTTCAGACGATTACATGTTTCCAAATATGGCCACCTTTACAGGTCAACAAAAATTCTTCGTACAGCACCTTGTCGTTTAAAAATGCCTTTATTCACAATTTCATGGCAAACCTGGTCAGCAACGTTTCAGGCCGATGTGGCCTTTTATCAAGCTTGCTGACCAGGTTTGCCATGAAATTGTGAATAAAGGCATTTTTAAACGACAAGGTGCTGTAGGAAGAATTTTTGTCTGGCTGTTCCTGGTGGATGATGGACCACTGATGGTACGTGCACCTGGCTATTGAGAATAGAGAGTTAACTTGAGCTGACTCTAATTAGTTACTATCACCTTTACAGGTCTCCACACAAGCTATTTTACCCTGGCCACCACCAATAAGGACAATCTTTCCAGTGTTTGTAGCACAGCCATATATCTGACCTTGCCCTTCAGGTTTACACAGCAATCTACAAAAGAATGTTCTGTAGCACCTCTAAGTGTAGGGAAGCTATGCAGAAGTAGTACAGCACTTTTACAGCAAATAGTATCCGCATTTGCCTGAAAATATTAATAGGCACCTGACTAACCAGACATTCTTACAAAATCAGATGAAAGTCCAAACTGTAATCTAGAACGTCCATTTTACTTCATTTAGTGCCACACGGAGTTGAAGAGGTCTTACAGGAGTCACAGCTGACCTCACTTTTACTTCTCACGAGTCTGTTGTGTAGACACGGGAGCATGAATTCATTTCAGTTTGAGTGATGTGTTCACATTGCACAGCTTTGGAACATGGGAAACTGCCCTTGAAGCTTATTTCCAAGCTGTTACTATCGCAGTGTTTTCTTGCACGTCACACCAGTTAATTCTGCTTTAGCCTTTCCATGTACCATAAATGCCATCTCTTCTTCCCCACCCTCATTTGTAGTAAAACCTCACTGTGTATTTTGCTACTGCAGGGGCATGCTTGTGAAGTCAGCAGTCAGCAAATATTGATCCTGTACAGCCAATCACCGTGATTTATGGAGCCAGAAGGTAAACATTGACCTTAGCAGAGCCAAACTCAATATTTACCTTTAAGGACAATCCATCCTAGTATTCTCTCAGCAGAAGTCAATACCTGCTCTGCTACCTACTCTGCATTTCCAGTTAAACAGGTTCCTCTCTGGAGACTGCATTTCTAGCTTTTGATCTAACATTCCACTTACAGAAACAATATACATATAGACTAATAATGAATATCACAGCAAATAACCATCTATCACTTCACTTGATAGCAAATGGGTTAATAGAAACAAAGACGAATACTGTTCGCTTTACAACTGTTTTAATTTTCAATACAAGAGCCTGAAAGCCAATGGCTCACCAAGGTTAGGGTTATAGCAATGTCATGTGTGTGAATATACAGCCAAATATTGTGCCTTAGAGCTGTGGATAAAACAATACATGTATAGTAATTATGTGAGGCCTATGAGTAAGTATGTCTATTTATATTGTTCTAAAATAATGCAGTTGTACATATAGCAAGGTTATTGTATCCTTGAAACAAATACTTCCTGCGTGGTAAATAGATATCCCTAAGGATCAGTGCATTTGCAGAACAATCAGCTTTAGAGTTGATATTTCTGACAACTGCAATAAACAATGTGGTTGGGAGGATTGTACGCAAAAGTTCACATTATCCTATAGGAAGAGCAAATGCAGAAATGTGGGTACTGGGAAAAACACACACATATAAATGTAAAAAAAATCTATTCATGGCTCATATCTATATCAATAGGCTACAATTTTCCTTATATGCTACCTGCCACAAAGCAGGGGTAAGACTTAGTTCTGTAACGTATTGCAAGCTTTAGTACTGGCAGTTCACGTGGGGTATAATAACATAATAACATAATAACACAGTAACAAAGTAAGTTAGGTTAAAAAAAGACACACATCCATCAAATTCAACCTTTTTAGTCTATATACAGTATAACCTGCCTAACTGCTAGTTGATCCAGAGAAAGGCAAAAAAAAAACATTTAAAGCCTCTTCAATTTGCCTCAGAGGGGGAAAAAAACTCCAAAGGGCAAACTCACTAAGATGCGAAGTTGCGCCAGGCGCAACTTCGCCGCATTTCGCCAGCGCTCCGCAAATTCACTAAAATCCGAAGTTGCGCTCAGGGGTAGCGTAAGGTTGCGAATTTGCGCTAGCGTTGATTCGCTATGTAAAGCGAAGTGGAGGAACACGTATCAGCACTACAAATGCCTAGAAAACCTTCAAATCAGCAAATAAAAATTTTATTTTGCCCTACACATGTGCCCACTGTCTAGGTAAGTTGCCATGAGTCAGGAAATGTAGGGGGGAAGGAGGGGAGCCCCGAAAATGTTTTCGATCTTTTTCAGCCTATCACCCATAATGTAGAAAACACGCCAGCGTTTTTTGGGACTTAGAAAAAATTTTGACTTTTTTTCAAACAATCCCTATCTACTCTATTGCGCTTTGCCAGGTCTGAGGTGGCGAAGGAAGTCTAGCGTAAAAGGTAGCGTTCAGTACACTGCGCAAGTTAGTGAATTTGCGTAGTTACATCGCTAGCGAAAATTCGCCAGGCGAAGTAACACTAGCGAAACTACGCCAGCGTTCGTTAGTGAATTTGCGCAGTAATGAAAATGCCAAACGCTAGCGAATTAACGCTAGCGTTCGGCGCTTCGGCGCTTAGTGAATTTGCCCCCAAGATGGCAATCAGACTCTGAATCAACTTGTACTATGAGCTTTCTCCCATAACCCTGTATTCCCTCCTTTTCTAAAAAGTCATCCAACCCCTTCTTAAAGCTATCTAATACATTAGTCTGCATGACTGATTCAGGGTCAAGAATTCCACATCTTCATATCTTTCACTATAAAAAAAACCCTTGCGAATATTTAGCCAGGATCCTCATTTCTTCTAATCGGAATGGGTGACCTTGTGTCATATCCCCCTTTAAGCGCCTCTTCTCCAGAGTGAACAACCCCAACATGGCCAGTCTTTCCTCATAGCTAAGATTTTCCATACCTTTTACCAGCTTAGTTGCCCTTCTCTGTACCCTCTCTAATACAATAATGTCCTGTTTGAGTGATGGAGACCAAAACTGTACGGCATATTCTAGATGGGGCCTTACCAGTGCTCTGTACAGTATTAGAATGACCACCTCCTACCGTGAATCAATTCCCCTTTTAATACAGCTCAAGACCTTATTTGCCCTTGATGCTGCTGACTGGCATTGCTTGCTACAGTCAAGTTTATTATCTACAAGGACTCCAAAGTAATTTTCCTTTATGGATTTATCTAGTGCAGTCACATTAAAGGTATAAGTGGCTTGAAAATTTTTACATCCCAGGTGCATGACTTTACATTAATCAACATTGAGTATCATTTGACACTTGGCTGCCCAGATTGCCAGTTTGTCAAGATCCTGATCCTGGTATGGAATTTATTGAGCTGTATAGTTTTGTGTCATCTGCAAACACTGATACATTACTTCCCCTAAGTCATTAATGAACAAGTTAAATAAAAGTGGACCCAATACTGAGCCCTGGGGGACCCCACTAAGAACCTTACTCCAAGTAGAGAATGTCCCATTAACAACCAACCTCTGTACCCGATCCTGTAGCCGGTTTCCTATCCATGTGCAAACGACTCCAATAAGCTCAACAGACCTTAATTTAGTAAGCAGTCGTTTATGGGGCACGGTATCAAACGCTTTGGCAAAATCCAAATAGATAACATCTACTGCCTCCCCACTGTCCAGGATCTTACTTACCTCATAATAAGCAAATTTGTCTGACATGACCTATCCTTCATAAAGCCATGCTGATTGCTGCTCATAATGCCATTCACTAAAACAAAATATTGAATGTGATCCCTTAAAAAGCCTTCAAATAATTTGCCCACCACAAATGTCAAACTTACTGGACTATACTTGCAAGGCTAAGATCTTAATTCCTTTATAAATATTTAATGACACCAGCTTTCCTCCAATCCATAGGTACCATCCATACCAGATGAATGTGAATATGAGAAAAACAAAAATAGAGGCCGGTCTAAAATGGAACTAAGCTCTCTTAAAACCCGGGGATGTATGCCATCTGGCTCTGGTGCCTTGTTTACATTAATTCTTACTAAAGCTTTATCAATGATATCCTGAGCCAGCCACTGACTAGATTGAACTGAGCCAACAGTGCAGCTATGAGGTGGGCCTGGGAACGCTGACTCCTCTATTGTGTACACTACAACCATATATTCTGTATTAATACCAAGGAGCCATAATCTACTGGCATGCCCATTTGCTGAGCCCAATGCTGGAGATAGCTGACTCAGAAATAAATAGGAAATTCACCAGCACACAAGACTTGCGTGGTGAACTCTTGTCTACCTCTTGCTACTTTAATGCGGAAGTGCTTTCTGCAAGGAAAGCAAGGGCTCGCCCTGCAAACACAAGTCTAATGTTCCGGTGAATTTTCTATTCCACATGATTTGGAAGGTTGCCGAATACTCCATCACTGTCCACCAAGTCTATCTAGTGGTAGTTTGAATATCTGGACAGAAAGAGTCCTGCTAGATAGATTCTCAATCTGGGACTAAGTTGCACATGTAGCCCTAGCCTTACAGTAAACTGGATATCATATAAGCCCATGAGTAAATTAAACAAAATAACAGTTACACTTTCATTCCCTAATCAGTCAGGGGCACCTATACCATATTTATCTCTGATCCAAAGTTGGAAATACAAAATATACTGTAGATCCTGAAAACTCCATACTATTCATTGCTCATCAAAACACCTGCAATACTTAAAAGGCCACAGGCTGTACATCCTCAATAGCAAACAAAAGGCCATTTCTAATATTAGCAAGGACATTTTATGGAAAGAGCCTCCCTAGGCTAGAAACTCAGAGTAAATATTTGATCTCTTCCTTCCCTTACATCAAAATCACACACTTAACCAACCAAACAATTATATCTGTATATCTAAAACCTAACCCTGCAACCAACCATTGTTAAATGATTTATTTGAGTCTAAGAGCTCAGCATACACTACAAGGACAATACGACTGTCTAGCCAAAAACTGTTCTTACTGGGGGGCCATATATGCAATAACAGGCGCAAAGTTTGATTCATTCACAAATATTGTTGCAGTATTATTCTGCATTCTTCCGTCATTGCATTTATTTCTTTTTCTAAATCATTAACTCATTTGTCCCAAGGCTCCCCACCAATGTGAAAAGGTTTACTGAAAACATATTCTGTCAATACAATACCCTTTCAGCCTTGTTCTCAATGGCATTCTCAATCCTCCCTCCCCATGCAGTAAGATACCTATTGATTCCATTGTCGATACAAACACCTGAGTATTGACCAAGCAGGGACTTAAGGGTCAACAAACTACTGTCATCTGAAGGCCAACGACATAGGAATTGATGAGATTGAGAGCACTGACGGAACGATCATCCCAGTGGATGAAGCAAAGCAGCTCAATTTATTTGGCACCCTGTCAATATTCTGTAGTCTTGGGACTGTGAAGAACTTGTATGTGTCTGTGACAACAATGAAAACAAAGTGATAGCTCAGAAAGAATAGGAATAGGCCATTAAAGGCCCAGTCCTCAAACATGTAATGACCAATGACCAAGGACATGGTTGCACGGTTGACATGGTAACATGGACAGATGTATGTAAACATATGTATATATAGATATTCAGTATGTATATGTTGTACATTTTATGGCTTTGCAGAAATGAGAATTTGTGTAACCCACACAGGCCCACCCAAGGCTGCCATACACTTCTCGACCTGACATCACTACTTTAATACAGCTTGATCTCCAAAAAGAAGGATATATGACCTATTAAGAGTGGACAGAACTGGCTTTACTTTACTTTACTTTAGAGGGTACTAACAATATTACACAGGGTGACTTTCCTGCTTTAATGAGAGGGAAATAATGTGCAAGATACAAATGAGCAGCAGTAGTGACACCCTTGACATGGATAGATCTTCTAAGCAAGACTCATCTATCACTGGGAAGATCAATGCGGCTCTGTTTCGCTAGTTGGCTATGTGATCAAAAACAGCCCGACTGTCAATTCATTAGGGTGCGACATTCCAAAAAAATTTAAAAAAAAACAAACAAAAAAAACACTGCAGGAATGTTAGCAGTGAATTCCTGGCATTACCCCATGGAGGATCTTTAGTAGAAATTAGGGAAAGAACGTAACATTTTGCTTTAGGTAGGAACAGTACTGGAGCAACTACCATATCTGTAAATGAGCAGGTGCCATAAAATAATATTGTGTATGCCTCCTCGTGTGATATATCCTGTAGTCCTTAGCCTGCTTTAAACTATCGAGTCAATTCAGCTATGCTTATTCTTAAAATCTAGCCACACAACTACTGTATATATATATATAGAGAGAGAGAGTGAGAGAGAGACAGAGAGAGAGCAAAGAAATTCACACACATAGGTCTTTTGTGATGAAAAAAATGGGTTTATTCAATGTTCCGGCTCTTAGACTCGAGCCGTCATCAGGAAGGGCCGAAACGTTGAATAAACCCATTTTTTTTCATCACAAAAGACCTATGGGTGCGGATTTCTTTGCTCTATTGATATATGCAGGGCTGGAACTAGGGGTAGGCAGAGTAGGCACGTGCCTAGGGCGAAAAGCTGGGGGGGCGCCAGGCACGTACCTGCTGTGTCGCCTACCCCATGTCCGGTCCCGTCTCTCCCCGACTGTGGCTGGATTTTTTTGCGCAAATGCGCATGCACGCACAATATTTCACGCATGCGCACTCAATTGCAGTTGCACTTGAGAGCATTTTCGAGCATGCGCAATCAAGAGTGCCCTCAGCCGGCGCCATGGCTGGCCAGGTTGCCTAGGGCGCCTGGCCAGGTTGGCCCGGGTCTGGATATTTGTTTCAGCACCTAGGCATTTCCATTGTTTTCTGAGTGCACCTATCCAGTAGTTTATATATATATATAATTCCATAGTAGTAAGCACTCACAGCACACCAGTTGTAAAATGTATAATGAAGAGTAGAATTCTTAATAAATCAGATGACAGTTAAGTGTAGGACTGGCCATACCAGGGATGACTTTGACTTAGTTGGCCAGAATGTAAATGACCACCTATTGTGCCTTGATAACAATCTGTACAGATGATTTATTGAGAATCCAGCAATTTTTATTTATTTTATTTATCTACAGGATCATTTTGCTTGTGCAAGAGTATTTTTTGTATGCAAAATTGTCTCCAATAAAAGAAAAGAGGGTAAAATGTTTTTTTTTTTACCTGCCTGTAAATCTTTAAACCGGTCCTCATTGCATTCTATTGTAAATCAATCTTTACAGAGCAAGCTGTCTTGCATCTACTAAGTGCTTCCTTGTATACAGCAATTTCCTTCCATGTCATTACTATTCAGAGGCTCATTTGCACAAAAGGAGTAAATAAAACTGTCAGCAGATCCCTTTGCCTGAAATTTCCTTTTATATATCTTCTTTTCATTCTAGGTTATTGGAAGCTGTGATTCTGCAGGCAGCTAGCAATTCATATTCTCTACATCTACATGATATTCTGGTTTGCTTCACACCATGGTTGCGTTTTTTTACCAGCTATTCCTTGCAAGTGATTTTTATAAATTACAATGGGTAAATATTATTGCTGATCACATATTGTATGTGCCATAAATAAATCTCGCATTCAATATCCTTTTGGTCATTTTTAATAAATCATTGGTCTATGAAGCTGTACTGATCCATAAGAGTGTCCCTTGTTGCTCCAGAATGCTTTAACTTGGGGAGAACAATCGGTCTCCAAGTTCTAAGTAGTAATCATGTCCGGAATAAACCCCAAGCTCCCCAGACCTGATGAAAATATTTGATAGTTGCGTTCAAGTCAACTTAAAAGCTATTTCTGTGTAATGCATGGCGTGCAATTAGAAAGCTATACAGCCATCTGCTGAAATTGGGCAAAGCAATGAATTGAGTTCTGCAATGTGTATCAACCTAATATTGCAATGGAGGTCACTGCTGCTTTGCAGAACTAAGTTCCTGGGTTCAGTTCTGACAAGAGAACTACCTCAAGTTTGGAGGTTGATTGTTCTCCTAAGTTTATGTGGTTTTCCTCTAGGTGCTCTATCCACAATTTACCTTGTTTTGTGTATCAGAGCTAGCAAAGTGAAGAATAGCCATAACTCTGATAAATAAGTTAAATCTTTATCATATATCTTTATTTCATGTGCATCTAAAAACATTTGCAGCACACAGTGCCTGATGCATTTCAAGCACTTCTACTTTAGTTATAGGTAGGTGCCGAGGCGTTTCAGGGTTTGTGTGCTGCTAATATTTTTAGATGTGTGTGGCTGGGGGGATCATGGATAAAGAAGGCTGAGTTTTATGGGTGTAAAGGTGACTGTGCACTTAATTCTGAATCCTGATGAATGGACGGTGTGCCCCCCAAAAACGTTGATACTATTGGCAATATAATAAAAGGGGTAAGTTCCCCAACTGCAAAAATTGAGTGTGTGCGGATCCATAACAATTTTGCTGTTGCTCAGGAACTTTGCGGAGCCTACACAACCAATGTATTTTTGTGGAGCATTTTCAATGCAATACGTCAGCTGTGGTGATTTTTGAGTTGTGATCCCTTTCTTGTTCTTGGGTGTATACCTATTAATATATAAAAAATTCCAGCATTTACCTTACTACTAAGGGTTAATAAAATGAAAGTGGCTGACCCCTCCATAAACTCACATAAACTATATATACCCATATCTATATTAATTGTAGATTTTAGTATCACATTAGTCTTTGATATTATGTCTGTCCAAGAAATCATCCAAGCCATTCTTAAAGACATTAACAGAATCAGCATCACAACATCACCCGGCAGTGTATTCCACAACCTCACTGTCCTGACTGTGAAGAACCCCCTACGTTGCTTCAAATGAAAGTTCTTTTCCTCTAGTCTAAAGGGGTGGCCTCTGGTACGGTGATCCACTTTATGGGTAAAAAGGTCCCCTGCTATTTGTCTATAATGTCCTCTAATGTACTTGTAAAGTGTAATCATGTCCCCTCGCAAGCGCCAACAACCCCAACCTTGACAGTCTACCCTCATAATTTGTCTTCCATCCCTCTAACCAGTTTAGTTGCACTTAGTCTCTGCACTCTCTCCAGCTCATTTATATCCCTCTTAAGGACTGGAGTCCAAAACTGCACTGCATACTCCAGATGAGGCCTCACCAGGGACCTATAAAGAGGCAAAACTATATTTTCACCATTTAATGCCCTTTTTTATGCAATACAGAACTTTATTTACTTAGTAGCCACAGAATGACACTGCCCAGAATTAGACAACTTGTTATCCACAAAAACCTCTAGATCCTTCTCAGTTAAGGAAATGCCCAATACACTGCCATTTAGTGTATAACTGTAACGATCTGTTACCTGGGATCCCGGAGGAGGACAGCTGGTCCTAGGCGGACAGATGGCAACTGGAATTCCTCTACGGATCCGGTCTTCACCGACGCCCTTTTGGGGCCCCGGACTTTCTGCGGCGGAGTCAGCAAAGGAGCCAAGCGAGTTAGCCAAAAGCAAAGTATCCAGGGATCAGGCAAAGGCGTAGTCAATTACAGGCAGTGGTCGGTTTCAGGAAGCAGAGAAGCGAAGTACCAAGGGATAAGGCAAAAGCGTCGTCAAGTTCAAGCAGTGGTCGGTCCAGGCAGCGAAGGTACAAGGTTGAATTAACAGGCCAAGGGTCGAATAAACAGGAAAGCAGGCAAACGGGGCTTGAGCAGGAACTGTGGAAACAGAAGCCAGCTTGGGCAATGTGAGGAGGAAGAGGAAGGTATTTAAGGGGACAGGAACCAATCAGGAGCAGGCTGAGGAAGACAGACAGATCAGGGACCAATAGGAAGCCAGGCGCCCAATTTAGAGGTCATAGCTCCTAAGTGTTTTGGCGGGAGCGTCCATTTTGGCATGCACCGGTGTTTATGCGCCGGCACCTAAGTTGACACGATCCAGCATTTATGCGCTGGCGCGCTGCCGGTGTTGCAATAACTTGCATTCATATTAGTTTTGCAAAAGTGCTTGCAGTAAAACAACCTCTTTCTCCACTCCTGCCATATTTGTATAGCCACCGTGCTGTTCCATCCAGAATAGTTTGGAGGGAGTCGTGCACTTGACCTTCTCTGTATGGGGTTTGGAATAGCGAATAGCAATACGAATAGAAAATAGGAATAGTTAGCAGAGTGTTTTAATGGTGGGGGGTCATACCCTTGATGTCCATCACCTACCCCATGTGTGGGCTAGAGATAAATAAATTAATATCTGTCCCAATAAGCCCTAAAACATAACTGCTACTTCTGGCAAGGAAGGAAGAGGTCATAATTCTGGTCTTGCATTGCATTTGCTCTCCAGCACCTGAGGTGGAGGAAATTTAAATCAACCTATACCCTGACCTTGCTATACCTTCAAAGTAGTTCCCTGCTCAAAAGATAAATAGGAGCTGGCTTAAGCAGACGAAGCAATAATAAATTGCTCTCATGCTCAGTCCAAGATACAAAATACTATTACAGGTATCAGACCTACAGTATTATCCAGAATGCTGAGGATCTGGGGGCTTTCGGATAAGGGATCTTTCTGTACTTTGGATTTTCATACCTTGAGTCTACTAGAAAATCATGTATACGTTAAATGAACCCAATAGTCTGGTTTTGAGTCCAATAAGGATTAATTATATAGAGTTTCGATCAAGCACAAGGTACTGTTTTATTATTACAGAGAAAACAGGAAATCATTTTTAAAAATTTGACTTATTTGATTATAATGAAGTTTATGGGAGACATAATTCAGAGCTTTCTGGATAACGGGTTTCCGGGAAAAGAATCCCATACCAGTATTGATTTTAATTTTAGAATCAGCCTCCCTTTAAATAATTATCAGTCTACCAATTGTTATATATGTGGATGCACATCAAAAGTATATATATATATATATATATATATATATATATATATATATATATATATATATATATATATATATATATATATATGTATATTTATTGGAATAACTTATTTAGTGGCAATTAATGCAATAAAGTGAAGCAGTGCTATTACCAAAATTAGTAGTTGTATCGCTATAGCCCTCTAATGATAGAATCAGATAAAAATTTAACATTATGGGTTGTTAACAGACAGATAAATGTAACAAATTGTAGTAATGATCTAAGGATTGATCAACACTAACGGCAGATAGGCCGTTTTTTAAGTATGTTTTTACTAATTTTGGTAATAGCACTGCTTCACTTTATTACATTAATTGCACGAAGCACAAAAATAACTTTATTCCAATATATATAGTAGATACAAAGTGCACCCGGAAACCTTAAATATTTTAACACTTGTAACTTTAACACTTGGGATTTTAACTCTTGAATTCTTAACACTGACATTGTAATTTTGGCACTAATTAATATGCGTATTTTTAATGATGATTGATGTTACTTCCTGTTGATGGATCTGTGTACTTTTAATACACTTTTGAATTTTTCACCAAGAAACTCAGTGTTGCTGGTCATTCCTTTATTATATATATATATATATATATATATATATATATATATATATATATATATATATATATATATATATATATATATATATATATATATATATATTGTAACAAAAAACCACACTCACAGGACTTTAAAAAAAGCCGCAAAGGCTGTGATTTATTGATCCGACGTTTCGGCTACAACTCTAGCCGTCCTCAGGAAGAAACAAACCAAACAGATGTGTGATCAAATTTATTTTAAGATCACATTTAAGATCACACATCTGTTTGGTTTGTTTCTTCCTGAGGACGGCTAGAGTTGTAGCCGAACGTCGGATCAATAAATCACAGCCTTTGCGGCTTTTTTTAAAGTCCTGTGAGTGCGGTTTTTTGTTACAATATATTACTATTTGTTTACCAGCACCTGGGCAGTTACTGACAGGGAAGGTGTGCACCTCTTTGAACTTTTATATATATATATATATATATATATATATATATATATATATATATATATATATATATATATATATATATATATATATATATTTTAGGGATGCACCGAATCCACTATTTTGGTTTCGGCCGAACCCCCGAAATCCTTTGTGAAAGTTTCGGCCGAATACCGAACCGAATCCAAACCCTAATTTGCATATGCAAATTAGGGGTGGGAAGGGGAAACATTTTTTATTTCCTTGTTGTGGTACAAAAAGTCACGATTTCCCTCCCCACCCCTAATTTACATATGCAAATTAGGATTCGGATTTGGTTCAGACAAGCAGAAGGATTTGTCCGAATCTGAATCCTGCTGAAAAAGCCCGAATCCTGGCCGAATCCCGAACCGAATCCTGGATTCGGTGCATCCCTAATGCATATAATATATATATCCTTGGTAGACACAAAAGCGTTAGGCCTTGGTTCTTAATTTTGGAAAATAAAATGTAAGCTTTTAACCTTTGACCATCTGACTTCGGCTCTACTACTTTGTGGGACCAGGCTTGTGTCAGCCTTCTTTGATGTTTCTTGGTGTTTGCTCCATCTGCTGAAGGCCGAGGGTGCACCCGTGCCCACCGTACACAATGGTAAGCTCATTTTATGTACTCAATACATTACATACACTGGTTCTTTATTTGTATACCTATGGTCATAATTATGTTGGAATCAAAGTTTAGAAACTTGTTTCAGCCAATCATCCAAGACCTTTTTACCTTTTGACTCTAATCCATAAACACCAAGACAAGCTGTTTAATCTTCTCGCCTGTGAAGAGGAAAATCACAACCCATCAGGATTCTGTAACGCAAGCAGCCAGCACCCCTAATTCTTCTGGTAAAGCATAAAATCATTCTTCCACTGATCTCACTTGTGGTCAGGCCTTAGAATAGGACCATCCGTCAATGCGCTGATTTGGTTCAGCAGGTGTTGGCTGTGCAATCGTTCATTCCTGGCTAATCTGCTAGCGGCTGTCAAGGGTTATAGAGTATATATTGAGTTTGTGTCAGCCTGGGATGACCAATAGCTCCCAGCCGCGGAATGTGCTCTGACAGTGATGATATTACTGAATTAAACTGGGTGATGGATGCTCCAGAGCCTGGCAAACAAAGAGACCTTGAACTATCTTTAAAAAAAAAAAAAAATAGCCGATCCATTTTACTTCACGTAGCCACCCTTAAATAATAACAACATAAATATATATAGGAGCAGGCAGGTCTGGATAGAAGAGGATAAATTGTGACAGACCATAGAAAGCATAAAAACATAATTAACACAAATGTCTGAAAAGCTAAAGGACATTTCTTTAGTAACAATGGAATATGCCGCAGCTCTTGTGTGGATGATGGGAATTCTGGGAGTTGTAGTTCAATAACATCTGGAAGGTTGCAGATTTGCTGGTTTACTGTCAGAATCAGCCGCACGTGTTCAATAGCTAGTTGATATACTGTTGTTACCAATGTAATCTTATAGGGGAAATTCACAAACATAGATGCAGCTATCTGCTTAGCATCTAGCAACACTTTTTTCTATTCTATCTATAATATCGGTTAAATAGATCAATAAAGGTACAGAGGGGCAGAGGAGATCAAAGTGAGAGCAGCAAAAGATCAACAGCAGGGCAAGATGGCAACAGTAATGTTTCATGTAAGTGTTGGGCTCTACTATATTCAAGAAAAACTAAGGATAGCCTTATTACAACTTATAGCAAATGGAATGGCTTTAAGTTACTACACTGGTGCAAAGTTCCACCTAAATATATAGTTATAAGTGCAAAGAATACACCAGCACCACATACCACCTCAGCCTGGCAGGGCTGGTAGATCTACTGTAGCTTTCCATGAGCTGCAGATTGTTGGCCCTATTTGGTTATGCTGGGCAGAGTGTTGGAATGGGGGTGATTTGTAAAACAATTATTGTGGTTCTTTGTTTTGAAAATCATTGAACATGTTAGAATAATTATTATGAACAAACAGCCAGAAACCATTAAAGTGGGTCACAACAGTACTCTGAAGCTTTATATTAATATTAAGGGCCTTCTGGGTTCCCAAGAATTTTAAACATAATGCCCGACATCCATGATGTAAGAATTAGAACATTTTAGTCAATGCCCTATTCTATGTATAACTGTATCCAACATCGGCCCTAACCACAGTACCTCTTGGTTATCTCCACCTCTTTTCTTGTCTGCTGATCTAGAACATTCCATGTAGAGCAATCATTTTGTGAGGTTTCTCCAGGTCCAATTCAGATGTCTGCTTTTCTTTAGGTACAGTACATGAGGATTGAGACAACATACTATTTTCCATCCAATATTCACTATGCCATTGTTAAATCTGTCCCATCATTACCGTGTTCTTTGGATATCCAGGGAAAGTGAAAATTGAGGTTATGACAGCTTGTCCAGAGATGGGTAACTCTCTGGAGGAAAGTTGGACTCATTAAGTGATCGGCCAGACTCCAAAAGGAACACTTTTACGTTAACCCCTTCACCCGCTAACAATGTGATTGGCAACATGTATTTTTCCTGTTAACTCCGTATAACCGACCTTGTGATATATGTTAACACACCATCAGCTCAAAAGAGCATAATTAGCAAACTGGAAAAATGCATATTAAAAGCAATGTTTTTTTATATACCATAAGGTATCTAAACAGACGGCACTTGTGTGCTGGATACTGATTTTTAAGATTTATTTAATGCAGAGCAAAGCAGTTATTTCCAAGAAGCTGACTTCAGTACTTACTGCTCATTAGTGACTTACAGTTATGGGTAGCTCCAATACAGCTACATCTCCCTTAATCTGTAGGATAAATGGGCATGCTCTGTATTTTTATTTATGTGTGTGTGTATATATATATATATATATATATATATATATATATATATTCCAAAATTAGTGAAAAATATGGCAAACTGCATCTGAAATTGCCCTTGCATTTGCGGAAGTAAACTTATCTTTTGTTATTATCGAATGGTGCACAAACAGCAGCAGTGCCTTACTTCATGGCTGGTTCAGATTATCAAAATCCACATTTTTCTATTTTATTTTAAAAAACTAGAATCCACAATTTGACCTTATTGATTGATTGATTTAATCAGATCAGGGAATAATCAACTCGTGCGATATTATTCAGATTTTTGCCCGAAAAGCCCAAAATAGTCAGATTTTCAGGCTTATTCTAGCTCAGACAACAGAAGCTTCCAAATAGGATAGGGACCTCTTCAATTAACTTATATACAACCTTGGTAGGTCTGAGCAAATTTTGGATTCAGACTTTTTGCAGCATCAGGCTTCAATAAATCCTTAAAATGAATTCTAATCTTGCCCCAAAAAGCCAGACTTTTTGTTTCATGCATGGCAGAATCAATAATTCTTTATCTTATATCTTTATACATTTACATTACTGCTGCCCTGAGATGATCGCTCTATGTCCACCCTTTGATATCTATGCCACTTTAAAACTGTACAGCTTTGCCATATGTATATATTTCACATTGATTCCTTCTTAAAGGGATACTTTTTCAACCTAATCAGTGTTCACCTCCATCCCCCACCTTTACCCCTACAATGAACTGAGCAAATTATCAACAAGAATAACAGCATTAACTCATAGGGGGTTATTTATCAAGGTCCGAATATATCTCAATATCGGCTGCTACAAATTCCGATCTTAACTGCTTGGGTTTTTAACGCTTATTTATTATAACATTTTCCCGAAAATTACCTTTGCAGGAAAAGCTCAGATTTTCACAATTTTTTACGTGAATTTTCCCTGAAAACTCCAAATTTTTTTGAGTTTTTACCCGAAAGCTCTGAAAACATCGTGAAATTGCCCGAAACCCCCGACAAAACCAAAAATCAATGGGACTGTTCCCATTGACTTTTATGCTAACTCAACAGGTTTGAGATGCCGTGTTTTTATATTCAGGCTTTTTAGCCCTCTGGGTTTAATAAATTCTGAAAGATTTGTGATTTTTTTTTAGCCTATTATAACACAAAAAAATCACAAATTTTTCAGATTTCGGGGAATTTCGGGTATTCGGAGCATAGTAAATAACCCCCTTAAACTCTTTACATGTATGCCAATGGACATGAGGTTAAAGCTGGCCAGACACATTTTTCTTTACGCACAAGATTTTTCTTTACTTCTTATACTTATTTCAGTGTGATCCAACAAAATTGTTGTGTAAGGTTGGTGTGCACCAAACAATTGTACATCTGGGGATCTTTCTTCCAACATTGGTGAGAAAATTGATTGGACAAGTTTAAAAACTTTTGTCTTTAAATGATGAAATTTGTGTGGAGCAGTGCTTTGATGACAAAATGATGACATAGCGGGCCAAAAGAAAAAGGAATCACAAAGATATATAAGTTCATTTTTAACTTTTTTTTTTTTGACATGTTGTACTGGCTCTCTGCCTTGAATCCATAAAGAGACTCATTTTCACAAACGTTCGGTAAATAAAATACAAATGTTTTGCAATGAAAGCTTCAAGCCAAATGAAGGATTCACATAAGAATGGTCAGCTAGAAAACAGTGTATACGAAACAAATATGTCACTTCTTCATCCAGGTTGGACTTCAACAAGATGATATCACTTGAAATTGTTGTTTTCATTGATGGACAAATCGCACTTTTAAATTATCCTTTCATGATAAGCTCATTGTACGATAATGAAAAAGTCTTTTAACAATCTACATGTCTATGGACACCCTAAGCTGAAGTCAGGCTCTTTTTATATTGTCTATGACATTGGATGGCTTCTTATTGATTGGTGCCCATTGCAACCTTTTTTTTTTTTTTTTTATAACAAGTCTGATATGCCTACAGTATATGGCCATTTCCATAACCATTAGTCCCATTTTTTCAGACTGTCCTAATGTGCAGATCTAAAAAAGGAGTGGGACTTTATGGAAAATAGGCAGAGTTTGAGGAAAATCAGGCCTAAACTAGGAATGGTTGGAGTGGGAAAGAGCTACATGTTTTGGGAATGTTGGGATTTATACATTTGTTTGGTAAGATGCCAAGCCATTATAAAAACAAAAGCCTATAGTCTAAAGCAGTGATCCTCAACTGCTGGTTGCTTTCCAACCCCTTGGATGTTGCTCCCAGTAGCCCTAAACCAGGTGCTTATTTTTAAATTCCAGGCTTGGAGGGAAGTTTTGCTTGCATAAAATCCAGGTGTACTGCCAAACAGAACCTCCTGAAGGCTGTCAGTCCACATAGGGATACCGAATAGCCAATCACAGCCCTTATTTGGCACAAACAGGAACTTTCATGATTGTGTTGCTCCCCAAGTCCTGAACCTATCCCCTCCTAAGGAGGCAATAGAGGAGGAGGACCATGTCTGTTTGTTAAAGGGACAGAAAGAGCATCATTCTGGTGTATTGGTTCACAAAGAGTAGGCCAAAAGTCCATGTTTAGTGAGACACACAGTTACTCAGCTGAGTGGATCCAATCAGTACACTGTTTGCACTGTAGGCACTATAAACATATTATTTTTGGCAGCTGAGTACTTGAGCCTGTTAAGACTTTCATTACCTGTTTTTATATAAATGATACATAGCATTGAGAGAAAACCATTCCAATTATATTGTTCTTAACTCTAAGAGGTGTTTCTTTTGCTGATAAATATAGTTCCTCAGGAGAGTTTATCTGGGTTTTCCACTCACTGGTAATGAACAGAGATTCTCCTTGACCCCCTCCACATCCTAAATGCACATCCCCAACTGTCAGAAACAAAACATCTGGCTGGTCATTACTGTAATATTTATAACCCACTCATTTATTATTATTTTTTTTTGCTCTCATGACTACATTTCTCAGTCAGTTTGACACCGAAACAATCTATAATTGCCTAGTTTATGCACATATGAAGCCAGGAACAGGAAAGCACGTTAAGGAAAATCAATCATTTAAAATCACAGAGTGACATTTTGGCACTGGTTCTCCTTAGCTTCGCTCCCTTCAGCATAGAAAATGACGAGAAGTAATTTGTCTTCACGAACGCTCATGGTGTCTCCAGCAGACTTAAGGATAGGGATCTCAGTAGGGATGGGAGATTTTTTTCACCTTGTTTCGCCACAAAAATGACGCCTATAGACTTGTATGGTGTCGTGCTTCAAAAAAAAAAAAACGCGCATCAAAATATATTTGCCGGCAGCGAATTTTTGGAGAAACGAAACGGGTCAAATTTGCCCATCTCTAGATATCAGGAATGGAGGCCTTGGACTGCTCAGATTCTGCAGTAGATAAGGAGATATAGGAAGGCATGGGGGCCGATTCACTAAGCTCGAGTGAAGGATTCGAATGAAAAAAATTCGAATTTCGAAGTATTTTTTGGGTACTTCGACCATCGAATTGGTTAAATTCGTTCGAATTTGAACGAAATCGAACGAATCGAAGTAAAAATCGTTCGACTATTCGACCATTCGATAGTCGAAGTACTTTCCCTTAAAAAAAACTTCGACCCCCTACTTCGGCAGCTAAAAGCTACCGAAGTCAATGTTAGCCTATGGGGAAGGTCCCCATAGGTTTGCTAACCTTTTTTTGATCGAAGGATTTTCCTTCGATCGTCGGATTAAAATCGTTCGAATCGTTCGATTGATCGATCGATCGCAGGATTAGCGCTAAATCCTTCGACTTCGATATTCGAAGTCGAAGGATTTCAATTCGAGGGTCGAATTTCGAAGTATTTTTAACTTCGAAATTCGACCCTTAGTGAATCTGCCCCTTAGTGTACTGTAATATGCTCTAAAAGATTATAACGTCGGTGGAAATTGGGTGTAGAAAGAACTTTGGAAGGGGATTTGATATTCAAGGGTTGTAATGTAAAGGTATGCTGGGATTTGCAAGATGTAAACACAAACAGGGGTATAGTTATAATAAAGTAGACAGTGAGAATAAATATTTTAGTGCTAGAAGTTTCAATACTCAAAAGCTTACAATATTTTAAGGAAGAGTGGACAAAAAGAAGCATAAAAGATTAGCTTCCTCTAGAAAGAGATTCAAAAAGCTTTGAGCCTAGAAAAGGTGGTAGAGCATTCCAGAGGTGTGGTGCAAATAAGGAGACTGGGTTTTTGGACTACTAAGCTCATTTGGTGAACTGTAAGGTCAGTGTAGAGCCTGAAGGTGGTGTATGGGGAGGTGAGAGCAGATACATAGCGAGGAACAGAAGAATGCAAGGCTCTGAAGGACAGGATATGGATTTAATACTCTATGTGCCACTTAACCACAAACTAGAAGAGAAGTGAACAGTGAAGCAGTGGAGTAAGGTTTTGTTGCACGTGAGACCATGCAAGCAGAAGCAGTAAGAGTAGATTGTAGTGGAAAATGGATTTCTGGGTAATCCGTACCATTTCTTTAGAAGTACAGGTATGGAATCTGGAAACCCATTATCCAGAAAGCTCTGAATTATGGGAACACTATCTACCAAAGACTGCATTTTAATCAAATTAACATTTTTAAAACTCGATAGACTCCATTTTATCCAAATAATCTAAATTTTAAAAATTATTTTTCCTCTGTAATAACAAAACAGTACCTTGTACTTGAGCCCATCTTAAATATAATTAATCCTTATTGGAGATAAAAAAAATCCTATTGGGTGTAGTTAATGTTTAAATGATTCTTTAGCAGGTTTATGTTATAGGGGTCCAAATTACAAAAAGACCCCTTATCCGGAAACTCCAGGTCCCGAGCATTCTGGATAACAAGTCCCATATCTGTAATTCCATCCTGAGCTATAGCAGCTTGGGTAGGGTAAAGGGGTACTACAGGTGCTTGCATTACAGGTGTAATGGGCAACTGGGATTGCCTTGAAGAATATAGGACAAGGAATAAAGCAGTCATATTTTACATAAACTAAACCAAAATCTTGTCTGTAAATGTATGTGTGGGTATATATATAATATAATATATGTTCAAGCTTATAATTTATGCTTATCAATAGTGATGGGCAAATTTGTCCTGTTTTGCTTCAGGCGAAATTCACGAACTTCCCACGAAATTCGCGAAAGGGTGAAAAAGGGCGTCTGTTTAATTGTCGCCGGCGTCAAAATTCTCTCTGTCAAATTTTCGCGGCAATCTAGTGAATTTATTTGTCGGCGGCGAAGCACGCAAATTCGCAGCGAATTCACGTCTGGCGAATATATTCACCCATCACTACTTATCAAACTTTCATCAATGCTTTGAGATTTTCATCTTACAGTACAGACATTCCTGTATTCTACGTTAAATATATACATTGACACGTTTGTGAGTTTGTAGCGAGTGACCTCAACTCTTTCTCAGAAACTATTTATAAGCTAATAAATGTCACAGGCAGAGCTATTCTGCCTGTCTTTAAAATCACAGCCGACAGCAACAAAATCTAATACTTCTACATCTACAGTTTGCACATCAAGGAAACAATAAGAAAGCCTGCAATGAACACTGCTATGAAAATGACAATACACTCACTCTCGACTCCTGCGAAATACCCCCAAAATGAAGAAAGAAGACAGTTAAAAATATAAATTTCACCTTGCACAAAAGTCACAAAAGTTCCTGCTTAGGTGGGACATGTTATAATATAATAACAATAGCTGGATTCTAGAATTGAAAGTATAATCATTACCAGTGGTTCCAAGCTGCAGTTTGTGGACCTCTGGTGGTCTGCAGGGGTAACACTGCGGAAAGGGAAGTATAAAATTACTTTCAGCTTATAGTGGTTTATTTTATAATATGTTTTGACATATGCATGATAATATTCATATTGAAAGCTTACATTTTTCATTTACAATTCTCTTCAAGTATTTTTCCTATTTGTCCTGTGGCATAGCTTTGCAAATAAGAATGCATCAAATCCATTGTTTTGGAATTTGGCCAAATACAAGATATTTATCCACATATAGAACCAAGAAAACCTGTAAATTCAAAATTTAGCAAAATTCAAAACAAAAAAAATAATTGCCTCCTATGGCCAGATGGCTCTGGCCAGATACTCAGAATCCATCCGAACCCTGCAAAATGCACTGTGTTTGGCCGGACTGAATCCAGGATTTAAAGAAGTTGCAAAATTCAGCCACCATGTTAGAACATGTTTTTGAAATATTCTTATCGAGACACTGGAACCCACACTGTTCTCTCAGACAGATTATGTGATGTGCATTGTTTCCACTTTGCAGGGGGTGGTATCTGTGATCCTTGTACAGGGTAGCCTTCAGATATCTTTGAAACCCTCTGGCCCAAGACACACTTCCTTGTTTTAGTGACAATTTACCCCCTGTTGTTAACTATAAGGATATTATAACACACAAAGGAGTTCCATTGCTTTATGAAGAGAAGAAGCTCCAAGTCAAGTGCCTTTAGGTTGGTCCTGAAGTGTGAGGAGTATAATTTAATTTAATATAAGCACAAAAATTTTGTAAAAGTTAAAAAAATAAAAGTTTATACTTGGAAAACTCAATTGCTTAACCAATTTGTTTCAGTTTATTGTTCAACACTTCAGTTACCAACATGGAATTCACTCTGTAGTTCTCGTCTGGCTGCTTTGTCTGTATCCCTCCACTCTTCCTAGCTCACCCTGCAAAAAGCATATTTTCCTGTCACTAAAACTTCCAGTTTGGCAAAACATGAACATACATTTTTTATGTGAGTTCAATTTGATTTTAACTGCTGGTTACCATATGGATAGCATTTCCCCAGAATGTCCTGTCCTCTCTTTGAGAAACCTTGACGTTTCCAATGACATGCCCATGATTGTTGTAATTAAATCTAACCATCTTGAGGCTAGTTGTCCCCTTCTTTCAACATTTCTGAGAATAATTGGAATCAAATTAATTGGGTCTTTCCAAAATAAGTCCCCTTTAATCTAGTCAAGTCTAAGGTCAGGCCTCCACTGCTCACTGATCCATTGGCAAAAGTTGTGTTTGAGATGGAGTCACTATCAAGCCAGCATTCATTGTGTGATTGGATTCCCACATTCGGCATCTTCAAGGTGTATCCAACTCATACCATCAAAGAGCTATGACTCATTTAAAAACCAATATACTGTATATAATGTTACATATATTTAATATGTATAAAGTGCCATAATTCTATCTTTCTATCTATCTATCTATCTATCTATCTATCTATCTATCTATCTATCTATCATCTATCTGTCATCATCTATGTATCTATCTGTTATCTATCTATCTATCTATCATCATCTATGTATCTATCTATCTATCATCTATCTATCTATCTATCTATCTATCTATCTATCTATCTATCTATCTATCTATCTATCTATCTATCTATCTATCTATCATCTTTCTATCATTTATCTAATATCTATCTATCTATTATCTATCTATCTGTCTGTCTGTCTGTCTGTCTATCTATCTATCTTCTATCTATCATCTATCTATCATCTATCAATCATCTTTCATCTATCATCCTATCTATCTATCTATCTATCTATCTATCTATCTATCTATCTATCTATCTATCTATCTATCTATCTATCTATCATCTATCTGTCATCATCTATGTATCTATCTGTTATCTATCTATCTATCTATCTATCTATCTATCTATCATCATCTATGTATCTATCTATCTATCTATCTATCATCTATCTATCTATCTATCTATCTATCTATCTATCTATCTATCTATCTATCTATCTATCTATCATCTTTCTATCATTTATCTAATATCTATCTATCTATTATCTATCTATCTGTCTGTCTGTCTGTCTGTCTGTCTATCTATCTATCTTCTATCTATCATCTTTCTATCATTTATCTAATATCTATCTATCTATTATCTATCTATCTGTCTGTCTGTCTGTCTGTCTGTCTATCTATCTATCTTCTATCTATCATCTATCTATTATCTATCAATCATCTTTCATCTATCATCCTTTCTATCTTTCTATCTATCTATCTATCTATCTATCTATCTATCTATCTATCTATCTATCTATCTATCTATCTATCATTATCTATCTTTATCTATCTATCTATCTATCTATCTATCTATCTATCTATCTATCTATCTATCTATCTATCTATCTATCTATCTATCTATCTATCTATCATCGTTCTATCATTTATCTACTATCTATCTATCTATCTATCTATCTATCTATCTATCTATCTATCTATCTATTATCTATCATCTATCTATCTATCTATCTATCTATCTATCATCTTTCTATCATTTATCTATCTATCTATCTATCTATCTATCTATCTATCTATCTATCTATCTATCTATCATCATCTATCTATCTATCTATCTATCTATCTATCTATCATCTTTCTATCATTTATCTAATATCTATCTATCTATCTATCTATCTATCTATCTATCATCTATCTGTCTGTCTGTCTGTCTGTCTGTCTGTCTATCTTCTATCTATCATCTATCTATCATCTATCATCGATCAATCATCTATCATCTATCATCTATCATCTATCATCTATCATCCTATCTATCTATCTATCTATCTATCTATCTATCTATCTATCTATCTATCTATCTATCTATCTATCTCTCATGCCTAGTACCAATGTGCCCACTCTGCCTATTCCTCTACAAGACAAAGGGCACAGCATTTAAGAGATGCATGCAGTATATACGCATACTCTGTCTACATAAGGGGTCTCCAATATTTTTTACCCATGAGCAACATTCAAATGCAAAATGAGTTGGGAAAAAAACACAAGCATGTAAATAGTCCCTGGGTGTCTCAAATAAGGACTGTGATTGGCTATTTGGTAACCCCTATGTGGACTGTCAGACTACAGGAGGTTCTGTTTGGCAGAACACCAGGCTTTTATTCAACCAAAACTTGCCTCCAAGTCAGGAATTCAAAAATAAGCAACTACTCTTAGGCCACTGCGAGCAACATCCAAGGGGTTGCTCACGAGCCACTGGTTGGGGACCAATTGTCTACATGATGATAATATTGATAAAGGTGAAACTTGCACTATATATATGAATAGGTGCAGCGTTTGTGCTCCAGTATAGATTGCAACATGCAAAATTTTCAGCAACTTTCTTTAAGTTACTCTGCAAGAAAAACATGCCAAACTGTTTTTTTTTGTACCAATTCCCTTTTAGGTCTGTTGAGGTAAAATGAGATTTATTTGGTTCATAACATTAAGAATATCCAGTAACTCCAAATTGTTGTATAAAAACAGAAACTGTATATGTACAGACCCCATAGTACCCATACTATAGATGGAGTATTCTGAGGTCTGAATGTATGTATTTCGAGATGAAACTTTGAATTAAAAAATATATGGTATATTATATTATACATATTGATATGATGATATTATATGATATTATATGATTATATTTATTGATGTTTTGATTGTTTGCCCTTTGGCTCTGAGGGATTATCCTGTTTTTCTTTGGTTTATGACTGGCCTTATGTGTTTCCCATTATTAAAGATATTTTAGTCGGTTCATACCCTTATTTGAAACTAACAGGTGTCAGTAGTCACAGCTTTAGCAGTCTCTAGTTCTTCCCCCCAGTGCACCTATCAACCTCCATGAATAACAAACAGTAAAACCTTCACTCAGCTACAAAATGCAGCAATTGGATGAGGTCCTTGTGTTTCTAGGGCTTTTGTCTGACAGAATCGTATCCTGACTCTTTTTTACTGTTATTGTTGTCTCTACTAAAGCTAGCAATATACACTTGCTTTCCTTCGAGGCAGCAGTAAAACTAGTATTTTCAGTGCTGGGTTTGGTTGCCTTTTTC
Organism: Xenopus laevis; assembly: GCF_017654675.1. Taxonomy (NCBI): domain Eukaryota; kingdom Metazoa; phylum Chordata; class Amphibia; order Anura; family Pipidae; genus Xenopus; species Xenopus laevis. Next base: position 34,454,171 of record NC_054376.1, read on the forward strand.
AGTTTGCAAACAGTTTGATAGCTTCAGCACTGTGCCTGGGAGAGGTGCTCTCCTTCTGGGCCATTCAGCCGGAGCTGACAGCTGCCCCACTGATTAATTGACAGTTTAAAAAGATTGATTCTACATGTCAGGGCTGTAACCCAGCCAGGACAATGCTGCTGTCAGCTGGGCTGTAAAACAGACACTTCCATTAGCAGCCCTGACAGTGGTACCATGTGAACGCAGGCACCTGCCATTATGCTGAGATCCAGTGTGCTGGACGTCCTGAGATTAATCATCTTGAAAGCAAATCTTTAGGACATCAAAGGATTTCATGGGCAGAACTTGTGCCTGGCATCAATCTGTCTATAAAGGACCCCAAACAACGGATTGTACAGGTGCCAATGAAGTATCTGCTCATGGGCATAAAGGTTTTTATGATATAGTAACCCATTCAGTACTGATAGATGTCCATATAAGAGTATACATACATTATAGCCAAACCATCTTACCTGACATTAAAAGGTCATTAAGATAATGCAAATGTGGCTCTGACAGTGTTATTGTAGCCATACAGTATAAACATAGTTACATAGTTAGTAAGATTGTGCCTCCTTACTAGTGATGAGCAATTTTATTCACCAGCCATGGATTCACAGCAAAATTCCGAATTTCACCATGTGTGAATTTTTTCGCAAAAATTCCCTGTGAAAAAACGCTCATAAGAAAAAACGCCCTTTCACTTTAATGTATTTGGAGAAAAAAGTCAACATAAGAAAAAACACCTATTGACTTTAAGTCATTAGGACAAAAAAGTCGCCATAAGAAAAAACGCTCCATTGATTTTAATGCATTAGGACAAAAAAGTTGCCATAAGAAAAAACGCCCATTGACTTTAATGTATTTGGAGAAAAAAGTCAACATAAGAAAAAACACCTATTGACTTTAATTCATTAGGACAAAAAAGTCGCCATAAGAAAAAACGCTCCATTGATTTTAATGCATTAGGACAAAAAAGTTGCCATAAGAAAAAACACCCATTGACTTTAATGCATAAAGACAAAAAAAGTTGCCATAAGAAAAAACGCCCATTGACTTTAATGCATTAGGACAAAAACTTACCATAAGAAAAAAATGACCATTGACTTTAATGCATTTAAAGCATGAAGAATTGTTGCCCTCATAAAAATTTGTTGCGCATAAAAACGCACATTGACTTTATCACTACTCCTAACTCTCCCTATTTAGGTTTATCCATCATGGATCCCCAATAGTGCAGATACTACAGGAAAATGTGCTTGACTTGGGGAAGACCTCTTGACATAAATATGTGGAATATCAGGAATGTGGCCTAAATGGTCCCAAATCTTAATTTTAAATTGTTGGGAAGCCTCTGCGTTGGCTATTATAAAAATGGGAGTCCTTGACAAATGGTAGTTGAGAACCTCTATCTAAACTATATACAGCAAATGTAAAGGTGGAAGTAGTGTAAAAGTCAGTAGTAGGACACAGGAGTAACAACAATATCTCTGATGCAAAACCAGGAAAACCTTTGATTTGCCATGTTGTCATTCTAGCAATACGTTTTCCTTTGGAAGTCTTCTCTTGCAGGCTAACTTATAGATGGACTTGATGACCAACCTAGGGCTTTAGAAAACAGAGGCAAGTTTTTTTCCCCTGAAACCAGATTATCAATACTTGCAGAGCTGAGAAGAAAAATGAAGACATGAGAAGAGGCTGGAAGAGAATAAGAGAGTGTCAACGGTTGCAGCTAGTGTCTCATTAAGACCAAAAATCAATTACTAGTTCAACTCAGGCCATTGGGCATGTATATTAATACCTTGCATCACTGTTGTTGTATTGGCACAGGAACATTTGCTGATGTTACAGGCTTGCCATATTACACAAACATTTATGCATGATCCTGGCATTGATCTCTGGCTCTTTGCTCCATGTCAACAATCCTAAGGTGTGTCTCCTGAGGAAGGAATTCCTGGGAAATTCTCCAAATAGGTTTGAGAATTCCATCTGTTTTATGAAAAGAAAATACTGGTTTCGAGATGTTGGCCATGTCCTCTGTATGACTGATATTTTTGTTCAGGCTGTGGATGGGCACTTAGAAACTTTTAAATTGCATGTGGTTCTACTGGTACAATACTGAGCATGTGTTGTGTTGAAGCAGCCATGAGCATAGTATATTATGTATTGATTACTTGGTCAATGACAGGTGCTCAAAAGAGGGCTTAATTTTTTGCATATATGTGTTTGCCCCTTTTAACTAGAAATTTGTTTTTAAAGGAGAAGTAAAGCTACGGAGGCATTTTATTGCCAATAGATTAGCTGCAATAGTGCAAGCTAGAATGCTATATTTATTCTGTAAAATGTTTTACCATACCTGAGTAAAAAGCTCTAGAAACTCTCTGTTTGTTTATTATAGGAGCTGCAGGATTAACATGGTGTGACATCACTTCCTGCCTGAGTCTCTCCCTGCTCTGGGCTCAGATTACAGCAGAGAAGGGAGGGGGGGAGGAAGAGGAGCAAACTGAGCATGCTCTTGCCCAGGGTAATGAGGTTTAAGATGAAGGCAGGAAGTCTGATACAGAAGCCCATGTGTACACAATAGAAGGAAAGAAAGGCTGTGTTTCTTTTGACAGGGGACTCAGAGCAGCACTACTTTGGGGGTTTACTGGTATATTTAGATGGACCTTTCTGATAAGGCTTACTTAGTTTTAACCTTTCCTTCTCCTTTAAATGATCTGATTGGTACCAGGGCCGGATTTACATAGCGGGAACCCCTAGGCCTGCTGTCGTTTATCGCTCTAGTCCCCTCCCTTTTATTTGCTCATCATCGAGACCAGAGCAATGGGGATTGGCGCACAGGAAATTTTAAAGCAATTGTATCTCCTGCGCATCTCCAGTGTTGCTGAACCAATGTGGGAGTGGTTGGGCAGTATTCCGTCCCCCAAAAATCCTGCCACCCTAGGCCCGGGCCTTGGTAGCCTCTCCACAAATCCGGGCCTGATTGCTACGATTATTAGCGTCCCTTTTGATTTCAAGTGTTGTATGCACCAGTGTGCCCAAATCTTACGTTTATGTGCTTCTAGGCTTATTGGTCACGGACATGAAAACATGTAATCTCTAACACATTCACACCTGGTTTACCTAACTAACAGTGGCGTAACTATTGGGCCCCACAGCAAATTAAATTTAGTACCCTAAAATATTGATAAATTGGCCTATTCTCCCAAGATATGTTTGATCTGCTCATTAATTAGTCACTGGGCCCCTACAATCCTGGGCCCCCCCTGCAACCATAGGATTTTCTTCCTCTATAGTTATCCCGCTGCTAACTAACATTTTAAATTTATATATAATACAGAGGAGGGTGTAATAAATCAATAGCTACAGTGAAAAGAATATGGTATGTTGGCTTTTAAAGGCCTACTTAATATTTTCCCTAGCTGAGATTATAGGCATATATAATTTTGTGTGTGTATATATATATATATATATATATATATATATATATATATATATATATATATATATATATATATATAATGTTCAAAGTGGACCAGCACACCAAATCTTCAATCAAAAAAAGGTTTATTTCAACATCACACATGAGTGATGTTGAAATAAACCTTTTTTTGATTGAGAATTTGGTGTGCTGGTCCACTTTAAACATTGTATACTCTGACCAAGCACCCACGTTCGTCCTACAAGGAAGGAGTGCAAGTACTTTGTGAATGTTTATATATATATATATATATATATATATATATATATATATATATATATATATATTAACTCTCAACAAGCTCTATCTTTGATATGCCATCCAGCAGCATGTTGGTTAATTGTACCTGTCATTGTTAGCCTTGGCAGTACTAGATTATAAACAGACTTTTGCTTTGCTCTTCATCATCCCTAATTCTGTAGAAGAGAGGCCATATTTACTTTGTAATGACATCAATTGGCCATAAATATTACAGTGCTACGTCTGCTTTCAGCTGAATAGAGGCCCCTGTCTGACATTTAACTGTTTGCAAAGCTCCTTGCTCTGTTTGCTCGTGGTTTTTCTCACTTATCGGCCTGTCATCGCTGGATTTTATTTTCTTTGCTGTTAAATGAAAGAGGAAGGTGTACTGGGGTTGAGGGGAATTACCCAGAAATAAATGGTACATATCCTGCCAAAAACTTACAGAGCTCTGCACCTCCATGCACGTATCTCACAACAGAAGAACGCGTAGCTTTAGGCTGTCCAGTTTTAGCCTATAATTCAAAATATTTATTCTAAATAATAATGTGATTATTAACACATGGCAAAGGATTCCAAAACTGGAGCTTATGGCATCTTGGAATACCCTTCTTTATTTCTAGTTGCCAACTTGCCTAGAGAATTCTTTTTTTCCATTGTTACCAATGACTTAGCTTTTGCAGTCGTGTACGATGACTAGGCAATGGAACTCTCCACACATTCACTGGAAAGCTCATTGTATGACACCTCCAGTGACCATTTAAGAAATGAGGTTTGTTAATGCAATGGCCCTAAAGAAAAATGATGGCACTGCCAACATGGCAATCATTGCCATCACAGTGATTATGTCTATTCTGCTATATGGCTTTTTTCCAAAGTAATACTGACTGTTTATTTCATTTAATCTGCCACTTGCTGTTTGCTGAAGCTTTACACCAGGGGTCCCAAACCTTTTTCACCCATGAGCCACAATCAATTGTAAAAAGAGTTTGGTAACAACATAAGCATGAAAAAAAGTCCATGGGGTACCAAATAAAGGCTCTATTAAAGGCTATTTGGTAGCGCCTATTTGGACTGTCAGCCTACAGTTTGGCAGTACATCTGGTTATTTTTCAATCAAAACTTGCCTCCAAGCCAGGAATTCAATAATAAGCACTTGCTTTAAACCCACTAGGAGCAAAAGCCAAGGGGACGGTCAGCAACATGGTTCGGGATCATTGGTATTGATTGTTATATGGTCCCAACCTAACAACTAGCCATGTAAATAGTGAACATCTTTTATCAGGTATCCCAGGCACAGATGCCAAGGGGTTCCACAAAAAGGTTGCTGATATACAATGTATGATGTTGGATATTAAAGTCAGAAATTGTTAGGAAGGTGTTCCACAGGTAGAATTTTAAAATTCAAAACTTTATTCCAGGCCATTTAAAACAATGATGTAAAGATGTACTTCCCATTCTATGACATGTGTGGTCACCTGGCGCGTTTCATGCCTCGTTCTGGCACTTCATCAGTTCTTTATTTAGAATAAAAATTTTAGGCTTCTGTCTCTATACAGGCCTGCCTTTAAGAGTTTCTCTGCATCAGCACAAGTTATTCAACGGGTTACAAATGTTTTGACTCAACGAGCTGTATCATAAAAAAGACATACTTTACCTAGGTGGGGCCACTGTTAAGATATGAATCAGCCTCCATTAAAAGGTTAACCTGTAGCACCAGGAGAATAAAATTGCAAAAATATAGGTGAGAGAAATCGCTGGGACCCAATAATTTATTTCCCAGGCTTGCAATATGGATCTAAAAATATACCCTGTAATCTGTTTCACCTTCAGGGCCTAGCTGTAAGGTTTACAATCAGGAGGAGTGATAGAATGGGATGAATTTACATTATAAAAAAGCAAAGCACTCAGTCTGGGCACCGCATTAAAGAATGTAGTCCATTAACCAACGTGAGCATGATACGCTTTTAACTTTTTTATGGTTCGTGTGAATGACTCCATGAGTTGGCAGCCAAAAGAAGAGGTTAAAGCTTTTGTGTAACAACCTATTAAACTGTTGAGTGGCTAGGTATTCTGTCAAGATTTAAAGTCTGAAGCAACCTCATATCACCCTTGAGAAAGAGCTGGCAGACAGCCTACTTTGTGCATTAACCAGAAGGAGGTCCTATTGTGCAACATCCCCCTTAAAACAGATATTCATATGAGAAATACTTCATACATGTATATGGCTATGCTAAAATCTCTGCAGCTCCCTATTACGTGTGTTCCTTTCAACATTCTTCTCTAAAGGAACATTAAACCAAAACTACAATTGCTTTATGCTAAAAGTTCCCAATTAAAGGCAAATGGTTTCAGAAGTTAAATAGTTCTCGCTGATACAGCTTTGTTTTCACAGCATTCCTGTGCCTCAACCTTCTCCTCTCTTCTTCCTACTGTCCCTCCCAACTAGAGCAATATTCGTTACCTGAAAGTTAATCTGCCACTTTTTGAAAAGCAAATATAAGGCATTGGTATTTCAAGGGTAGGTAGCTAAGTGTCCTGCTGTAATTCTAGGTTTTCAAAACAATATATTAACACACAGGTGTATCAATAAAGAGGTTATTATTATCTGTCTTTTGGTGGGTTGTGGGAATATCCTGGAATGATCAATTGTTGAAGACCTGTTTTAAGAATCAATGTTCTATCAGAAAGAGAAACTTTGAGACTCAAATGATGTGTAGTATGGTCAGAACAAGGCAGGAGGAATTAGTGCAGGAACTTTTCATTTTAACACGGCTGGACCCAAACAGAATTTGGGCATCAGTACACTTCGCAAAATAAGTGCAAGCCCATGTCAAGGGGCGACTGGGCCTCCATGATGGAGGGAGGAGTAAAGGATCACTTTTTGTTCTTAAGACAAAACCGCTTCTTGGGTGGGGCATGCATCCCTATCAGGGGGCCTCCATGATGGAAGGGGCAGGGGAAGGATCCCTTTCTGGTCCAAAGGTGAAGCCTCTTGGGTGGGGGCCACTTTTAAGTCACACCCCAAGGTACACCCACTAATCTTAGCAGGTGCATGAGGGTTTTTGTGTTGTTTTTTAGGTTCATTTTGACTTTAATTAAATTCTTTATATTTTATAGATTCTCTTACTTTTACCAACTTGGGGCAGATTTACTAAAGGGCGAAGTGACTAGATTAGCCAGCGTTACCGTTTTTGGGGACTTCGCAGATTTTCTAAAGGGCGCAGTCGTTACTTTGCTAGCGAAGGAGACAGATGCTGAATTTTCACTCTGGTGAATGGACGTTACTCCGCAAATTCACTAAGATGTGGATTTTAATGAACGTTACCTCTTTCGCCAGATTTGCCTTCGCTAAATCAGACCAGTCAAAGTACAATGGAGTACATAGATCTTCCTCATTCTTCTGTTACTTGCATCATATTTTTTTGTGGAAAAACGCTGGCGTCTTTTCCTTTTTTTAGAGTGATAACCTGCAAAAGTCCTTAAAATTTTTTTTGGGTAACATACATTTTCTAACATATGGAACATTAACTATACAGTGGGCTTATGTGCAGGACATTATATCCATTTTCTGTATTAAGGTTCTCTGGACTTGTGTAATGTAATGTATTTGCTGCAACTTTCAACTTTAATTCTCTCGCCGTATGCAAATTAGCCTGAGCGAAGACCTCTAACGAAGTTGCGCTAGGCAGAATTGAACGATATCGCATCTTCGCTTTGATCTGCTTGCATTGGCGAAATAACGCTATGGAAAATTCACCAGCACTCGGCGCCCTGGACATATTTTAGCATTTTAGTAAATTAGTGTTGTCTGAGCAAATTTTTGTCTGGCAAAGTGTTGTGATGGCTGCGAAGCCGTTGCTGGTGAATTTTCACCGCTTAGTAAATTTACCCCTTGGTCTTTATTGTTATGGGGTCTTTTGTAAGTATTTTATCTTCTTGCAGCTTGCAATTTAATTGGTTGTCAGGCACTGACACTGTTACAGTTTTTACTTTTTATTGCTTATCTTTTCTGTATAGTCCCTCTCCTACTCCTCTTCCATTTTTACTTCCAAAATACTAGGCTAGGGTGGTGCTTTAGAGGAGTGACACTGTTATTTGAGCACTATGTTAAGGACCTAGAACTATTTTAATTGATGCTCCAAAAAAAACAACAGCAAAATTCCAGCATCATTTTGGACTTGTGCTGTAAAAAAGGAAAAAAAAAAGAAAAACCAGAATGCTGATGCTATGGGCAAAGGCCATCTCTCCATAATACCCTTAAACAAGCCTAGGGCTATATATGTATCAAGGCTAAAATCCATCTAATGTGAATCAGATGTAACTTGCTTTGGTATGTATCAAGGTACTCTATAGGAATGTGCAGGCAGTAGTGGTTACCCACTGTCATTGTTGACAAACCTTTAAACTCAGTGGAATAAGCTGCACCTCGGGCTATCACGGCTCTACCTATCTATCATGTGTTGACTTATTGAATTTACCCATTGATGTAACCTGGGCCAAAGGCTGCCTGTAGCATTCAAAGTGAGTGTCTCAGCTGACACCTGGTCTTCTGGAAAGCACCGAGCCTGATTTCTTGTAATGTTTCACTCACAAACTGTTGCATTATAGAGTAGCGTATTGATTTTCTATCTATAAAAGTTAGATAACTGATTGCAGGAGAAAGGGTATGTAGTGTAATTGCTTTTCATGTAGCCGCTGCCTCCTAGGCAGATCTTTTATTCATTTTACCGTAATCTCTTACGTGCCTTCAATCTGGGCTATCGCATTTGTTTGACGTACCGAAAATGTTTCTTGTTGCAAGGTGTTCAAAGGCTCGTAAAATGATAGGGTAATATATTACGAAGTTTAATATAACACAATACCAGCACAACACGAGAAATGAATAAAACAGACATCTGCGCAAACACTGAATAAGCAAAGTCGGGCTTTAACATATCACAGCCACTGGTTCATTAGTGTCCTACGTGCATTTTTTTTTTCTTTTTTTCGTAACGCGACACCGCCTAATTGGACGAATCCATCTTCTGTTCTGTCACTTTGCACTGCACAGGTTAATTTTCAGGCGTCTGTTTTGAAGCCTTGCTTAAAAATGAGCCAGCACCATATGGTCACCCTGTTATATGGTAGGATCTCATGTGTATCATCTCACAATGAAGCTCCTTTCCCGTCAAGAGTTATGGATGAGCTTACACACATCCGCACACAGGTGCCGGCCAAGCACACCTGAGCCTGGCTGCTTTATCTGCAAAACACTCTCTATACGTCCAGCAACTGGCAGAGCCAACGCTGACACCTGGTCCAAAACCGCATTGTGGCTGCTGCTTTCAAAGGTGCAAGCTAGTAGAGACATTAGTCAATAAGCTGTGAATCCACAGGAGAAGAAGTCTGCTCCATGGCCTTTTCCAAAGCAGAGAGTAGTTTAACAGGCACTGCTGCGATGCTGTTTAGTAATGACGGGTATCAGCATTTGCAGTCTGTTTAATTAGCATGGAAAAGAGTTCTGTTTCACAAATGATCCATTTCCTGGCACTGCGAGCAAAACAATAAATGTCTTGATAGCAATATGAATCACCTCTCACTATCTTTATTTGGAAGAGATGCCATTAAGTGGTGGGAGTAAAGGATGGATAGGCTCATAGGCCCTCTTTGTGTCAGCCCTAAACAGATAACCAGTTATCAGGAATGGAAAGCAATTAGCAGTCTGCAGTCTTTCAAACAAGAATGTTCTCTCTGTTAGTCGTTTACATATAAGGCCCTGTCAGCCCCCACTCGTTTCTTGGCAGAAAGATGAGGATATATCACACTTATAAAACATCTGTGACAAGTGTTAAACATACTGAAGCAGGATAAAATGTATGGGAGGAAAAAGGAATCCATAAATCATGTTCGGAGTTAAACAGTCAGCCCTGAAAATAATACAGGGAGACATGGAACAGGCGTGCGTGACGTCATGGGAACAATGTGATCTGCAGTCACCAAGGTCAATCTGGAACTGCTAAAAGAAATTTGAGACTTTGTAAAACTGTTGTCTTTAATGGATAGTTGACTTTCACTAACAGAACGGATTCAATGGCTCCAGATTGTTGGGACTAATGAACTGGTGCTGAGGCAGGTAGAATGGGAACAGACATACCTGAATCTGAAAGTAATAAAAATACAATACTACTAAAAAAAACATCTTCATATGTCTCTTAGGGGAAAATGTATCAAAGAGTGAAGTTAGAGTTTGCCACAGTCCTCTAGAGTGAAATTCCTACACTCTCCATTCATTTCTATGGGATTTTGCAAGGCGTATTTATCAAAGGATGAACTTTCATTTTCACCATTTTAAAAATCCCATAGAAATTAATGGAGAGTGGCGGAATTTCACTCTAGAGGACTGTGGCGAACTCTAACTTCACTCTTTGATAAATATACCCCTTTAAGAGAGTGATCCAAATATCTAAAGTGTCATAAAGTTTTATAAAGAGAAACTTATGGGTTTAGAGAGTGGGGACTGGGCCTTATACTGTTGCCCTGCAGCCCTGGGGTTCTGTGTTACATTCCTATGTTTTTTTTCAACCTGCCCATTATCTGCAGGGAGGGCTGTCTAGTCTTGCCATGTATGCATGGGTTTTTATAGGTATTCTGGTTTCTGTCCCCAGTTAAAAAATATACAGGCAGGTTCAATGGCTCCTGATGAAAAATGTATATTTGGCAGGGAAGTTGATGGTGTGAATGTTGACAAGTTTTCCATAATTTGGATATTCATACCTTAAGTCTACTAGATAATCATTTAAACTTCCCCAATAGGCTGGTTTTGCTTTCAATAAGTATTACTGAAATATTAGTTTGAATCATAAACAAAGTACTGTTCCATCATTACAGAGAAAAAGGAAATCTGTTTTAACCACACCCCTTCTTACATTCTTACTCCATAAGATCCCATAGGAACTTGACTTTTAGGGTTGTGACAATTTTGGAAACAGAGCCAGCAGTTTCGTATAGGGAGTCCAGTGTGGTCTTGGTTGATCAATTATTTCAATGGATGTTTGACAAACGACATATAGGTTGAGGCAGGGGTCTCAAACTTTTTTTCATTCAAATGTAAAAAGAGTTGGAGAGCAACACAAGTATGAAAAAAGTTCCTTGGGGTGCTAAAGACTGTGATTGGCTATTTGGTAGCTCCTATGTGGATTGGCAGCCTACAGGAGGCTCTACTTGGTACTATACGTCGTTTTTATGCAATTAAAACTTTCTTCCAAGCATGGAATTCAAAAATAAGCACCTGCTTTGAGGCCCCTGAGAGCAACATCCAAGGGATCGGAGAGCAACATGTTGCTCACGAGCTACTGGTTGGGGATCACTGGGTTGAAGGATACGGTGGGTAAGATGATGAGAAATAAGTGTGTTGGGAACCAGTTATTGAGCCTTTGACCCATGGGTCACTACGTATCCAACATCTCAGCAGCAATTTAGCTAATTTGGGCTATCCAGGAAGGTTGAGCATCCCTCAGATTGGGATTTATAATTTAGACTGCCTAATTAAACATGTATTCTAGGTGTATATTTTTAAAGGGAAGCAGGTTATTGCATTCCATTACTCAGCACTAGTGATGGACAAATTTCTCCCCAAAAAATTGTGAAAAGAGAATTTTGACGCCTGTGTCAATTTTGTTGCTGGCGTTAAGGTCAATGGGCGTCTGAATATTGTTGACGAGCAACGGCTTTGATATGATCAACTTTTCTGACACGCATCCAAAAACTTTTGGATTTTCGCAGCAGTTTTGCAAAATGTTTTCGCTGCGGTTGCGAATTTTATTCGCCCATCACTACTCAGCACAGTTTTTGCCAGAACTAAGACACAACTGCAACATCATTTACAATTACAATTTTCACATTGCACTTGTGTTTATAAGTGAACCCTTAGTTGCTCAGATATTAATCAGATCAGGCAGCAAATAGTATCAAAGGAGAACCACATTGGGCAGTGGAATGCAGACTGCTGCTGTATGGTCCCCTAAGGGTTAGTTCACACGAGGAGATTCGGAAAGATTTAGTCGGCTGGCGACTAATCGCCTCTTCTTCTGGGCGACAATCTCCCTGAACTGTCTTTGCGTGTCTTCCCATCCACTATAATGAAAAGTCGCCTGCGCTAAAGCACACGCGGCACTTCGTTTTCCGAAGTTGCCTCACAGGGAAACTTTGGGCGACTTCAGAAAGCGAAGCGCCACTTGTGCTTTAGCGCAGGCAACTTTTCATTATGGCGGATGAGAAGACACGCAAAGCTACAGTAGTTTGGGAAGATTGTCGCCCAGAAGAAGAGACGATTAAATTTCCCAGAATCTCCTCGTGTAAACTAACCCTTAGGCTGAAGGACTCAATCATTCCAATTTGGCACTAGTGATGAACAAAACTGCTCCATTTCTCTTTTCTGAAAAATCCACAAAATCACTGAAAATTTTACTGCATTTTTTCTTGCGCCAAATGCATTGGAGTCAATTGACTTCTTTCCTTGCACAAATTACATTGGAGTCTATTGACATTTTTGTCTTGCATGATATGCCAAGTTCTTTTTTTTTTTTTGCATCAATTCATTTTCTCATACCAAACACACTGGAATCAACGGACATGTTTTTCTTGATCCAAAATGCAGGTTCCCCCCCCCCCCTTCAAAAATATAAACATTCTCATGAATTTGTATTTAAAGATTACAGACTGTGAACTAAGTCTAGAAACATTTCCAGGTGACATGAAAATGCATCAAAACTTTACATCTGGTTCACAATGCACTTAGTTTACTAACCCTATTAAAAACCCATAAAAGACTCATTTTTTGCACCTAGTACAACTATTAGTTTCATGACTTTTGACAAAGATACAGAATATCACAGATCCTTGTATAATTAATTATCTTCCCAGTCTCCAGTCACTAAATATTCCTACTAGAAGAAATGAAATATGAGGCAAATAAATCATTATAAACCAGTGTTATGACTGTCAAACAAAATGACAGCTTCATTTATTTTTGCACATTTGCAATAAATGTGATAAATAGCTGTATATTCAGAACACAAAGTTAGAAGAAAATTAATGCCTAAGATACAAGTTGCTATTATATGAAATATCATGTTGCAACATTTATAACATTTATAGATATATATTCTTTGGCAGAATACTGATAGGGTTTGAGATGCAGGATTTTTCTATATTAGGTTTCGGCTTGCTCTTTTCTTGGGGTTTTTTACTGGTTGGTCAGCACACTGTTTATTATTGTCCAATATTATTGATAATGGGCTAGCATAGCAGTTGCAATTTTTCACTCCCAAACCGCACTTTATGGTAGTGGTTTACAATGTTGTAGGGCTGAGGGTTTGGGTTTGATTCTAACCAGGGTACTTACTACATTAGGGGTAAGCTAAATATTTTAAGTGCAAAAATAAATTGGCCATAGACTTTAATTTATTGTAAAAAATATCGTGAGGTTCAAAATATTTTGCAGGGAAAAATTGCCCGAAATTTTGGAGAAACGGGTCAGATTTGCCCATTACTATATCTACATGGATTTATATTTTCCCCATGTCCATATGGGGTTTCTCCATGTATATTACAAAAATCCAGATTCTTTGTGGTGACTTAGGTGATGTTCTATCTGGGAACTCAGGGGTTCCAATTACTGCCAGAAGAAGAAACGCATGCAAAATGTGCTAAATATGTTTGGTTTCCACATGGTTTCTCCATGTACTCTAATCTTCCAGGGTAAATTGCTTCTAGTGACTGCATAGTAATAATAATAGATAGATAGATAGATAGATAGATAGATAGATAGATAGATAGATAGATAGAGGGATAGATAGAGGGATAGATAGATAGATAGATAGATAGATAGATAGATAGATAGATAGATAGATAGATAGATAGATAGATAGATGACAGATAGATAGATAGATAGATAGATAGATAGATAGATAGATAGATAGATAGATAGATAATATATATATGATAGATAGATAGATAAGATAGATAGATAGATAGATAATAGATATGTGATAGATAGATAATAGATATGTGATAGATAGATAGAAGATAGATAGATAGATAGATAGATAGATAGATAGATAGATAGATAGATAGATAGATAGATAGATAGATAGATACTTAGATAGATAGATAGATAGATACTTAGATAGATAGATAGATAGATAGATAGATAATAGATAGATAGATAGATATATAGATGATTGATAGATAGATAATAAACAGATACACCATCTCTCCCTACTAAACCTGCTATCCCACAGTCACACTCCCTTCCCAGAGACTATTATCCACTGTTACTATAGACACCATCTCTCCCTACTATACCTGCTATCCCACAGCCACACTCCCTTCCCAGAGACTATTATCCACTGTTACTATAGACACCATCTCTCCCTACTATACCTGCTATCCCACAGTCACACTCCCTTCCCAGATAGATACATTTCAAAATTACATTGGTCTATTGGGTGTAATGGTTTTCAAAAATACTTTATATCGATAAGCAGTGCCTCCATTAGTGGGTTAAAGCGGCTACTCAGATCAGGGGCCTCTTGGCAGAGGTGACCACAAGAGTTGTGAAAGTGTATTTTTCAAGTTGAGAAGGAGTGGGGCTTGTAGGGGAATGGGTGGCATTTGAGCAGGTGATTGGTGGGGTTTGGACATAATGGGGTTTATTTGGGGTGGATCAGGGGCATGACCATACATGCACAGGCTAATTTTCTTTCATTGGAGACACATTTTACTTTTTGACAGGGCTCACCACCCAAGGGACACAAGTGACCAATGGGCTAAGAATTGCAGACCCCTTGGGGAATCATGGGAACCCATACTAATAAAGCAAAGCAACCTTATTAGTATGGGTCCCAATGATTCCTGATGGCAGCCCTCTTGGTAAGGCGATAAGATGGTCATAATTATGAAAAATGGGAGAAAATATTTTTATTACTATATTTTCTCCCAGTAAACCTCTAAATGAAAATAAAAATGTATCAGTAAACTGGGTGTGATGTACAGTGATAAAGTATTGCACATTAATCCCTAATTTAATAAACCATTTAGAATATAACAAGCTGTGAGTTGCTTTTATGCATAGTGATAGCAATTAATAAACAGACCTTGCCTCTTGCTCCAGAGAAGCACTATATCAACAGCAACATTTAAAGATCTATGGTTGCATGCCGTCCCTATTTTGCTTTATTACTGTTGTTTTTATTATGGTTTATTGATTTTTTTTTTAAATAGCTGAAATACAGGAACAAAGAATCTGAATGAGCCAAATGGTCGTGTTTGTGAGAGTCTCTGTTAGTGTCTCTCATCATAGCATAAAATGCGATTAACTGATTTCCTGTCACTCGTTTATCCCAGAGAATTAATTACCCAGCAAATCGAGCAGGGCCATCCTACATCGGCAGCAATTCAGCCTTAAATTATTCATGGGATAAAACAGTGATGGACTGCGAGACAGTATCTGCTCAAGGCCAGAGACTGATAACCCTGTGTTATTGATACAGTAATATTCCTCTGATGCTTCTAAATTATTCAGCTCCTCAACTCATTGAGGCTTGGGCTAAAACAGGCAGACACCTGCAAAAAAATGTCCAAAGTGAATGAGAATTCCTATCTGCTTCCCAGAAGCCCTGAGCAATGCCAAACTGCAAATAAAAATGGACATATGGAGTTTGTATGTAGACTTTTTGCATATTTGTCAAGAGAATAAAAAACAAAAAAACAGAAAGAGTAATACGGAATGAAAGAAGCAGTGACATTTATAGCAGGAAGTTGCTGATACACAATTATAAACTCAGATATTCCTAAGACTAGCACAACGGAATGACAACCTTCATGCTGTTTTATAGCATCTATCTGTACCTTGCATGAGAGAGCCAGGAGAGTTGTATCTGCCTTTGAGAGCTGAAATTCTGGCCACTTTTTGACTTGCTTAATTATATTAAGCAAATGACACCTGAATTATTATTGTATCATGTATTTATTTATATAGCACCACAAATATATGTAGTGTTTTACAACATATAAACACAAGCATATATTATAAATGATACACTAAATACTAGTGCCTAAAGCCACTTCTAGCACTTCATTCCTTTCAAAAATTAGCATGCAAGTGGCACTGGGACACTAGTTTGGGGTGTTCCTGAACATTTATTACCTATGATTCACATTCAGATGTAAATACTGTAGAAGCAAACAAAAGAGTTATTTAGTATTACTGAGAGTACATGCATTTTAAAAAAAAACAGGGGCCTGTTTTTGAAAATACATACACTTCTATAAATACTAAATTACTTATAAAACAGGGGACCAGGGCATATGCATTGATCAATACCCTCTCTTTTGTTTCATTGTAGCTAATTTGGTTAGATCAGTTTAATTTCCATTGCATTTATATATCTTTACTTAGCCTTGGAATGCTCCCATAGCCCCCCCCCCTTCCTCTTTTTGTACAACTGTAAATAGAGTTGCAGAGCAACACAAGAATTAAAATAGATCCTGGGGGGTGTCAAATAAGGCCTGTGGTTTGCTATTTGGTAGCCCCTATGTGGACTGGCCACTTACAGGAGGCTCTGCTTGGTGGTACTCCTGGTTTTTAATGCGACTAAAACTTGCTTCCAAGCCAAGAATAAAAAATAAGCACCTGCTTTGAGGCCACTGGGAGCAACATCCAAGGGGTTGGTGAGCAACATGGTTGATGATCACTGCTCAAGAACTACAACCAGCTTGGAAAGGTGATGGGAGCGCCATGGTTCCCTTAATGGCCTAAGTCAAAAGAAGCAACAAAGTTGTACATAAAGAATTGTGCACAGAAATTATCTTGATGCTGGTAAAGAAGAGTGAGGCAACGCTGGCGCATGTGATGTCACGAACGTGGAAGTGCGGGAAGCACACGAAAACTGAGATTTTTTAGTGGGGTATTTATACTTTAGATAGCTTGGTGACACATCAGAATTCCCCTTGACAAAGGCTATAGTCCTGAAGAGTTGGGGTGTTCTCATCATTGGCAAGTGTATCTGCTCCCTGTGGTTTGTCCCTTGATCTTGTAACTTGGTGGTATGTATATATTTGTGCTAATACTGTTGTATAGAATATACCAGTTTGTCTGATGTATATTTGTTTGCTATACATTATATAAAAGAACATTTTTAAATACCACCTTTGTTTACCAAGTATTATTGTCTTCATTGAGTGTGCATCCCCTCACTATTCTTAAAGAAGAATGGGACACTCAAAATATGACTAAAACCAAGAAAATGTATTTACATAATACCCAATGTATTTTCACCCCGCCCTTCCCAAAACAGTGGGGGTCTTCTTTGGGAGCACAGAAAAATGCAGGCCTGCATCAGGAATCAGGAGGCAGGAATTCTGAGAAATAAAACATGGTTCACTGTGCGTGAAATCTGCACATTACATTTGCATCCATAAATGACCTCTAATAACTCAAGGCAAAATAAATCAGTAACACCTTTGTAGACCATTGGGGGGGGTATAGTATACATGGGCAAATGAGAAAAATAATATATTAGACAAGAAAAAGAGAAAATCAAGGTATACTAAATGTGTGGTTTAATATTAATACGATGTAAAATACCATTAAAAATATTCATTTATTTCATCAGCAAAGAATTGCAGATATATTGAGATGTAAGTGTGGCGACAGTGGAATTTAGATGCAAATAATGGCTGTAAAGTACAACCTTGTAAAAATATTTGAAAGCCATTAGTTGGGTCTTGAGGTGTCAGTAGGCGTCATGGGAATTACGTCTGCAAACAAAGTTGTAAAACCTAAATACTATATACGTTACGGCTTTGTAACATTAGTGTAATATTTACATGCAGCCACGGATCCCTCTATGACCGGCTCTCTGCACCTTCATAGGTGATGCTTTAATAAACTGCAGTGAGTTTTCTTCCTTCAAAGAGAGCTATTGGCCAACAGCAGGGCAACTGGGAAACATAATTTTCCTCTAAAGTTTATAATGGCATGACACTATTCAGAACCAAAAGATTTTGATTCAGATATTAGTTTGAGATCCAATTCTATTTTTGAGTTTCAAGGCGTTTTTCCCCTTGTAAGGCGGTTTGGAACAGGTCAACCATTGATCACCATGTTGCTCACCACTCCACCTTTGATGTTGCCTCCAGGGGCATTGACGGAGGGGCTAATTTTCTTTATTTTTTTTAGACATAGAAGCAAGTATTGGACTCATTAAGGCAGGTTTAACACCAACTGTAGCTGCAGGCTGGAAATCCACATGGGGTTACTCAATAGCCAATCACAACCCATATTTGGCAACCTTATTTCATGCTTGTGAGGCTCTCCAACTTCTTTTTACATTTGAATGTGGCTCATAGAAAAAAAAGGTTGGGAACCATGAACATTAGGGGACCTATCTACAAACATTAGACTTTTTTTCATGAATCTCTAAAATTTGTGGTTTTTCTATATTCCTTTAAAACTTTAAACATTTGAGATTTATTAAGTGTAGAAACCAGGAAAAACTACAGTATAACACAACAATTCAACAGGTAAGGTTAAAGTCCTATAGAAGTCAGTGGGAGCTGCACTGATCCTATTGAGCCATTTCTTATTATATTGGACTTTTAGAGGCTTTCGGATTTTTTCTTCGCTAGGAGGCATTTTTTAGTGCATCGTTCAGCGTTTTTAATTTTTTTTCATTCATGCTTTTATATTCATATCTTTAATAACTTTCATGGCATTTGTGGTTTTAGAGCAAATGTAATTGTGGTTTCAAAAACCTCTAAAACTGTTATAATTTGACCTTTGATAAATGGGCCTCTAGGTCTCAACAGTCTTGGGCAGGTAAATGTTGGAACTTGAGCAGAAGGCTGAACTTGCAGTATGTGTGTCATGTGTAGTAACCATATCTACCATATAACACATTTTTAAAAAGAACAATGTAAGAAAACCTACTGAAACAAGTTGCCTGCACCCTTGGTTCAGAAAAAATGCTAATAAAATATTGGTGACATGTCTTTCAATTGTTGTTTTATAACAAGGAATTACATCTCTCCCTTAACCATATTATAAGGTGTTTCCACTGTGGGTAGGTAACAATAGTTAAAGGGGTGGCTCACCTTTAATTTAACTTTTAGTATGTCACAGTATGGCAGGTTCTAATCAACTTTTCAATTGGTCTTCATTATTTATTTTTTATAATTTTCTAAATATTTGCCTTTTTCAAATGCCTCTTTCGAGCATCCAAATGGGAGTCACTGACCCCATCTAAAAAACAAATGCTTTTGAAGGCTAAAAATTTTTATTATTCATCTTTCTATTTAGACCCTCTCCTAGGGTAATTTGGATCCTAGCAACCAGATTGCAGAAATTGCAAATTGGAGAGCTGCTAAATAAAAAGCTAAATAACCACAAATAATAAAAAAATGAAAACCAATTGCAAATTGTTTTTAGAATATAACTCTCTCTCTATGAACCCGTGAGCAACATTTAGAAGAAAAAGGAGTTGGGGAACAACACATGCATGACAAATGGGTTGCCAAATAAGTACTGTGATTGGCTATTTGTAGCCCCTAAGTGGATTGTCAACCTACATTGAGGCTCTGTTTAGCAGTGCACCTGGTTTTTATACAACCAAAACTTGCCTCCAAGTCTGGAATTCAAAAATAAGTTCCTGGTTTGAGGCCACTGGGAGCAACATCCAAGGGGTTGGAGAGCAACATGGTGCTCATGAGCTACTGGTTGGGGATCACGGCTCTTCATCATACTAAAAGTTTACTCAAAGGTGCACAAGCCCTTTAACAAAGACATTATTCCAACAAAAGGTTTTCAGTTATTATATTACAGACACGAGCTTGAAACCTCTTAGACCAATCATTACCAACTACACACCATACACCAGAAACTTGTACTTTAATGAATGGCCCTATAAGACACAAGGATTAGATTTTTCTTCCATGGCAGGACTTGCATAGTGATATATGTAAATATTTCCATAACCTGATTGAATATAAAAGATATTGACTGAAACAAACACAAACCTCCATAATTCACATCAGATGTACAGTACTTATTGTAACTAACACACACTGTCAATGGAAATACAGTACATTTCTAACAAAGATTAACAACACTAGAAAGCTTTAACAAATGAGATGTTGAAATCAATACATTAGGAATGTAATTTTTTTATGTGATCCCATGACTAAAGCTGAAGGGCAAGTAAACACTGCATACTCAATGTGTCAATACATTCAAGGTACATAGGGAATGGTTAGATCAGTATCTTGAAATAGTTTATGTATCTATGTTATGCTGCACAGCAATATCCTGATAAACTGCTACTACATGCCTAATAAGATGGTTTGGTGCAACTGGTGCCCATTGAAACAATAGGAAAGGGGATGCCACCTTCTTATTAGAATCTATTCTTGTTTTTGGATCAATTTCTGTCTCCTTAGCATAATTTTCAAACTAAGTTTTGCTCAGAGGGAGGTCAGTTCTTCATGATCTGTTTTCCAGACCATGTTACTTGAGTTTGACTGGGTACTCAGTCAGTGTATTGCACTACAATTTTGCACCCACTCCTATGCTTGGTGAAATGGGCCCATGGATGCTACATTTTACTCTGGCTACTAAAGTATATGTAGTGATGTCTATATAGTCACTGTGTATAACGTACCATTCCCATAGCAGAATAGAAAACCATTCTGAGCCCATAAAGATAAACAGTCTGACACCAATCAGCCAGCTTGATATTCTCTCTCTTCATCTGCTCAATGTCCACCTACTAATGGTGATGACCACCCCACATTCATAACATAACATTTCCCTTCTGCGGTGTCTTTGTATTAAAAGAGATTTGCTCTAAGCTATTTCTTTAAATTTAACATTCTTCTTTTGTTCACAGAGTTTCCCATTTGTCAGCATGTACAACATCACTCTTTTGTGTTGCCATTTTCATTTTCCAGGCCGTACTTTTTAATGTCTTGTCAGTCTCATGCAGCCTACAACCCCAAACCTATTTGTTATCTTCAACTGTAAATCCAAGGAACAAGTGGGGACAAAAAGAGCTGCCTCTGCTATCCATGGACACAGGAGAGAAATGATATCCAAGCAGTAACGTGTGAGAAATACGTAGCTTGTTAGCACCATTAAACGTCTCGTTAACTTTGGGGACAATGAATTTTTGAGGGGCTTATTGCCGTTATAAACTTTAATCAAGGTTTACGGCAGAGATAATGTGGCCTTTGTGTTTAACGGCCGGCGGGGAAGCTTTGGAGAAATAGTTTTATTGTACATAATAAGGTGTTGATTATTTTGTGTCAATTCATTTTCTTGAAATGTTATAATGGGGCATGGTCAGTGACAGTAACAGACACTGGTAAAGGTCTGTAGGAATGTTTATCACAGTTCAAGTGTCTTTTTATGCTGGGTCTGAGGAGCTGGTGTATAAGTACTTCCAGTGAAGGTGACTGCTTATTCATTGTGCCTGTATCTATTAAAGAACGATTGAGTGTACTAAATGAAATACCCATCTGGAGAATGTGTTCAAAAACTAAAAAAAATCTGTTTTTAAGAACCCCTGTTGCCCAAGTTACTCTCAAAAATTGTGCACGTGTTTTTCTCCAATACTAAACATAATGCTGATAGAGAAAGTTGTACAGGTATGTATTATATATTTTTTTTACCAGAGTGCATCAGGTGGTATTTCATGTTTCGATTCACTTGTTTCACTTGTGTGGAGAGGTCAACAAATGAGCAGATCTTGCTCCAATATGCCAAACTTGAGTGGGCTATATTGGGCTGATCCATTAATGGGCTCTAGGACCCAACATTCAGATAACTATGTTGGGAATGCAGGTGGTTGGTGAGAGGACCTCATCAAGGAACCCCTGCCCGATCGACATCTGACTGATTTTTGGCCACCTTTACTCCATGTAGCACTAACAAAAAGAACTCCATGACTAGAGTGCTGGCCAGTGGTATAGGATCAACAAGTGGCAATGTTTAATAACTTGTGAAGGCCGCTTAATTTCGCCTGTCATGAATTTGCGGCGAATTTCCGCATTTCGCCGCCAGTGAATAAATTCGTGAATCTTCACCTGCATCCAAAATTTTGGACGCTTGTCTGAAAAGTCGCTCCCGTCAAAATCGCCACGCATCAACACTATTCGGATGCCCATTGACTTTAATGTCAGCGTCAAAATTGATGCAAGCGACTTTTCAGAAGCACGTTTTTTTTTTTAATGGGAGAAATTCGCCCATCACTGTTAATAATAGGGATGCACCGAATCCACTATTTTGGATTCAGCCGAACCCCCGAATCCTTTGTGAAGGATTCGGCTGAATACCGAACCGATTCCGAACCCTAATTTGCATATGTAAATTAGGGGTGGGAAGGGGAAAACATTTTTACTTCCTTGTTTTGTGACGAAAAGTCACGTGATTTTTATGCAAATAAGGATTCAGATTCGGTTAGTCCGGGCAGAATGATTCGGCCGAATCCGAATCCTGCTGAAAAAGGCCGAATCCCGAACCGAATCCTGGATTCGGTGCATCCCTATTTAAAAACACGTAAAACTACATAAAGAACAATTTAGATGTATACAGCCATTGCCTTGCCCAGGTAAGTACAAATGATAGTGAAAAGGCAGGTGTTTCTAGCATTTAGAATATATATGTAGAACATTTTCATTTATTTATATAGTGACATACTTCAAAAAACAAAATCAAGGGTTTGACAGTAATTTAACCAATAAGGCTTGCAGAATGAAACAGTGGTTATTAAAGGACCTTGCTCTGAAAAGCTTACAGTCTTACAGAGATAGGAATGATATGTTTCCTTTTCAGAACTGGCGGCATAGGCAGGTTATACGATCATATGATATAGGAAAATGTATGTTTACTGATTAGGATAAAATATATTTTTAATCACAGGAAGGAAGCTTTGCTGGGACCGGAATGCTTCTCCTGGGTCCACTCCTTCCAATGCTCCAGCAGCTCTCCCATAAAGAAACAGGGGGAGGAGGAAAGAAAAGAAACAGACAGATGTTCGTAGTTATACAAACATCTCATAAAAATGTGTTTCATTTTCCAGATCTGATAAACATACCCGCAGTTTGGACTACTCCTGTCACTCGTATTGAACGCTTATAAGACCATCTAAATGAATCACCCCATTAAATTGAGTCAACCCTTTCTGTGTAACTCTAGGGAGCTGCTGTAAATCTGCAAGGACGTGTATATGTTCTGATTGTCTTTATTTAGTGACAGCATTGTCAGCACTGTATATTACTTTGTAGAGAATATAACGCACTTAACTCAGCCACAGCAGTTGGGTTTTGCCAGATTAAAAGCTCTGGACATGTATAAAGCATACAGACGGGCCATTATATCCATGTGCTGTTTTTATTAAAGCAATCAAATCTGGTATATTCCTAAAGCATACACTGGGCTCTCAACCGAGGGTATCTATACTGTATACTATGAACAAATAAATACAAGTGGCAAAATTATGTATTCATGATACAGTTGTTTCCTGACAGTTGTTCCCTGACATAATGCATCGTTTTTGAAAAGCATTTGCAAAACATGGATAGAACCTCACCAGCTATATTATACATAGAGTGCAAGGCGCTTAGATTAAAGGGGAACTATTGCGAAAATGAAAATTTAATATAAGCTTCCTCATACTGAATAAAATGTTCTAAATACAATCAATCTGCATTGTTTCTGAAATAATCAAGTTTATATTGACTATTCCTCTCTCAGCATCTGTTTCTCTTCATTCTGTTTTCATGCAGCAGTTGGGTGTCAGATGAATGATCCAATATATTTTATAGAGGGGGCTTCCTTTCCTGGCAGATGTATTAGAGCTCAATCAAATAACGGATTCCAGTACAAACAAACAAAATCTAACAAAATAACTGCCTTTTGCACAAATCCTGCATGTAGAGAGACCTGGGGGCACATTTACTTAGGGTCAAATATCAAGGGTTAATTAGCCCTCAATATTCAACAGTCGAAGTTAAATCCTTCGACTTCGAATATCGAAGTCAAAGGATTTACCGAAATTCGTTCGATCGAACGATCAAAGGAAAAATCGTTCGATCGAACGATTAAATCCTTCAAATCGAACGATTCGAAGGATTTTAATCCATTGATCGAACGATTTTCCTTCGACCAAAAATTTGTTAGAAAGCCTATGGGGAGGTTCAGTAGGTTTTACTTGGTGAAGTAGGGGGTCGAAGTTTTTTTTAAAGAGGCAGTACTTTGACTATCGAATGGTCGAATAGTCGAACGATTTTTAGTTCGATTCAAAGTCGAAGTCGTAGTTGAAGGTCGAAGTAGCCAAAAAAATCATTCGAAATTCGAAGTTTTTTTATTATATTCCTTCACTCTAACTAAGTAAATGTGCCCCCTGATGTCTGATGATTATAATAGACTGAGCTCTAATACATCTTCGAGGCAAAAGGAGCCCCCCCTACAAAATATATTGGATCATTCATCTGACACCCAAATCCTGCATGAAGACAGAATGAAGAGAAACAAATGCTGAGAGAGGAATACTGAAGATAAACTTGATTATATCAGAAACAGTACAGAATATTTAATTGATTGTATCTAGAAAGTTTCTTGTTTCAGTATGCTGAAGCTAATGTCACATTTTCATTTTCGTGATAGTTCCCTTTTAAGTTGCACATTCATTTTTTGTTCTGTTTCCACCACTCCTGACTCTGGAGAAAATGAATTTAAACAATGATAAAACTGTAGTTGGACAAACACTGAAGAAGCACCAACTCACTAGCTGCTGTCTCATCTATTGTGTTGTACAGGGAAATCTCAGGCTGAGCAGATTCTACAGGTTATCAACCACTGTAGTAGTAATAATAATAATAAAGAGAAACTCATGCAAAAACTTAATGATTTATTTTATAGTTTAATTATCAGGGGTCGCATTACTCAACAGCATTTCAAACATGTCATTTGTACAAACTGAGGTAATTAAAATTTATAACGTACTTTGTGGGCAGCATATGAATCTTTAGTCTGCACTCGGCTGTCGCATAAACAGTGTAATTTCGGCTGCAATTCTCTCTTTATTGGTTCTCATTTGTGATTTAACAGCCATCAATGACTCCGCTGTAAAGAATAAATTAACCATCCGTAAACCCGATGATGACAGGGACAGTCAAAAATACTAAACTGCTTTCAGCAGATCACATTCACCACGCTGAGGTTAACCTGGCCTGTCTGTGTTCCCCATTCTTGGTCTCAAGAGGCTTCCAGAAAACAGCCCCATTTGTTACAGACATTTAACTGAGTGTAGCAACAAGTCTGAAGTGTGACGCTACAATTAACTGTGTGCATTCATGAAGATGAGAAAAATTAAACCTAATTGCACTTTAATGAACTTTACTGATTTTATAGTAATTACGGAGGAAGGAAAAAAGTCATTCCTATCAACTATTAATTCACATAATCAGTGGAAGATTATACACAGTTTTTTTGCTTAGTAGTCTGAGGCCCACAGTTGAAGAACAGCCCAAAAACAGGTCATTGACAACTCAACAGCACAATGGTCCACTGTGTGTTATAAATGCCAACTTTTGTATTTATTTGCAAGTTAAGTATTTTTTTTATATAACTGGGGCCCTTAAAGGGCATGTAAAGGCAAAAAATAAAATCCCATTTTTACTTTCTATAATGAAAAAGAAACCTATCTCCAATATACTTTAATTACAAAATGTGTACCTTAGAAACCTGACTGTATGCAGTGAAATTCTCCCTTCATTTACTGTTGTGGATAGGAATTGTCAGACGGTCCCTAACTGCTGAGCAGGGAAACAATCATACTTATGAACAGCAGGGGGAGCCCCCGCCTTACTTCCCAGCCATGCAGAACTCAAGCAGCTTTGTTTATGACAATCCCTAAGCAACCCAGACCACACTGAGCATGTGCACAGTCTTAGTCTTGCAAAGATGTTTAACAAAGTTACAAGATGGTGACCCCCTGTAGCCAACTTTGAAAGGGTAAATTATTTGTTTGATTAGGCTTGTGGTGCAGTAAGTTCATGTTTATATTTAGTATACAAAATACAGCATTTCTAGCCTTATTCTATTTTAGACTTTACATGCCCTTTAACTCAAACCACTTCTGTTAGCCAATGCCACTTCTTTAATCTATAGCTATACGGCAAATAAACCATGCCAGACCTTCCATTAGACTTTTTGGGGATGTTAAATACTTAATTGAGAAGGCCATCTCCTACAGACTTCATTTTAATCATATAATTTAAATGTTTTAAATTTGAATAATTATATATTTTTCCTTTTTCTCTGTAATAATAAAACAGTCGCTTGTATTTGACCCAAACTAAGATATAATTAATCCTTATTGGAAGCAAAACAATCCTATTGGGTTTATTTAAAGTTTACATGATTTTCTAGAAGCCTTAAGGTATGGAGATCAAAATTACAGACAAAGCTCTTATCCATAAAACCCCAGGTCTCGAGCATTATGGATAACAGATTCAATACCTGTACCACTAACACTTTCATAAGTAACAAGTAATTGTGGAACAACTATATATGTCATACAAGGCTGTGGTATATGACCTATAGCAGAGGAAGAGCCTAGTTTTGAGGAATCTCATTTAAATACTTAGCAGAAACAATGCTCAAGTTTATTAGGCCACAGCTACTACCTTTGATCTGCTAGTTGAGTTAGTTAGTTAGTTGAGTCTGTTTGACTGGTATAGGTTATTGGCTTGGGACAGACTTTCAACTGGGGGAATATATTGTCTCTGAATACAACATTAAAATTGTATTTCTTAAATACATTGACCAGACATGCCAGCGAGGGTTATATGTGCTGCTTAAATATAGTCCGTGGAATAGTATGCAATTTGAAATAATAATTATTTATTTGTTGTTACATGTCAATATGATTATTCTTGACGATCTAAATAATTTAAGCTGAGTTGCTAAATTCCCAGCAGAACCATACAGAGATATGTGGAAAGGCAGAAAAAAAGGGATACAATAAAAATGATTTAAAATCAAATAAAAGTTGCTTTTCTTTATTAGTTTAACTTGGTTTCTGAAAAACTGTCCTCAGTTGACTTACGTGTGTTCACCATCTTAGCCATGTAGCATTGCCATATAACAGTTCACGGTTTGAAATTCTCTTGTCAGATCCTGGGGACTGGCCTATATTGCATATTTGTGTTTCTGAGATCCATATTGGTCTGATTTCTTTCCCTTTAGCATGTGTGAACGATTAGATGGGGAGAGCAGATGTTTTGTTTCTTCTTTGGTTTAGTTTGGCCAAGACTTTAACATAATTGTCTGTGTGGGGGAATTAATCTGAAATTAATTTATTAAAGGATTACCCATTCACAGACAGCCCAAATAATGTCCTTGTCTTTCACTGAGCAAATATGGCTGTCTCTGGTAAATGGTTTGGTCTATTGTAGAAGATTGTTTTGTTGTTGTATATAGTGTTAAAGTGGACCTGTCAGCCTAAGAAATAATTCCAAATCATATTCTATCATGTTAGCTGAGCAAAATAAAATTTATTTACACTACATTTATTATTTACATTTTGTTCCCTTCAGTCTTGGAATTACACAATCACAGCAAGCAGGCAGGAGCCATTTTGTGGACAAGTTGTGTATCACTCCAAAATCTTGTGTACGCACCTTAATGGGGGATCTGATGTCCATATCCAGTGCCCTACACAATTATAGAGCATGAGGAGGGAAGGGGGAATGTGAGGAGGGCAGTGACATCTAGGAAGTGCTGAATGGAAAGTGAAAGTAGTTGACTGTCCCACCTCTATGCTTCAGGCACAGGGCAGGTGATATTTGATTGACAACTCAGATATTTAAGCACCTTTATAACAGGTATGGATGCTTTAATGAAAAAAAGAATTTGGGTTACATGTTTAATTTGCAAACAACTTTTATCATACAGCTTTTTATGTGTAGGGGACAGGTCTATTTTTAAGGGGACTCTTTCAACTACTACATGGTCTTCACAACTTTCACACTCATCACTTAATAAACAGATTCCCATAAAACTTGAAAGAGCATGGTGCCACTTTTAGAAATATTTATATTTGAAATGTATATTAACAAAAGGAGCTTTCAAATGATTCTTAAAATAGTGCAAATGCTATTAAGAGGTAACAGGTTTAAGAAGTCTGCAACTTATATTTACTATGTGCATAATAATTAATATTTGGCATTTGATGTCGTCGATGTGTGACTTTTGAAACCACTCAAAAATATGCAGAGAAGAGAAGTGCATTCAATGTAATTGTATAAAATGGAAGCATGCATGCAACAATAAAAAATATATTAAGATACAACTTCAACATTTTTAAGAAGATTATTAAGACATATTAAAAATGATGCGGATTTCTCACTGATTAGGACTTTCAAGCATGTTAAAATGTCGATCCCTTGGCTTTGTGTTTTTTTTTCTTTTACTGCTAATTATACTGAGGTAATGAAAATGTATTTGGTCCAAGGTTAAAGCATCAGCACAGGACTAACCATTGATTAATGGATGCAAAGTATCAACCCCTTGAGATTTATACAATAGGCCAAGGCAACATTTCACCTATCTGGTTTGTCTTTTGACAATGCATTTAACTGATTAACTGTCATTGAACATAAAGTCTATGGCTCTGAATCTCAGGGACATAACTGCCGACGCTATAGAATTTACACTTTAATCTAGATCGCTCTCTGTGTTTACCAGCACCCAGTCATACATTCTCAAATCAGTAGCACCCAATTAAGAATCTCTTAACATTGCGCATTTCAATCTCATTCCTATGGTGGTTTTCCAGCAGGCATATGATTTTTAAGCAGATTGACCAGCAAACACATTCCCAATATACAATTCATTTCTGGTAATAGCAGGGTGCCATTTACATCTGAAGTCTTCCATGTTTCCTTTAAATTGTAGAACTTACTGAAATGGGGATAAAAATGCAGTTAATTAAATAATATAGACATGCATACAGGAACACTGTCTGCAATGTGAATGAGATCAGTCTCAGGATGGAGAATAATTGGCAGATCCTAACCCCCTGCTCTTGTGGCCCTTCTATTACCTGCACCATAATCCTCAAGTTTGACAGAATGGGACTTGTTAACCAGCATGGTACCTAAGTACCTGTTCTCCCTTTGTCTCCATCTTCCCCTGTCATCTTACTCTTCCTCACTTTCTACTGAAAGAATATAACTTGTGATTTTTCCAAAAAATAACTCCTAAAATTCACTTAAACATTTTTCCAAGTCTATTTATAATCATTCCCTACTAGAAGATCTTGGTATCTTATCAGACTGGAATGTCTGTAGGGATGAGCAAAGCATTTCACCTTGTTTCGCTGTCAAAAAATGACCATAGACTATAACCGACGGATAGTGAAAAAAAATGTTGTTCAGTTAAAAATGTAAAGTTGGCATGCAAAAAAACTCCCACTGACTTCAATGAGTTTGCTGACTTTTTTGCCAAAGTAAAACAGGTCAGAATCAACCATCACTATATCAGACAACACTTGTCTGTCAACTTATGATTGCCTTTCTTTGCTACTCGTCATCTTCCTTTCCAGGCTCTTACATGCTTCTATATGACACTTGACAATGAGTACATGAATATGTCTGTATGGAAACTTGAGCTCAGGTATCTGTGTGCTTTGCGCTTGCAGCCACTCAATAAATCTAATCTTCCATGGCTATTTTTATCTCTTTTATGTTTTCTGCACAGCCAGTCTGTTATGTTATTTGTATTCCTTTTGCATCAATAATATAACACCACTTACAATGACTTTTGTGTCGCCTCACCAGAAACCACTTTTTGTAAGTGTCCTTAATTCCACATGTAATATTTGTAGCTCAGAGAACTTTTTTTTCAAAAAACATATATCTTTCCATTTGAAGAAACAAACTAATTGTATGAAACCGCAAAGCTTACAAAGAGATGAAGATATGTAAGGGCAGTGGTACTTACCACCTTTACAACACTAACTGGTGAGTAAGTCAGCTGGGTAATCTGGGAAAAAGGGAAGGACCAAGGTGAAACCCTATATTGATACCAAAGAACTGCAACAAGCTTTAAACTTTGTCAGACTTTATTCTGGAAGTGAGACCACCCAAGGATGAACCTGTAAAACAATGATCCCCAATTAGTGGCTTGTGAGAAACATGTTGCTCAACAACCCCTTGTATTTTGCTCCCAGTGGCCTCAAAGCAGGTGGTTATTTTTGAATTCTTGACTTGGAGGAAAGTTTTAGTTGCATAAAAAACAGGTGTACAGGCTTATTTGGCACCCCCCAGAATTATTTTCATGCTTTTATTGCTTCCCAACTCATTTTACAATTAATTGTGGCTCTCCGGTAAATAAAAAGGTTGGGGAACACAGCCAGATTGATAGACCTGAAGTTCCAATCTCAAACCAAATACATAGTACATAGTAAATTTTGTTGAAAAAAGACACACAGCCATCAAGTTATATATAACCTGCCTAACTGTTAGTTTATCCGGAGGGAGCCAAAAAAACCTTGTATGAAGCCTCTCCAATTTTCCTCAGAGGGGGAACAATTATTTCCCGACTTAAAGATGGCAATTGGACTAGTCCCTGGATCAACTTGTACTATGAGCTATCTTCCATAACCCTGTATTCCCTCCCTTTGATGAGGTTCAGAAGTAATCATATAACCCTGTATTCCCTCCCTTACCTGCATGAAGGTAGAAAAAGCTCAGAGGAGTAGAAAAGCTCAGAGGAGCTTGAGTAGGAAAGCTCAGAGGAGCCACCTGTGAAAGCCCTATGAGACTTGAGGGTTATTTAAGAGACAGGCCTTGTATTGTTTACAATGTGCAGCTGCTACATAGGAAACTATAGCAATATAGCAAACAATCTTTTGCTGACAAAATATCCCCTATAACTTAACATAATGCAGAAAGGTTTTTTTAGATAGACTCTGTTAATCAATTAGATACTAGGCAGTCCCCATGATAGGTGCTTGCTGCTCTTTATCAATTTTCATTTATATAAATATCATTATACTTTGCTTGTATATTCATATTTTGCTTCCTTGGGAACTTAGGGAATGTCCACACACCTCCCCTTTTCCCAAAATTACATCTCTCAAAAAGCTGCCGAAATGTCTCTGAAACAGATTGTGCTGCTTGATAAATAGATGGAGTACATCTTGAACTGACTCGGCCACTTGACTTTGACGTCTATTTATCAAGGTTTAAAATAAGCAACTTTTTATTTTCTTTTTATTCACCGCATTCTTCATTGGGGAATCTACCTGTTTATCTGAACTAAGAAATTGTCATATATGTAAGCTAAAATGTAAATTCAGCCTATTAAAAAATAACAATTGCCAGCCGATGAGTGAAACTGGCCTTTATCATTTCACTGAAAAATTTACCAAACCACTGAACTTGTACTATGAGCACTATTAGGGTTATATAGAATTTAATTAAAAGTAGGGAGAGGTGTGTGTATGGATGCTGGGTTTCATTTGGAGGGGTTGAACTTGATGGACTTTGTCTTTTTTCAACCCGATTTAACTATGTAACTATGTAACTATGTAACTGAAGAATTTGTGAAATTTTCTAGAAATTGCATTGAAGAGTGCATTTTCTCTTCACTTTATCTCTCGCCAAATGCATTGGAATCAATGGGTGCTTTTTGTTGCACCAAGTGCTTTAAAGTCAGTGTTTTTTAACCAAAAAAAATAAATTGCCTGGTGAAATTTTTGCCCCTACTTATGCCTGATGTAATGTGCCAAACAGACTTTGAGGAAAAAATGGTGCATGGTAAAGAGTTGAACCAAAGCTCCTGACTAACTTCGTAAAATTTCTTTAATGCAAAATAAAAGGTGTTGGAAAAATCTGTTATTTCTGAGAAAGAAACGTCTGAAAAACAGGTAGGGGCACATTTACTAAGGGTCGAATATCGAGGGTTAATTAACCCTCGATATTCGACCCTCAAAGTAAAATCCTTCGACTTCGAATATCGAAGTCGCAGGATTTACCGCAAATACTTCAATCAAACGATCGAAGGAAAAATCGTTCGATTGAACGATTAAATCCTTAGAGTCGAACGATTTTTAGTTCGAATCGTTCGAGTCAAAGTCGTAGTCAAAGGTCGAAGTAGCCTATTCAATGGTCAAAGTACCCAAAAAAAACTTCGACGTTTTTTAACTTCGAATCCTTCACTAGAGCTTAGTAAATGTTCCCCGTAATGTTGGCTGAATAATAAAAAAAGAAAATGGTAGATAAGGTTGAAATGTAGTTTTGCCCACTGATGAATTGGCCCTTATGTGTGTAATCAAAGTGTGACAAAAAGTATTTTTCTATAAATAGGTGAAGCAGGCCAAAAACTACAGCAGAAAGCAATTCGATATTGTGATAGTGATTAAATACTGCCCAAGTGTGATTCAATCGAGGCAACGCACTGCTCCATTCCACTCATGTCATCTACAGTTTCAGAATAATATAAAATAAAGACTCACACTCACATAGAATACTGTTGATCTTGTGCCTGGGCTTGTGGATAATTAGCCTTTTAGATAGGATGTAAGTCAGCAGTGAGTAACTCAGGTCAGGAAATGTATACAGAGCAAATTTGTGCAGTAGTGACACCAAAATGACAATTATTGGGCAAGATTCTCCCATCGCCTCATCCCTATTAGATTGATAAGCTAAATGCGCTGCTTGTATTATCACGCCTGACACCACGCCGAGCTAATAAACCAAATGGATTGTGTTTGTTACCCAGCCATTTCGAAGGCAGCGGGGTCAGATAAATTGGCCTCATAAATTCATCCTGACACAGGATTACTACAGCTTTCTCAGGTCACCTTCTGAATGCGGCAGGAGCTGATGTATCGGACGCTTGTGTGTTATTAACGCTGGCTCCTTTTTGTTTTTTCCCCTCTGTTCAGCTATGAATCATAGAGTCACACTGTGTCCTCCTGTGATCATTTTCTCTTTTGTTTTTCAACCATTATTTCTTTGACCTGCAAGTAGAAAATTACATACTGAACCAGTGGAAACCAGCTGCATCAGGCTGTGGTTTCAAGCACAAATTTAGAGATTATAGAGGACACTGTGCAATCATAAGATTCTCATTTTTGTTTTTCATTTTTATTCAAACAAAGAATTGCCTGCGTCTACTGCACTTCAGATTTATATTGATCATCAAATCAAAAACCCACTCTAAATTCAGCAATAATCAGTCCCACCCTGTACTAGATAACTGTGCATAATTAAGATGGATCTCTGGGTGGATGTGCAGAGCAGGTTGAAAACTAAAAAAAAAAAATGGTGCAATCCATTTTTACCCTAAAGATTGAAAAATTGATGCAGGTCTCTGCATTCTAAAGAGACATGCCTTCCCTCTAATAAATTACAGTGCTGTCTTCATTCTGCAGCCTTACTTATGAGAGATGAGTGAGGGGTGGCAAATGGTACCCATAACCTTCCCTCTAACATGTGTTAGTCAGCACCAGCAAGCACAGGCCAAATAGGGGCCCTGAACTTTTTCCCTTTCCCTGTCCTATGGTAGGCAGTAAGATCAGGCAGGGCCGCCATTAGAAATCACGGGCCCCATACAATAACCTTTTTGGGGCCCCCTGGGCCCGCCCATCCTCGCCCTCACCCCAGATCCCGCCGACTCCACATCACAGTTAGAAGACCACACAGACATCAGCGTTAAAAAAGGTAACTCCCCCGCACACAAGTTATAAAAATCTATTGGGGACCAGGGCCCCCCTCTAAGTTAAAAAAAAAACATCGGTGCCAGGGCCCCCTTACAAGTAAAAAATTGGGGCCTCAAAGAATATTTTTTAGAAAAACATTGGCGCCAGAGCCCCCCTTACTAATTAAAAAAATTGGGGCCCCAAATAATATTTTTTAAAAAAAAACATTGGTGTCATGGGCCTATAGAGTATTAAAATAATACATTGGTGGCCAGGGGATTAAAAAAAAAAAAAAACACACACATTGGTGTTGAATTGAACTCATGGCTTCAGAACTTCAATTTCACCTTCTTTCGTGACTTTGGGTCTTTTCGCCACTTCATTACTTCAATTTCAGCTGTTTCTGTGACTTTGGGTCTTTTTGCCGATTCGGGACTTCGGCTTCAGCTGTTTTCGTGGCTTCTGGTCTTTTCACCGCTTCGGGACTTCGGAACTTTTGGCACTTCTGCATTTCGGCTATTCGGGACTTCTGAAGGAGGCGGCACAGGACGGCCTTCCACCCTACAGGTTGTATAATGCACTAGACTTTCGGCACTTCCGCATTTCGGCTATTCGGGACTTCGGAAGGGGGCGGCACAGGACTGCCTTCCACCCTACAGGTTTTTTAATGCACTAGACATGCTTACTTAGTTTTTCCTTGATTCCCCTTAAGTGGAGGCCCAATCTTTGACAAGGTGGATATTTCTGAACTATGTCAAGATTTAAGGCTTGGCTCATTTTTTTAGAAAGAGAGTCCCACTATTTTCAGGTATTTCTCCATCTAGCAAAGCTCTTTCTGCTTTGAGACATACAAATCTACTAGGTTGCATAGAGATTTCCTATAGGGTAGTAATTTTGGTGCTCTCATCTGCTTAAAAATATTTTTAATTTTGCAATCAAAGAAACTCTTTTGACATGCTTGTATGTTCTACTTCACAACTGTCACATTCTGTTTGTTTTTTTAGTTTGGGACAGAACTCGTTCTTAAAGCATATTGTACTTATGGAAGACTTGGAAGGCAAAGAGGCATAGCTACAATGGGGAGACAGCCCATTGGTTACTGATGGATGTGGGTTGGTTGCCAAGGGTTACTAGGCAGTCTCAGACAGAGTTTGGGGAAAATTAGAAATAAAAGTCATTAGTTGTGGTTGCTATCTTAAGAGTCAAACAGCAACTTGGGTTATTCCACATTCCCCGATGGGGCACAAGAAAAGGGCACCATTAATGAGTAATAACATCACAGCTAAAGGGTGATGGAGGGATGGAGGGATGTCACAGCAGGAAGGCAACAGTAACTGATGAAAGCAGGTTTGGTGGCAGTTGGTAGGTTCTAACAGGTCCTTGGCATTGGTGTCAGGTGGGGCAATGGTTTATGCAAGCTTGGTTGGTGGTTAGTGTGGTGGTGACTAGTGAGTTGCCTTTTGGTTGCCTTTTTGGTAAAATGGCCCACATTTGTTTCTTTGGGCAACAGATATAAGTTAATAAAAGCTGTGGACTCCAATGTCTTGATTTGTCTGTGGGTAAGTAAATGGAAGGCTTTCACCAATAATGTTGCCATGTTTTTAAGGACACGTACTCTTTGCAAAGTAGTTCTCTAAGGAATATTCATCAACTAATGCTACAATATTTTCATGTACTCTTATTGGGTTACTAAATCTACATCCAATCGATCTTGGACAAGTACTCACTTTTCAGGCAAAAGCAGTAAAGCAGCTCCATTAAGAAACAGAACATTTTTCCTTTGTTTAGAAACTAAAAGCTCCTGTGAACATGATGGCATCATAAAGAAAGAAATATACATTTTGGGAACTCTTCTGCACATGGCATTGTTTCAGCTTTTTGTTTCAAAATTGTTCCTGCATTATAATTCCCACTATAACCATACAAGTATTAAGTACCTCATTGTTTTTTTATTGTATTATTCTTTCCTGTAAATCTTGCTTGATATCTTTATACTGTTCTCTGAACAATAGATGTTCTACTCCAAATAAAAATACAGCGGGATACTAAAACCCACTGACATTTTATTTCCAAACCCAGAATAACAAGGTTTTTTTATTTACTTTCTCCATCTCAACTTTCCTCTGTTGTGGTTTATAGAAGTCTTATCTCTATTAAGTTCAGCACACAAATATAATAGGATTTTTTTTTGGGGGGGGGGGGGATAGCCACAAATAACACAAATTCTGCATAGGAATCAGGGCAAGGTAATCCAATGCTTTTCTTGTTGTTTATGTGTACCTCCCAGGAACCAACTGTATAGAGCGTCTAATGGGAGGCAAAGTGCTAAATCTTGGAATAAAGCTAAAGAAAAATATTCTCCACTCTCAGGGTTAGAGGTTCCCCAGCGGGTTTATTAGGCATGTGGTGGAAATAACTAAACTGCTGTTGGTGTGAAAGTGGTGTTTAAATGGTGTTAAATTAAAGTTCACTTCTGCAAACAAGAGAGAAGGTGAATCCCCCAGTGTTCTCGGAGCGAAAGCAAAATCTGTTTTGTGTCTCAATGACAAAAGGTTATTTCATACATTTAGAAGAAAAAAAAATGTTTTTAACTGATTTCATTAATTTATGAGAAATTGTTTTCTATCGAATGGCAATAAACTAATTCCAGCTTGTATTTGATGTTGGAGCTAAGACAATTTAAAATAAAATGCAATGTTATTAAACAAAGTCAGTCTCAATTACATCACTGCTCATTTGTACAACAGACATTCCCTTAACAATAATTTACAGTTGTATTGATTTTATTTTACTCCCTGTTTTAGGGCTAAGGCGTATGACGTATTTTAACTGCTACAGTGCAGTTATTTTCAGTTTAAATAAATAGGAAATATTTGCTTATGGCACAAGCCAAGCAGAGTTGTTTGGTGAAGCCCAAATATGCATTCCCACGGAATCCAATGCATTTCCCATTCATCGGAAAAGGAAGCTGCACATAGGAAAGATAATTTTGAGGGTCACAGTTATTCCTGAAAGCACCAGAGCCTTGTGTGCCTAAGCCTTAAAATGGCCATGCTGGGTTCAATAACATCTGCCTTGTTGAGCCATTTTAACCAAATAGTTCAAACAGCTTGGAATAAGCCAATTGAGTAGTCACAATCTTCTCACAATCAAGCAGGACAAACATAAAAGTAAATATTTTGTTCATCTTTGTAGCAAATCTATAGATCTCCCTGTTTTTAGGGTACAGGTATAGGACCTGTTATCCAGAATCCTTAGGACCTGAGGTTTTCCAGATCTTTACAGAATTTGGATCTTCATACCTTAGCACAAGAAACTCATGTAAACGTTAAATAAACCCAATAGGCTGGTTTTGCTTCCAATAAGGATTAATTATATTATAGTTTGGATCAAGTACAAGGTACTGTTTTATTATTATTATTATTATTATTATTATTATTAATATAGAGAAAAAAGGAAATAATTTTTAAAAATGTAGATTATTTGGATAAAATGGAGTCTATAAGAAAAGGCCGTTCAATAATTTGGAACTTTATGGATAACGGGTTTCCGTATAATGGCAAGCAACATAGAGCTTAGTCCAAAAAATGTTTGTTTAGGGAATTAAAATTTAATTTGTTCCCCGTTAAGAACAATGATAATGATAACTGCTAAGTGCCCTGGTCCTTAAAACAGATATGAGACATGTTATCTACAAGTATTCAGCTTTTTGCATTTGCCCTGTGTATATAAACTAATCTAGACTGCTTATAAAGAGCCCTGGTTGCACACCTTTTAAGAAGTTAGCATCATTGTTTTTTTTATCTCATGTCCCATCTGTTTCTACAGTTTGGAACCTATAGATGGCCAAATGCACCTTGCTGTCTGGGGTACCTAGACATTGATGCCTCAATTGATCCTTCTCTTTCAGCCATCCCATTGAACCCCATTGTTACATACCTTGATGAAACACCAAAAGCCAGAAATGCGGTAAAGTGGCCACAGCATTTATCCACATTTCAACAAATAAATAGGACCATGCCAGCCTCACCCCAAGGCAATATTCAAAGCCAGAATTCAATATTCAAAGCAAGAATTCCATAAGAGATCGCTACTATGCTCTGCCATTCCCAGGCCCGGATTTGTGGAAAGGCCACAAAGGCCCGGCCCTGGGCAGCAGTATTTTAGGGGGCAGCATGCTGACCAACCACACCCATATTGGTTAAAAAATACTGGGGATACACAGGAGATACAATCATTCTTCTAATTTCCCATGCGCCAATACCCATTGCTCAGGTCCCGATGAAAATTTGCACGAATAAAGGGGAGGAGACAAGAGTGATGAACGGCATTGGGACTAGGGGCACCCTGTATGTAAATCCGGCCCTTGCCATTCCTCAGTGAAGACTTGAGATCAGCACTATGTCACTATATCCACCACTGAGTATTAGGCTGCATCTACCTACAGAGAGGATGGCCCCAAATCTGCTTACCAGCAGGAACTGCATCTCCCACCATGAAATAGGTTCAGCAGCCCTGCTGTCGGCCCTGAATCTGTAGTGTCTTGATGATAGGAAATCCAAGCAGGCAGTCACCTAGCACAAGCAGTAGTAGCGTCTGTATCAATCAACCAAGCATGCAGTCATAGGAGAGAACCTCCTTTCTCCATCTTCTAAACTTACCTGTGCAGTAGCCTGGCAAGGTCCTACCACTGCTGTGACAAATACAACTTCAAATACATTATCATATATCCAGTGTTTTGATCCAGAGGATGGCAAAAAAACCCATTCTGAAGCCAGTGCCAATTATGCCTCAAGAGGGAAAATAATTTCTTCCTGACCCCATTGCGAAGGGAAACATTCCTTGGATCAAGCATTTCCCATTCTCTTAACATGAATAATACCAGACAGACTCTCAAGTTTATACTGTGTAACCATACACCAGGGATCCCCAACCTTTAGAAACCATGAACAACATTCAGAAATAAAAGGAGTTGGGGAGCAACACTCGCATGAAAAATGTTCCTAGGCTGCCACATAAGGGCTGTGATTGGCCATTTAGTAGCCCCTATGTGGCTTCTCAACCTACATTGAGGCTCTGTTTGGCAGTGGACCTGGTTTTATGCAATCAAAACTTGCCTTGAATTCAAAAATAAGCACCTGCTTTGAGGTCATTGGGAGCAACATCCAAGGGGTTGGAGAGCAACATGTTGCCCACGAGCTACTGGTTGGAGCTCACTGCTATACACAAACCACAGTATAACAGAGCATGCAGGGAAACATCAACATTATTATTAATAGATAATATGAGAACATAAAGAAGAAAAACTTCAAAATATGCAAAAAAAAAAACCCATGTAGAAACATGGGTGGGTTGTTTCCACCTGCTCAGAAGATAAGGAAGTGAACTGCTTCTTCCCCTGACATCACATCCCTCTCTTTCTCTGCCCCCAGCCCAGCTTTCCCTGCCTTAACTCATTTCTTCTCACTAGGGATGGGCGAATTTGATCCGTTTCATTTCGTTTCATTTCATTTTGATAAAAATTTGCCACCGGCTAAATGCCGCCCCCTGCCATTATAGTCTATGGGCGACATTTTTTCGATGCGCATCTTTTTATTTTGACGCTCGATGCCATGCAAGTCTATGGACGTCATTTTTTCAGCGAAACAAGGCGAAAAAATTCGCCCATCCCTACTTCTCACCCAGTCTCAGCTACATGTGATTCTGCCAATCTCTAAACATAAATCAGTATAATCTGGCTGCTGGTCATCTGGATCCCTTGTCATGCAGCCCCTGTGTTTATTGCCTTTTCATTACACACCATATACAAGACAGGCGTGCCAGGGAGTAAAAGGTGCTCCAGAGCCCTTGTACCTAATGCCTATTTAGGGAGAACAATTGGTAGAAGACTAACATAAGAACCACACCAACTCCAAGCTGTAAGTGTATTGCATGCTGATTGGTCGGTTGTTGACAGTAGAAGTAACAACTCATTTACTTGTGCCTAGACAACTGATGTGGTCATGCTGTGCTCTGGTTTATAGAAAAAGTGCAAGTTTTGAGAAGCGCAAACTATGATCACTAAAATATATTGGGGTGATGCTGTAGGTAATACCCTAGGGACAAAGCAATCAAATATAAGAGCAGTAGTAGTAAAAAAGATAGGGAATGCACACAGAAGTGTTCCTTTCTAACTGAGTGTGGGTAACATGGACCAAGCACAGGTGCATAATATGTCTAAATCCTGCACAAAGCAGTGGTGTAAAAAGCACATCCAGTGCCTGATATGTCTGCTTGTTATTGTGCACTTAATCACTGACAAGCTCAGGTGGTGACAAGTCAGAGCTTGGCATCAATTCTACACCAGTTACGTCTTGCCGAAAGGGAAAGCACCTGCCAAAAATAACTTGGGTTTAATTAACTTTTAAAAAGGAATCATGTCTTTCCTGACACCCTCATTTACATTAACAACAAAAAGGAAAAAGTTGTAATACGGGCATGGGAAAGTATTACGCAAAACGGCTTTAATTACAATTGCAATTGTGCAGCAGGTACCTTGTTATTACCCTCCTTTTTATTGTTGACATCAGCTTAGTTCAGGTTTGTTTGGGAGCACAACGTCAGGATGCACTGAAAACAGCAATGTTACTTTATGTGGTTCTCCAATGGCCCATACTACTTTTTTCATAAAGTTTTTAATCATATCATTTGTTTTATGTACCATATGTATATGAAGTGTTCAGGGATATAGTTTGCCTTTAAGCAGATGTTGAAGAACCTTTTGCTGAGCAAATGGAAACCTGAAAGACTGTCCCTTCCCTCATATTAATTGCAGTAAGGCAGTGCTGTACAACTTATTACATGTAGTGGCCAATTATTTCTTATACAGTGTGTTCTTGGGTTGGATTTCATTTAAAAAAAGATATACAATGAAGTCTATGGCGCCTCTGAGCAGACTGGGGCCCAAAAAAGTCCTTTAGAGGGCAGCCCTGAATTAAGAGACAGTCCTGAATTGAGAGACATCCCTGATGGATGGGGATAGTAAAAATGCACCCATAAATTGTGAGACATCACTGATGGATGGGGATAGTAAAAATGCACCCATAAATTGTGATTGTTTTTAGATATCTGCTGTGCTGTCCCATGGATATCGGGTCATTTTTTTGGAGTGTAAAGTAAGGATACAGCAGAAAAAATGACTAATTTTAATATTAAAAAGAAACCAAGAAGCGAACAAAGGGACAAAGCAACAGAAACCTAACAAAGCTGAAATGGAAGAAAGAAGCTCAGGAAGGCTGAATGAATACCTAAAAAGACGAATTTAAGACACAGATAGTCATGCTGCCGAGAGCTATGTAGTCTCCCCCAAATGAAGAGGCTACTGTGTATTGTACTTTCTATAGCTGCCACTTATGGTGGTTCTCCATACAGTCTTCTGCAGAAGGAAGCAGGTAGCATGTGTTTCTCGTCTAACCTCAAGAGAGGAACCACTGGCCTTTTCACTCCTTGCTGCTGCTTTCCATTATCCTTCTCCATCTCTTAATGTGCAGGGACAGGTGCGATGGGCTTCAAAACAGTGTAATCATATTTTAAATGGAAGGGAATAGTAAGCATTAGATGCAGATTACTGGAGAATAAAAGGACAATCACTAGCAGTTAGGGGCTGACACCTCTCCTCACCAAGCTTTTCTCAAATGCCACAACTTGTTTATTTGCCAGTTGCTGAAATCTTCTAATTATGAGTTGGCCAACTGCGACCTCCAGAAAAATATTGTGCACAGGCAAACGCTTTCTGTTTATTTTACCTTAGAAGCGTGGTCTGGCTTAGTGAAATTAGAAGGAAATGTGCAAGCGTCTGCCGTAGATCAAGCAATTTACTTTCTAATGTGATCCAATTCGGAATCCCGAGAGGTGTTAACAGATCAACATTCACTGCTGGATATGTTTTATGGGGTGTAAGTGAATTCTTTAATTCTGAGCTCCTTGGATGTCCCACCAAAAATTACAGGTCTTTTTCAGAGTCTAATTAGCCCCATTACTAACACATAATTGTTCCCAGAGTAACATAGTCAGCAAACTTCCCTTTGTTATGTAAATATGGGCTCATTGAAGTTAATATTATAGATTGGGATATCTAATTAGGATGTCTCAGCTTTTTCCTGCAAACCTATGATTCTGAATGATTATACAGCAAATAGAAATGTCAGGGAAAAAAGAACATCTTACTGCTGATGACTAGGTCTTAACAATAAACTAAATATAACATATTGTATTATTATCGCTTATCCTTACAATTTGTAGTTATATACAGCAAGTTGCTTAGAGTTTGTCAAGCACAGTGGGGCTCATTAATTGAATTGGGTGTGTAATATACAAATCCAGTGCAGTATATTGGGGTATTGTTTGCAGGGCAGCACCCCATATATATATAAGAGGCAAAACCAGAAGGACAAGTTTTAGACCTACACCCCAAACAGAAGAGTTCCTCATTTATAACAAGTACAACATGCCACTTGAATCATGAGTACACAGAGGGTGGGGCGCAGCTTCCTGGAACCATGAAGTTAGACCACAAGTACTTGGAGTCCATCCCAGGCTTCCTTGACTCCAGTAAATTAACTGACATTCTTTCCTTTTAGGGATAGACCCGAATGATGCTAGAGGTTTGGGACCAATTATCCATAATGCTCAAGACCTGGGGTTTTCTGGATAAGGGGTCTTTTCATCATTTGGATAGCCATACTTTACATCTGCTTAAAAAAATCATTAAATAAATCCAATAGGATTGTTTTTCCTGCAACAAGGATGAATTATACCTTAGTTAAGTTCAAGTACAAGGTACTGTTTTATTATCACAGAGAAAAAGTAAATCTTTTTTAAAAATTTGAATTATTATTAGGAGATGGCCTTCCCTCAATGTAGAGGGATAATGGGAATCCAGAGAACAGATCCCATACTGGTACTACGATCTACCTAGTTTTCTACAAGGTGGACCCAACTGGAGCAACTGCCAAGCTCTTCTCATTTAGCTGATGGGGTCAGGGGGCATCCAATTGACTGTACACAGCTGTCATTATATGTTGCCTGGATTTTCAGATGCATTTGATTGACCAAAACCTAATGCATCACAGATTAGGATTGTTATGTGTCCATGAATAATTGAAAGGATTACAAGCAATGTATTTATTTGCCTGCCCTTTATTCTCATTGCATTTCTAGCTTTTAAATTCACTCTCTTTCTCTTTCTCGAGTTCCCACTCTAAGCCTGACATATTTTTAAGGCTGATGCATATTAGACATCAATGGATCCATTGTTACCAGCACTGACCATGCTGTTCCAATAGAGATTTTACCCACTAATAAAATCCTGATACCTCAACCCAAATGATCTTGCAAGAACTGCCCCACAGTAGTTGCTCCCTTTTTCTCACCCAATGCACAGTTCCTCCTCTGTGTCTGCACCTTGCATCTGACCTGTCTCTACACTGCATTGAACAAGGTCAAAATGAGGATTCTTTTTGTACCACACACTCTGGAGGGAGGAAAACGAAT
Organism: Xenopus laevis; assembly: GCF_017654675.1. Taxonomy (NCBI): domain Eukaryota; kingdom Metazoa; phylum Chordata; class Amphibia; order Anura; family Pipidae; genus Xenopus; species Xenopus laevis. The sequence goes on from NC_054376.1 coordinate 34,497,194, forward strand.
CACTGAAGTGCTTAAGTTGTCTTAATCACAACACAAATGAGATCCGACAGGTCAGTCTCACAAGGCCTAGTGTAGTAATACTGTTTGATCAAACGGCACAGGCCCATTTAGGAGCAAATTAAACTAATGACAGTTATTCCCAAACTTACTAGAAAATGTTTTTCATTTTTTTAACCCATATTCCCACGGATTTTCATCTCTCTGCAAAAAAACAACATTAATTGTAATCGCATTAATTGTACAACTACTCAGTAGACAGGACCGATTCCTTAACTAAAGAAGGCTGAAAGAGAGATGAATGCAAGTAATGTTCATCATTGAAACACAGGCAGAAAAATAAATCCCCTGCACTCACCCATATCAATATGCTGGGACTTTAAGAGATATCCATGGCAAAGCTACATGTAACATATGGACAAGCAATCCCTGTGCTGTTTGAAGCAGAGGATAATTTCTCAGTAGCTGCCCTTCAATATAGTGATATGAGTGAGTGCAGATGATCTAGATTTCTGTATGAATTGGACCCTTACAACTTTTTGTTCTGGCAGTTGGATTAATAGAATTGTCCTCCCCCAAAGATGAAAATGGCTCAACATTAACACCAAAAACTGTCCTTTTAATATAGGGTAATTTACATTAGCCCCAGACACAGGTGCTAGGTGTAGAGAGTAGCCTAATGTAGCCTTGACATGGGGCAGGTGTTAAAGGGATACTGTCATGGGAAAAAAAAAAATTTCAAAATGAATCAGTTAATAGTGCTGCTCAAGCAGAATTCTGCACTGAAATCCATTTCTCAAAAGAGCAAACAGATTTTTTTATATTCAATTTTGAAATCTGACATGGGGCTAGACATTTTGTCAATTTCCCAGCTGCCCCTGGTCATGTGACTTGTGCCTGCACTTTAGGAGAGAAATGCTTTCTGGCAGGCTGCTGTTTTTCCTTCTCAATGTAACTGAATGTGTCTCAGTGAGACATGGGTTTTTACTATTGAGTGTTGTTCTTAGATCTACCAGGCAGCTGTTATCTTGTGTTAGGGAGCTGCTATCTCATTACCTTCCCATTGTTCTTTTGTTTGGCTGCTGGGGGGGAAAGGGAGGGGGGTGATATCACTCCAACTTGCAGTACAGCAGTAAAGAGTGATTGAGGTTTATCAGAGCACAAGTCACATGACTTGGGGCAGCTGGGAAATTGACAATATGTCTAGCCCCATGTCAGATTTCAAAATTGAATATAAAAAAATCTGTTTGCTCTTTTGAGAAACTGATTTCAGTGCAGAATTCTGCTGGAACACCACTGTTAACTTTTTTGGTTACTAGGGCTTAGTTACTCCTACAAAAAGGCAGCCATTAGAAATTAGAATTGAATATGAATAGGAACTGAACAGGAAGATATAAAAATATATTTATGAAAACAACCGAAATGTACAATGTACAATGTACAATGTGCAATTTCTGACTCACAATTCGACCATCATGGCAGCTAAGTGTAAATGTGACCAATAATTCAAAACAAACCCAGTTCCAGAATTCTGCTGGAGCAGCACTATTAACTGATTCATTTTGGAATTTTTTTTTTTACAATGACAGTATCCCTTTAAGAACAGGTTTGAAGTAAGCACCAGTTCGAGCTCCCTAACTTGTGGATCTAAAATTAGGGGATTGATAGGGGTTGGGGCTGCCTATGTGCCTCACTATGATGCTCCTTGTGAACACAATGCTACCAAGTGCTGTATTTATAGGGCAACACACAGTTCTCTACATGAAGGCAGGGCACCCTTGCACATAGTAAATGACCCCTATATATTATTCAAATATGCCTAGATGGACTAGACAGGGAAAACCTACACAAGAACATACAAAGTGTTCATATATAGTGCCCTGGCTTTAATCAAACCTAGGACGCCAGTGTTGGACAGCAGCAATGATGCACCCAAAACTACAGAACTACTACTACAGAAGAAGCAGCATACAGTACATGCAAGCAAAAATGATCCCGTCCTCATAGTGTTACGCAGAACCATATCTACGTTACCTGACCCCACTCTATATTCTGTGTCCCCTACACCAAGAGACAGCTACTTCGAGCATATATATTGAAACTGCACATCAGTCATAACCAGACTTCATTGTTCTCCTAGGGCCCCACCAGCTGCTGTCTATCCGCCTCTGATATTATGTGCATCATTAAACATCTAGCATAATGTAGATAATGTACCTAAGATTGCCATATTGCTCAGTCTAGCCAATAGATTATATTTCGCATTAACATCTGTAAAGTCTTGTTAATTTTGTTATCAACAGAAGGTGAGACGGGTTCATTTCACTATAAACTCAGGTCTATATGACACTCTGATGGCCTAAATTGGAGCCCCATAGGGGCCAAAGACACTAGACAGTGTTCAGCTTATGTCTCCAATTCATTCCCATGATAGAAACAACTGATTAAAGATGAAGATTGACTAGAATCCCCCAGTTTTTGTTTTTTAGACTTTAGGCTTTAGGGTGCGATTAACCCTTCCAGTGCCAGTGAAGCATTAGGAGGCTTCCAAATCCAGGTCAGCCACTTTGGAGCATACTGCAGCTGATTTTTATCCCAAAATCTGTCAGCACTGCAACAGTGAATTTCCAGTAGGGCGATTAATCATCTCAAGACGTAAGGAACTAGCAGCTTCGAGCAGCCGTAGAACAAGGCAGTCAACCTGTCAGAGGCTGATTAAGATATGTGGGTAAATATGATTAATAAGGCTGAATGGGGGGGGGGTGTGCAGTAAACAAGGAATAACCAGATGGCAAATGGTTTTCATCCGAACCGTGGAAAATAGTGAAAGGGAGATCATTTCCATTAAAGAGAGAAGCGTTTTTATCACATCCTGGGAGGGAACACTGGGGAGTTCATATAAAATCCTGCAATACGTTTTAGAGAATGAATTCCTGCAGTATTCATAGGAAATACACTGAGGAGGTTTGATTTAACAGCCCTGGACAGGTAACTACTTCATGTTTCCTTAACGGGAAAGGGATGGATAATAACAGGTTGTAAGTATTCTCACTTTGTAAAAGTACATTATCAGTACATCGCTCCTTTCCTATGATGCCAGGTTGAAGACCCTGTCCATAAAGTTATATATAGTGATGATGGTGTTATGATGATGTTGGCTTTACAGATTCTAAAGCACATTTTGAATAATTAAATCAGGGATTCTTAACCTTAGGGTTGGAACCCTACATTTTTTTTAAGGCTGGATCTCCCTAACACCTTTCATAACTTAAAATTGCTTCCTACAATAGAAAATAGTTATGAAAACAGGTTCTAAACTAACTTTTGGATCACAAAGATCATTCTATAATCTCTTCGGACAAGAAGTGAAATAAACACTGCTTTAAATAATGGTGGCATTATCACAGGGTGTCGCACGATATCAAGATTGTACAATAACAATTTCGCTCTGGAAACTTGTCGTTTTCCTGAAAACTTAATACATTTTTAAACATACTATATATACTCGAGTATAAGCCGTCCTGAGTATAAGCCGAAGGTACCTAATTTTACCTCCAAAAACTGGGAAAGCTTATTGACTCGAGTATAAGCCAAGGGTGAAAAATGCAGCAGCTTCTGGTAAGTTTCAATTAAAAAATTGAGGGTTTCTGCTCCCATTGGAGGTACCGGTGTCTCGTTTTTGGTTGCCGGCGACCATTCTTGGATGCCGGCGAATATTCTTGGAGACTATTCTTAGATGCCGGCAACCGTTTTTGCGCTTGACCCGAGTATAAGCCGAGGTAGAGTTTTTCAGCTTATTTTGGGGGCTAAAAAACTTGGCTTATACTCGGGTATATACGGTATGTCCATTCTTGTTGAGGAGTAACTTTTGAAGCAAATCAACCAGGAGACCAAGGGGCAGATTCACTAAAGGCGAAGTGGCCAACGCTAGCGACTTTTCACCAGCGTTGCCACCCGCAGGAACATCGCCATTCCACTAACAGGCGATGTTGCCAATTCGCAGGCGACTTTTCGCTCTGGGGAACAATCGTTAATCTGCAAATTTACTAAAGTGTGGATTTTACTGAACGTTACCTCTTTTGCCAGAGTTGACTTCACCACCTCAGACCAGTGCTAAAAGAAGCTTGAACGTCCTCAATCTTCTGTCACTTACATCATATCCTGTTTGCCAAAAATGCATTAAAGTTCAAAAAAGGCTGGCGACTTTTCCTTTTTTAAGCAGGATTGGCTGCAAAAGTCCTAACTTAGACTTTTTTTGGGTAACCGGGGTTTCTCCACACATTTTATAACATATGGAACATTCATTTTACAGTGGGCTCATGTGTAGGGCATTTGTTCAAGCATTTGCACCAAAATTTATAATAAAGACCTCCATACAACTTTAAATTTCCCGCCGTATGCAAATTGACCTAAGCACAAGATTACTAGCGAATTTCCGGTAGGCACAAATGAACGCTAGCGCATCTTTGCTATGAAATGCTCACACAGCCGAAATAATGCTAGAGAAAAGTCGCCAGCGTTCGACGCCTGGGACGAAACTTCGCATTTTAGTGAATTAGCTTATTTGTAGCGCATTTGCACCTGGCGACGTGGTGCGATGGTTGCGAAGCTGATGCTGGCGAAAATTCACCTGTTAGTGAATCTGCCACCATGTGTAATAGTAATTGCTGTCAGTAAGTGCAAAATTCATAAATTTCATGTAGGAAAAAAGAATCATGGACTCTGGGTACTATTATGGGTTTTGGATAATGTTGTATCCCTTAATGAATGCCTAGCTAGTATTTGTGAGACAAATCAATTGGTCAAAAGTTTTAATGGATATATTTGTCTTTAGTATTTTGTAGATGTAGAATTCTAAGCAACTTTTCATTTAATCTTAATTATTTATTTTCCATGGTTTTGGGGGTATTGTTTTTCCTATTCCGCCTATTCCTTGCTTACACCTGAACTTCAAACAAAATGATTCAGGGTTCAGTGTGCTCTCATTTTTGGTTGCTTAACTATCTTTTTTGGCCTTCTCTTATTGATCTTTCATTATGACTTACAAACTCATACCTGATTGCAAGGATGGCAAAGCCCTACATGTTAGGTGAGTAGAGACACATTTCAGCTAATTAAGTTGCTAGGCAGGTGCCCAATTAGGGGTAATTTGTAGCAAGCCTTTTTATCAGGCAGGATCTTTACACCCTTTTAAGTTCAAGAGGATGTGTTAGACTCACCAAGTGTTAGTTTGCACATTGATATTGGTTGAATTAGTCTAACAAAATAAATGAGAGAGCTGCTATGGCATAATGAATAATATTAAAAGGTAATGTCTACACTGGAAGGCAAATACATGAGAAGGCCAAGTGTCAAAGTAATATCAACAGAAGACATTAAAGAAGGGTTTTTAGATTATTTTCTTAATGATGGTCGTTGTGTCACCTTTATATATTTCTGGGCATGTCACATTTCCCCCACTGAAAAAAATGTAAAAGGTACTATCAACTGTAAATAGAGCCAAATTACTTTTTTCTACCTCGAGTAAGATCTATACAACTGTCCAAACTTTAAAGATACCATAAAAATGTAACAGTGAATCATCATTTATAACCAAGCATGGAGTGAAACGTATAGCAACACACGAGAGAGAGAGAAAAAAGTATTTAATGTTATGGATTTAATTCCTGAAATCAGGGGGTTCAATATTTTTGCATAGAAATTCTTGGGCATTATTGGAAATCCTTAAGGAGAGGGAGCATTTGTGGATGTATAAATACAGTTATAGTTCTACGTATATCTGAAATATAAGGACAAACTTATTAATTATATATATCTACTGTCAGGGAAAAGTTAGAGCAAAGGGGCCAAGGGAGATGCCAAAAAGGAATCAGTCATTTGCACTAGGACATGTTGCTTTTGACTTTTAGCTATATCTTTTTCTCAACACTGTATTTAACCTTAAAATGCAGTTGACATTGGACCTGGATTAAGGATAGGCCTTAAGGTTGCCATACGCATATTTGGTGCATGAATGGCAGGAAACGAGCCAACTGATATCTGCAAAACATTTGTGTATTGGCCGTCTTGATTGGTTAAGAGGGAACATTTTGATTGGGCACCTTTAAAGGCATTGATCAGGGTTGACTGCTGAATCAGCTCTTAAAAGAGAACTAAACCCCTCCAATAAGAAAATCCCCTACCTACTACCCTAAGTAGTCCCCCCCTCACTGCTTCCCCTGCATAGTTAGTTACCCCTGAAATTGCCCCTAAGAGTTTGCTCAAGTATTGGTGCAGAGTAAGTGCAGTGGAGCTCATGGGCGTCATATTCTGGATCTCCGGTCTTCTTTTGTAAGTGAAACTACTAGGGTAGTAGGTAGAGGATTTTCTTATTGGGGGGGTAGTTCTCCTTAACATGTGTAATGAAAACAAATAAAAACGTTTGCAATTAAAACAAACCAATGGTCGCAGGAAAGATCATAACTGTTACTTGTATAGCCACCTTTAAGAATTCTAATACTTAAGAACAATATAAACAATTGTTTGCATATGACAACTCAACATCATCACAACTAATATGGCAAGGGCATGAATGCTGTTTACCAATACAAGGGCAATAAACATCAACCTCTCCATAACCAATATAATAAGTACAAGAAGTTCAAGAAGAATAAAGGAGACATGAAGTGATTCACAAATATGGTGGCACTGGAAAACAACCCTTGCATCTTCCAGAGACACAAAGCAAGAATTGTCATGATAAAAAAAAGTATGCACTTAATCATTGTGCTACTTGCTTGCATTACACAATCTAATAGTCATATGTGAAGCCATAAGCATGGAGGGGTGTGCAGAGTGCATAGTTCTGCTTAAAGGGACTCTGGCTAACCATTGCTCTCTGACTTTTCTTTCTGTTATTTGAATTGTTTTCCTTCCTTCGTATGATGTGCTGAATGGTAATGGATAAATGCTTATTTAGTTTTGCCCTGGCTGCTGGCTTAATGTAGACCTGTGTTCTTATGTGCAATTTATTTCCCATTGGATTTCTTCTGCTTATGAAAAAAAAAACTTTACTCACAGTGTTTGTTATTTAAACACTTCGGGAGTGCTCTCTTTGTCTCTGGGTCTATTAACTGGGACCTGTGTGCTGCCTCATGTAGGATCCTAGAGGTCGCCTGCAGCTTTTAGGATTAAACTAACATTTTTACCAATAAACTGAAATATTGAGGTTGAAGCCTAGGCCTAGGTGAATTATTTGTATAAGGGAGCTCTTGATAAAAGATGGAATCCAAGTGTGGTGGTGAAAGCTCCATGCAGTGGTGGTCACACTTTCCAATATGGCATCTATGAAGCAAATATTTTGATGCCACAAATTGACCATATTGGAATACAGGCATTAGGTCATCAATATACAAGCATACAGCCATTTTCTACCACTAGGCCACTATTCCCCAGTATCTACTTACTCGTTTTCTGGTCCAGATGGTCGTATTGTTAACTTTGAAAACTTTGACAAAGGAAAGTGATGATAAAATATTAATTTCCCCCCAATCATAACCCGTATTCCTTCCACATCTAGGGCATTCCTCTTATTTTTGTGGGGTTACTAAATGCATGGGGTCCTCTATTGTGCCCTTGTTCTGCCCTGCTCAGCCAATGTGAAATAGGGCTTAAAGATGCCTTCCATTTTGCCATTCTCTTAGTCATGAACCTGGCTGGAAATTTGACCAGTACTAATATATGTTCATTTATAGAGGGCTAATGCAGTAGAATTACTGTAGTTAAAAAATTGCTTTGAAAAATTGCCATTACTTTAGCTGTTTATTTGCTTTTATGCTTTTGCTACATCTACTCTATTTGACCACTGTCCTTAATACAACCATGCCACAACTTTTCAAATTTACCGCATGTGTGTAAAATGTACATGTGGAAACCCCTTACAATCAATAAGGAGGGAAGTGATCAAGTGTGGATGAAGGGGGGGGTTGGAAACAACATCATTGTCATTGTGGTGGGACACATACCTCTCATTTAGGTTTTGATTTAGGTTCATCTGAGATTCTGATCCCTAAAACAGAGGGTAAGGACCTATGGTGCCTTGAAAGGAAACTTTTTTAAGGCTACATTTCCTTAACAAAAAGGCTCACTTTGGAATGGTCACTCAAACAATATTTATGTTTGTATACAAAAAGAATACTTGCATACTGTACATACAATACACAGTACGGTACAGTCAGGATAATTCTAGCCTCACTATCCAACAATTGGTAGATGTAACTATATTGGAAGGTAATTTTGACTCTTGATCGTTATCTGATTGATAGAATATTCCAACCATTAACCTCTGTATGGCTGCCTTTTCCACATTGAGTTGGTTATTTGACCTGACAGGTGACAAGAGTTCAAAACTCTAAAATTACAACTCACTATTGGTAGTTTATACCAATGAAACACAGAAAGAGTTACATTAAGTAATTCTAGGTCTGAAAAAACCTCTTACAACCCCATTCTCTATTAGAGTTGAAAAGCATTTTTTGCCTATACCAAACAGCTCTTCATCTTTGTTTTTCATGCATCAGTGATCCTTAAAATTAGTCTAATCTAAATGTTGATTCTTTCCATTTCTATAGTGGCTTAAACACATTGGACATGTACTTTTGTGCTTTCATGGCTTGCTTACCAAACAGTCTATAACTGTCTGCTTTTTTTCATATCTGGGGCTGTGTTTGCTGAATTTTTGGGGCAAACATAATGTCATAAAAGGGACGAGTGAGTTAATAATAATAATAATTCTACCTGCTGCAAATTGATGAATAACTATACATCTAAACCAGGGGTGTCCAAAAGGTAGATTGGATTCTACCAGTAGATCTTCAGCTGGTGATCAGTAGATCTCAAGACACTGACTACATTATCCTCCTGTTGCTCATGCTTTTCATTCAGATATTTATTACAAAAGGTTACAAAAGTAACATAGATGTTTAAATATAAAATATACATTCTCTCATAAATCAATATTTAAATCATATATTCCATGAAACAGAATAACAAGGCTTTTATGGTTTTAGATTATAATGAGACAACATCGCTAAAAGTGGAGCTCACATTAGTAAAGAATGGGCACCCCTGAATTAAACTAAGCTTTTACTATGCCAACAATAATGACTGTTTAGCCCCAAAACCAGTAAAACTAACCTGTTAGTAATTATGTTACACACATGGAGGGCTAATATGACCAAAAACCCACCAATGTAGTGTTTCAGCTGTCTGTCCACCAGATCTCAGACTCCGGGGTGTCTATGGTGCCTACTGGGCAATAATCAGCCAAACTTTTCAGGATGTCCCATAACATTGAAGTTGGAAATATTTGATGTAAAGTTATATTGGAATGTTGAAATCAACATACACAAGCAGATATTGGGACAGCATGGTCAAAATTGTCCAAAAATAGCCAGATTCAAGGTGAAATGGTTTGTGCCCACAATGCAGCTAGCATTAACTGTATCATAGTCCACATCATGTATTGCTTCTATCCAAGCTCTCATAGACCAGACAAAAGTATCTTGCTTAATTTAATTTATTATTGTAATGAATGACAAAGGTTCAGATCAGTGTATCTAAGTAAGTACAATCTCACTCTCCATTAGTAAATGACAGCTATCTTTCATGAGTTTGGATTTGACTGTATTAGAAGGAACCACATTGCAAGAGTGGTTGAAATTATGATAACCGACCATGGGGAGATGATTCAAGAACCAGAGTTCTCAGTCCAACAATACTTGGGAAAAGCTGGGATCTCAACTCTCAGTGCACCGGAAAAAAAAAATTAAAGGCTGTGATTTGTTGAGGGAGGCTCTGCCACCGTCTCAGCACTGAGCCACTTCCTCTTTCTTTATGACCTCGTAAAGTCCCAGCCGAGAGGCCAATTTGGAAAACAAACGGCTTGGGGTTGACAGGTAATTAGATCCGGGGGACATATTACAAGGCTTTGAATATCAATGGACTCTGAACACTTTAGCACATCTTCAGCAGTATAAAATCAGTGCAGGTAATACTGAGCAGCATTAACATTCTTTCCCTGGAAATATCTTGCCACCAAACAAGCAGAATTTGTAGACTCAATTTTCCTGATGTGCTCAAGTTTCCTGTTCAGCACAATCTGAATACACGTTCTGCCTTTTATACAGCGAGCATCATTTTTAATGGGGTCCTTGAGGGGTTGGTCTGGATAAGGTGAATGGATGGCCTAGCTTTTAAGAACACCAATAGAAAAATGCATCACTTTTAACTAGGGTGTAAACATCTATTACGTTGAGGGTGTAAACATCTATTACGGTGATACTTGAGCAAAGATGTGGCAACAATCAAATATTTAAACAGGGTGCTTATACACTTTCCATCATTGAGTGAGGAATCTGCAAGCAGGTGTTTCTATTAGTTATCCTAGCTTAGGGTTAAAAGAAATACCTTAATATACAATATATATATATGTATATATATATATATATATATATATATATATATTTATATATATATATATATATATTATATATATATATATATATATATTATATATATATATATATATATATATATTATATATACTATGATTATGTCATTTGAACATGAAATGTGTAAGGCTGGAGATGCTGGGATTAGTAAATTTTAATTATGTCTTAATAATATTTTATAATAGTTTTAATAATACTATGTTTTAATATAGATTTTATTAATTTTTAACACATTTTTTAGAGTGTTGAATGTTTTTGTGATTACCATTGGTTGAACCGAAACAGACGTCCCTAGGGATGACTGCTGATTTTGTTGCAATAATACTACAGCAATTCTACTTCTATCTATCTCTAGTCCATGTAGAAGGTCTGGTAAGAGAACATCTTCCCCAGCAAAGTATGCACAGAAATCCCAAACAATGCAGTCCGGGAAACCTACCCTAAGTCTGTATTTGTTACTACAGATATACAGTACATATAAATGTTTTAGGAGATTATATATACACGTATATATCTCTCAAATAAGTTTACAATCAAAGAAGAGACAATTTCCCTATGGGTTTTAGATGTCCCTTCAGTTGGAGAATACTTTCAGTATAGGGATTTGTAGAATACTTAAATATGTCTCCAGGGATATTACATGACCACAGGCTGTGGGTTTTTATACTAATCATGATACACAGTGGTGAATCTACCGAGTAGTTCTCTGATACTATGGAATTTTGTGATATACAGATGTAATTCGTCAGGAGACCAGTGCTTTGTAAACAAAACTAGTTGTTGACCAACTTGTAAATGAGAGGATGATCGATATGTTGCATTGCATGTCTAAATAAATGATAAGTGGTGACATGGGGTCATTACATGGGAGGCATGGACATGTGAATCATCCAATGACCATGCTTATTTCAGATCCCCTGTCCAAGTTTAAAAAGTTAAAATATTAGTAGTTAAATATATTCTGTAGCTTGTAAGAAATAGCGATGAGCGAAATTTTTCCCCAAATTTTCCCACGGAAATGACGCCCTTGAGACTCCAATGGGTGAAACATTTTGTTACGTCAAAAATTTGCTGCGCAATTTGTCATTGTCAAAAAAGGTTTTGCCGCATATAGAATTCAATGCATATTGCTGAGTTGTTGCCATTTTGCAAATTTTATGAGAAGCAAAACAGGTCAGATTAGCCCTTCACTAGTGAGAAAGCATAGTACTGGCAACATAATCAAAGCGATTCAGATATGATTTTGTACATGTATTTTTCATATAATATGGACCCCAGCTGTTATGGGACCACAACTCCCAATGTTTTACTGCCTATTTAGAGAATAGGGTAATTTTGGAAGTTGTAGTTCTGCGTCAGCTATGTTCATGAAGACAGCCTATCCTTAACAAAGAAGACAGTATTTTTCACATTAAGGCACTTGAGCTGATGATGGACAGAGAGAAGGAGGGAATATTAGCAAGAGAATATTGTGCCCCTTGAGAAAGGAAAGAGCCAGCAAAAAGAGAAGAGGGGTAGGGACAAAGAGACAAATAAATGTTCCAGTATTGGAGGTGTATTGTTGCAAACAGTAGGTACAGCATCTCTGCTGTATGATTTATGGGGCCTGTCGCGCTCTTTGTTTGCTGTTGCATGAAGAAAGAATGCGTCCCTGTCATCTTGGAAGGATACTGTCTCTCTCTCTCTCTCCACTCTTCCGCATGCTCTCCTCATTTCACGCCAGAGAACATAAACAATCTTTCATAATCCTGACAGTCACACACACACATATCCCTTGGAAACAAAAGGTGTTTGCAAGTCAGCTCTTCTGCTATATGCTGGGGTGTGAATTTGTGTTTAAGTATAGGGGGCTGCGGTATAAACGCTTTTTTAAATTGTGCTAGATACACAGCGTGCCTCCTACTGTTACATCCTGTATTTTTCTCTATTAAAATTCGTATCACTTCTAGAAAGATAAACATTATAAAGTCTCTCTTTCCGTTGCAGTAAATTGCAAGTGAAGTCATGCTGGTGAGAAGTTAATAAGTCTGTTAAAGACCAGTGCTTTATCACATCTCATGTTTCAGAAGCATGGGATTAATGTGTAGCCTAAAAAGGAAATCTCTTGTGTTTTGTCCATGAAAACATAATTCCACAGCCCTTTCTGTGATTACTAAATATCATGACTATTGTATTATTGATTCCATTTATTAATGATCTGGGATTCATTTTGCAAGGTGCCAATCCAACTTAACTTGCTTGCAAGTTGGCCTTAAATTGGAGACCTTTCCTTTCTGATTAGGCACCCTCTTGTCTTTTATTGTCATTGACAACTTGTCTTAAGGAACACAGAACTGGATTGTACACTCCTATTTCTCTTAAGGTGGCCCTACACAGCTAGACTCGTTTGCCAAGGTCGTAAAACGAGTAGTCCCACATTGAGTCTGGTCCAATCTAGGATTAATTACTGAGTCATCTATTGCCTACAGATAACTTGGCCAGATAAGTAGACAACTCCATGGTGATGGCCAACATAAGGCAGAAGCAGTTGAGGGATGTTGGAAGTTGTAGTTCCAAATGAGCCTATGGTTAGAAAGTTAGGCATCGTTACACTTGAATGCTTCAGGATCCTCATGAATTAGTCATTTGAATGGAAGACTGTTGTTCTCTATATATGTGGGGGTGCATTAGAAATGATGTGATCTATAAACAGACCTAACCACCGCTTGGGAAAGATCTCATATTGTTCTGTCTTTTAGAATATGCCATGTTTATGTTACAAACTGTGCTGACAAAGCTGTGCTTGAAACTGATTCTGGCACCAAACAGATTTCCAGGAGATCAAAAAACACAAACAGCAATTACACTGTGGAGAGCTCAGCAATTAAAATAAACTGTTTCATTCGGGCTCCTTATTATTTGGCATGGGGGTAATGTTAGCATTACTAATAACGGTGTTTATAGCGATGTGAGATTTATTAAAAACACAGAGGATTGGAATTAACCTTCCCCAAATACCATATGTATGTCTGATAATTACCTGCCCGATATTGCTATAGGAATATAAGCCCTTAGAGTACTGCTAAAATCAAATGGTTCTTTGGCAGAACTGAAAGACTGCTGGTTGCAGAAGTAGAGCAGCTGTTGACTCACTTGGGTCTGACTCAGGGAATTCTAGGACTATTTCTTCAGTCAGTTCCATGAAGAATTGCCCAAGTGACTCAAACTTAGAGAAAGGAGCCCAAGAAACATAATGTCCAGTCTACAGTACATGCCTTTATCTTTTAATGATTCAAAACTCTCAGCAACCCTTTGACAGCTTTCAGTGCTTGGAGTCAATCATATATGTTTACTTATTTCTATAATTACTAGATACATTTACCTTTGTGTTTTACAATGGACATTTTCTGGGCAAGGCATCTGATGCTTAAGGGAAATTGCTTTTTTTCTATTCACTAAAACTGGGTCTGCATTCACTTATCATGGCCTTGGTATTTAACAAATCATCAGCAGGCCCCATTTGCAGATGGACATATCATGGTTTTCTCTATTGTTGCACATACTGGGGCAAATGAATGAATTGGAGGTTGGCTTAGGTACTACTTAATAGGCCCCACATCATTTATTGACCAATAGTGATACAACTACTGCCTAAAACGAACAGACTGTATGTTATCATATTGGACTGATACCAAATCAGAATATAGTATAATGCAGGATCTTAGGCTGAGCATACATAGCCAAATCCCATTGTAATGCCTTCACTTCTTGATGTTGGGTATAATTCAGACAACCATACTGTACAGATGACTCTGGACATCCATTTGTTTGGCCTTCATGACAAATTATTACTGAATAGATTTATTTGTTGACTATTCAGTAGGCCAATTAATGAAGACTTATGTTTGTTTGGCCCAATAGTAGAACAATTTGTGGCATGAAAACAAATAGAATCAGTAAATAAAGTCAGTATCCCAAACACAGGCCAGCTGAAGTTCTCAACCAACAGAGACAGGCCAAGTTTAAGAGAGTCCTTGGCAGAGCCGCCCTGGCTCATGCACCCCCCCCCCAGCGTACCATTATACAGTAGGAAGCCAGGGTGGTGGCGAGCGGGGGTGGATGGGGAGATTAGTGGAGCAGGAGGAGTGACGAGGGGGATGAGGTTAGTGACACAAAGGGGAAGTGACAAGCTTTTCCACCCTGAACTGCCGAAAATTCACAAAACAGCAAGAAAATTAACGCACTGGGTCAATGGGCGTTTTTTCCCCACAACATTTTTCAAGCCACCCAGTATTTTTTCACTATACATTAGCGTCTATTGGCATTTTTTCACGTGAAATATTTTGCACATCCCTAGCAACCACTATACTTTATTATAAAATCCCATGTATGATATTCTTTAAAGAAATCTATACCCCCAGAATGAATACTTTGCCAACGGATGCTTTATGCGATATATTTTTAGAGAGAACTACATTGTTCGGGGGTATAGTTTTCATTTAATGTGCCTTTGTGTACAGTGCTGTGTGTAATTAGCAGTGATCTGTAAAGATAATAACGGAATTGTTTTACCACAGGTCCCTGAAAAGAGCGCAGGCTCTGTTAGCAAACACTAATCCTATGTCACACGTGTGGTCAATCCCACTACCCAATAACATGAATCTATTGGTACAGCAGAAGCATCAAGGTCACAGGGAAGAATACACAGGTCGGAGACTGAGAGAAAGAAGAACGCTGCTGGAGAATATTCTACAAGGCATGTCCAGGCCTCACAGACAATTAGACAACAGGCCCTTTGTAATCATAATTTGTAACGATCGGTCGTGTCATTCTATTTGTAATTATCACTTTTCAACTTCACAGGGCTGCAAGATGTGTTGGCAGGTTATAAATAAGTGCTAATTATAATCTTGCTGCAGAAATAACCTTAAAAAGATAGTTACAATCACCTACGAAACAGCGGTCTGGATTGAGACACTAGGCCTCATTTATGAATGCAAGTGTAAGGACAAAACAATTGTTTGGATGAAACATTGAGCAGGTACTCGTGCCTATACATGCTCCTGTACAACTTTCAGTGAGTGCCACTGCACCTCATCTGTCTATTCTGATGATACCAGCAGCCGTCATGCCAGTGATTCCAGGGTTCCCTAACAGTCAGATTAGAAACCCTTGGGAACACCAGAGGACCTAACCCCCAGGGCCCTGCCCACACAGGCCATCCTTTGGCCTCTGTCCATCAATGGAAGACCCATGCCACGCACAAACTTGCACATGGCAGTGGGGTCCACTGGATTGTTTCCTGGAACACCAGTGTGTCAGTTCAACTCTGTCCCCTTTAGATTATTGTGTTTTAAGTCATAAATGACATGCACCAAGTGAACTGGATGCTAACGCTCTTATTAACAATTAATAGTATGAGAAAGTGTTGCCCTAGTCTTGCCCATCTTTACCCACTCTCTCTCCTACCTGACCGGCTAATGTGCCAGTTGGCTGAGAAGGTAACCACCTCCCTCTAAACCTTTTTAGATTTTTATTAGATTTTGCAGCAAGTATCTGGCAGTGTGCCATTTTTATATGTGTATAGGCACCCAGAAGCCTTAGGCATGGGCTCTATATAGAAAACACAGACACAAATTCAGGGGTTAAGCAAACACACACCAAAATAAATGCTTATTTGCTGGAATTCTAGCAAAATCCCTGCCAATGTGGATAAAAAAAATCACAGAGATCTGCATTAAATTTTTGCACGTTGCACATTGTATATTCATGGGTAACTGAGCCCTTCTAAGGCTCCGGCTGTAAAAACGCCTGGTTCTTTGCTTATATCCACTTCCTGAGTAAAATACAAGCACACAACATTCTCCGCCAACATCATTTGAGATAAATAATACGTCTTTAATCAAAATATGCTGCTGTAAGCTTGTCTTTTAATTGAATTGTCCTCCTATTTTACGTTGAATGCACAAAAGTCATTTCGAAATAAAACCCTGTCTCTATGAATGAGTATAGGTTGTTTTTTAAGGGGACACTATCTATAAAACGTCTTTGCTCCTTGCATTATTAGGACGAGAAAGCACAGAGCTAGATTTACAAGCGTGGAAACTAGGCCCGGGCAATCATTTTTTTTCCTGCTTTGTTTTCAAGGCTCAGGGTTACTGTGATGGTTTGTTAATTCAGGGACACAATAAGATCCTGCCACGCCCAGGAGCCCATCCATAATGACTTTGATTTCTGAAAGGCTTCAATACCATGTCCTGACAAAAAAGAGTGAAAGCGGTTGCCACTGATGAATCTATCACCCACAGTGCTGCACACATGGCCTTTACAAAGGGTGCACAATAGAATTGTTGGCACACAATCGGCCTACAAATATTGAGAAGGAAGATTAGTACAACCCATTGCTGAGCAAGGGATGGATGAAATATAGTTGTGCATCTATGTAAGGGACCCGTATCTAAATAGGATCTTCCTTCTGACAATACAATAAACTGCTTAGTCCTGAAGCTGGTCGTTTCATCATTACGACAGTGGAGGGCAGTTAAAGTGGAGTTAACAGCCGATCATCAGAGCCAAAAAAAAAATGAAAATGAATTGCAAACATTTTAAGCCTAACTTCCCCTTTACATATGATTAGCTATATTGCTATGGTCCATTTGCAGCCCGTTGGTATGTGGAAGTGTTGTGTGTAGTATACACTTATAATTCTCTAGATCGTGTGGCTGAGGGTTGACAGAGTGGTTGAGTTAAAGCTTGTGTTGGAATACATGTGATAAGCAGGTCTATCTCTAGCAGAGAAGAGGTTAAAGCCGCTCATCACAGTTCTTCTCCAAGTAACAGGGGAAAAAGAAAAACTCATTTGCAGAAGAACATCCCCAGCTTTCACCTTGTCAGTTGCTGATCCATTTCCCCTCCTGCTCTCATGCCTACCATTAATCTGCAGGCGTTTTATCACTGCTGCCTGCACCCTGCTTCTGCTCCCAGCTCCAGATATACAAGCAAGATTTGTCTGTTTTTTCCCCTCTCTCCTTTAGCGCAGCCTTTTCTGCTTAAGTTGGCAATTCTCCTTTGTGCTGACGAGAGCTTGTCCTAGAAATTACCCTTATCTCCCAGGCATAGCTCTCAGCCTGCCAGACACTGTATGTCAGGCCTTCCCCGCCTTCAGCGCACTTACTGCTTAGCAATTGCCTCCTTGCTTGGTACATGTTGCATATGCAGACTTTCTATTTTCTGTACACACAATATTACCTATTGTCATCAGAACATGTTTTTTTAATATCTATTAAAACATGTTTCTGCATCTACTAGCAGTCTAATCATTACTGTATATTATCATGTAGAGTAAGCATATATTGCAATGCATCGCATGTATGGATGAATGTAAGTTTGCTGCCTGTAGACCAAGACAAGAACCTATCTTTTTAATTTTTTCCCTTGTTATTCTCTCTTTCATGGAGTAATGCATTGACAGTATACAGTATATATGCAGTCCAGAGGCATTAATAGTAACTAATGAGCCAAACCCAGCCTGGCTGTTTTAAGATCTGGTCTTAAATAGAATTATTATTTAATATTAAGCCTGGCCTAGATGAGCCACCCACAGCAACCAATAAGACCCTCACTTTTATTATATTAACTACACTGAAAAAATTAACACTGGCTATTGACTGGTTGTCCAGTAGGCTTTGGCAGACTTTGCCTGTTTTAATATGCAAAGCTTTAAACGCTATTTCCTAAAACATGACTCATGAATATATTGACCACCAAGGGCAGCCATACACAGCCAGACCCTGATACAGTCTATAGACCCCCAAAAAACCTGCATAAACCACCATCATGATCAAAGCAGCCTCAGACTGATGGTTGAATGCACTTGAACATGTATTGTGGGCCGGCCCCCCTGTAGCCTGATTAGTTTGTAGTTTGTGTACCATCAGCAACCTGCAGATCCAAATGTATGCTTTTGGCTATTTCTAGTCTAGAGCACATTGTGGAAATACCTAAATGAGAGTTAGACCGAGACAAGGTGTAGCCTATAGCAGTGAGCCTTCTAGACAGGGCAAACCCAAGTCATGATTCTAACACCTTATTGTACTGTAATTCTATTTTGGACTTTTTTGAAGCTCTATAAAAGTGTCCATAATCAGTAGAGCAATGGTTATATGTAGGGACCAATAGGTTTACTAAGTCCCTATGGCTTTAAATCCCTACAGTACTTAAAGGGATTCTGTCATGATTTTTATGATGTCGTTTTTATTTCTAAATTACACAGTTTACACTGCAAATAATTCAATATATTTCTGAACCAGTAAGAGTATTTTTCATGTTGTAATATTGATGTGTAGACAGTCATCTTGGGTCATTTTGCCTGGTCATGTGCTTTCAGAAAGAGCCAGCACTTTAGGATGGAACTGCTTTCTGGCAGGCTGTTGTTTCTCCTACTCAGTGTAACTGAATGTGTTGCAGTGAGACCTGGATTTTTACTATTGATTGCTGTTCTTATATCTACCAGGGAGCTGTTATCTTGTGTTAGGGAGCTGCTATTTGGTTACCTTCCCATTGTTCTTTTGTTTGGCTGCTGGGGGTGGAAAGGGAGGGGGTGATATCACTCCAACTTGCAGTACAGCAGTAAAGAGTGACTGAAGTTTATCAGAGCACAAGTCACATGACTGGCGGCAGCTGGGAAACTGACAATATGTCTAGCCCCATGTCAGATTTCAAAATTAAATAAAAAAAAAAATCTGTTTGCTCTTTTGAGAAACTGATTTCAGTGCAGAATTCTGCTGGAACACCACTGTTAACTTTTTTGGTTACTAGGGCTTAGTTACTCCTACAAAAAGGCAGCCATTAGAAATTAGAATTGAATATGAATAGGAACTGAACAGGAAGATATAAAAATATATTTATGAAAACAACCGAAATGTACAATGTACAATGTACAATGTGCAATTTCTGACTCACAATTCGACCATCATGGCAGCTAAGTGTAAATGTGACCAATAATTCAAAACAAACCCAGTTCCATGATTGTTGATTTGTTAATAAGGCACATGTTTTGGATAAAACGTCGCTCCTGACCTTATTCTTTGTGTACTGGTCTGTTCCGAATACTGATGCTGTAGGATTAGGCTACTGTAGGGTGGCAGTAACTCCATGGTTCCTCTGAAATCAATAGGCACACTTTTGCACAATTCGCACTATTGTGTAAGCAGGGTCAATGCTGCCATGAGGTGAGTTGATAAAAAGTGGCAAAAAATATGCTCCTGTAACTTTAAGAGACAACATTCTGGTTATTAAATCGCCCATGAGGGTAAGGAGTATGCTTGGACAGTGTAACAGGGTTTATCCAAACTCACACACCCTGGCCTTCAAAGGATTGAGAGCCCGGTGCTCAATAATGGAGGGATCTGCACCCTCCCAGTCAATGATGGATAAAATTCACTGGCACACGTGGCAAATGCAAGAAGGGTCAAGCCCTTGTGTGTTTATTCGTGCAACGTTTCGGGGCAGAACCCTCTTTGTCAAGCATGCACTTACAAATAAACACGCCTTGACCCTGCTTGCATTTGCATTGTGTGCCTGTGAATTTTCTGCAGGAGTATGCTTGGACCCAAGTTCCTTTAATAAATATAAAATTTGTATTTGTTTTAGTGCAGCAGCACTTGAAGACCAACTGAAAAGTTGCTTAGAATAAGTCTTCCTATAACATGCAAAAAATAAATTTAAAGGTGAACTTCGCCTTCAAGAGAGATTAACTCATAACATATGTATGACCCTAATGGATTTGGAATATGACTCAAAATGCCCCAATATTATTAGTAATGTTGGGAAGTTAATACACATAAATCTGGTCACTTATTAGAAGTCATTCTGCTGTTACCTTAGGGCAGGAATAGACAAGCTTGTTGTCCTGGTGATGCAAAACTGCAGTGACTAGCTTGTTGGAGAGAAAGAAATATCTGGGAGTTGCAGTTGAGCAACATCTGGAGCAATGAAGGCCGCCTCTCACTGCAAATTTCACTTTTGTATTTCTGAATCCAGCAATACTTGCTTTTATTCTTATGAACCCCTTTCGTAAGCATTTGTGTGCCTCCAGGCAGGGTTATGAGGATGGCTTAGAGAGTGGGCTGCCATTACTGCGTTTCTCAACCCTGTATCCTCCCTGACTTTCCCCACTATTAAGAAGTGTGGTTAATTCCTAATTAGCACTGACAGATGCTTCCCCCGTAATCCTATTCCCAACATGCCCTGCTTGCTTTTGTTTGCTGGTAGAAGATATATTGTGACACAGTAATGACCCTTCTATGCAGCCCTGGAACAGTTTAATGACACACTAATGATTTATTACATGTTCCACTTGATTAGTTGGTCGTTTGTCAGCGTAATATTTCCCTGTCCATAAACCTGTCACAGGTTTTATAGACCTTCCCCTGGAAAAAAAACCCTAAATAAATTCACTTTTTCCCCTCTTTCAACTCTTGTTTGGCTGAAATACTTTCACAGAGGCTCTATTATTGAAGCTTTCATTGGTCTTATTAAATCCTAAGTCATATTGAGGGCTGCAGTGAACTAACGTCAATGGTATGTTTAATGGGTTTAAACATACTGGTTTCATTGCAATTAGTTACTAAAGGCATTTGGTATTCCCAGCCCCCCCCCCAAAAAAAAGACAAATTATAGCTGGTTATTGCAGAAAAGCAACGCCTTCACAATGAAGTTGGCCGTCTCGGGGCAGAGAAGTTTTTATTTTGCTGAAGAACTAAAGGCATTGTGAATTTGTCTTGCTGGCGAGACGGTATAAACACAACCCGATTAGGCTACGATGATCAGCCGAGGAGGAATCAAGGACATAACAATCTGAGAGTGGACAATGGAAGATGAAGTTGGCGTGTTTTCCCTGTCCATTAAAATACTGTTCATAATGATCATCATCATAAGAGACCAGAGGCCGCCAAGTTCATGTGGTGTCTCTTCCAACACCCGCTACTTCAGCCTTCATTTCTATCACACAGCAGTCATTCCACATTAAAGGATCACTAGGACCTGGCAATGAAAATTATTCCTGTGAACTGACACATAACAGTTATTTTTGTCCATTTCATGCACACACAAAAAAAAGGTTTCATGCTATGAAACAGAAGTCCTGGGGTTTTGCAATGTGGTTGCTTTGATATCTGAAGACATCTTTCATCTGTTTCACCTTCCACTTACTTATCTGTCTTTGTACGTTGCTTTGACTTGGGTCAAATTGTCCTACAAAGTGAATGTAAAAGTCAACATATCAAGAAATGATATAATAAGGGTCGTACACCTTTGAATTTTTTTGCATTTTAGTGTGTTGTAGAGTATAGTATTCTGAAACATTGCAATTGGTCTTTATTTCTTATTATTTGTTGTCTTTGAATTATTTGGTTTTGGTTCAGTAGCTCTCCACTCTCGAGTTTCAGCAGCTTTCTGGTTGCTAGGGTCCAATAAATAGTAACCATTACAATTAAATTGCCTTACAGAGCAATAATTATTTGGGCTGCTGGCCCCATTTGAGAGCCAGAAGAAGAAGCAAAATAATTCAAAAAGTATAATAAATAATAAGTGAAGCGCATAAGACCCATAGGTAACCCAGCCAGACACTTCGCTCTGTCCCCAGCACGTTCGCGAGGATAAACAAGCGTGTGATGTGACGATGCATGGAGGGTAAAGGAACATGTACCTAAGGCAAGTGTCATTGGAGAAACAAGGGTTCAGACCAGGGGTAGGTGAAAGAAGAGGTACGTGCCTGGTGCCCCACTTTGTTAGGCCCTAGGCAAGTGCCTCTCCTGCCTACCCCTAGTTTCGACGCTGGAAGACCAAGGGGCCGATTCACTAAATTCGAGTGAAGGATTCGAAGTAAAAAAACTTCGAATTTTTGTGCTCCTCGACTATCGAATTGGCGTAAATTCGCCTGAGTAGAATGATTCGAATAGATCGAGCGCAAAAACGCTGCGACTATTCGCCATTCGATAGTCGAAGTACTGGATCGAGCGCAAAAACGCTGCGACTATTCGCCCATTCGATAGTCGAAGTACTGTCTCTTTTAAAAATACTTCGACTGCCTACTTCGCCACCTAAAACCTACCGAATTGCTTTAAAAGCCTATGGGAAAGTCCCATAGGCTTGTTTTCCAAGTTTTTGATCGAATAAAAAGGCATTCGATCGAATGAAAATCCTTCGAGCGAATATTCGATCGAGCGCCTATTCGCCTGGCGAATATTCGCCAATTCGACTATTCGCCAGCGCGTAAATTCGCCCGAATTGTCTATTCGATTCTATTCCCCAGTCGAATTTCGAGGGATTTAACCCCTCGAAATTCGACCCTTGATGAATTTGCCCCCAAATGAAAAGTTGCTTAGAATTTCAAATTCTATAACATACTTAAAGGAATTCTGTATTGGGAAAACATGCATTTTTCAAAATGCATCAGTTAATAGTGCTGCTCCAGCAGACTTCTACACTGAAATCTGTTTTTGAAAAAAGCTAATCTAATTTTTTACATTTAATTTTTAATCTGATGTGGGGCTAGGCATTTTGTTAGTTTCCCAGGTGCCCTTAGTCATGTGACTTGTGTTCTGATAGCCACCTATATTTTACCCCCCACCCATAAATATGGAGTAGATTTTGTAGCACTTAGGGGTAATTTGACGCAATTGTGGTTAATGCATTTAAACAAAAGCAATTGTGTGTGTACTTCAACATGAATTGGATGCAATTGCGTTGAAAATCTTCAGTGCTCTATGTTATGTCCGCCATAGTTGCACCAATGCAGTAAAATGGACTCGAATGCATTGTGTTTTAAAATAAGGTGCATGTTTCATCTAGCAGGTGGGGGAAGTGCCACTTTTGAAGCACGCATTCAATAAGCATGTAATTCACTCGGCACAAGTCTGTGCGCCTATTGATGTAACAACCTGAAGCTACCACAAGGTCCATGGTTCCCCAGTATCAATAGACACAGTTGCACACCCTGCATAAGAAGACGATGATGCACTGGCAACCATGCAGTTAATGAGGCATGTACCTTAACGGAAACTGCATCAATATGCATTACCCATTGTGCTCCTAAATGATCCCAATTAAACCTTTATCTAACCATAGACCTTCCTTGCACCAGCACCCAGACAAGCCTCATTATTAAAACCTGGGCCACACTAAACATATAAAACATTTACACGCAGCTGCTCTGCTAAATGGGAGAATGATATCTTCTGGCATAAGGGGTAATTCACAATGACCCTGGATGCAAGTTCTAGAGCACTAATGAGAGCAAAAGTCCTCTGCACCTAGGAATTTGGTACCAGATGGTACCAGATGCAGCGTCATAGGGCAGGTGATAATTACAGCGCAGGGTTGGCAGGGTAAGGCCCTGGTAGGGGCTGGGAGGAACACCTGAATGCCCCCTGCCTGTCACTCATGAATACAACACTGTCATGAAGGGAGCACCATATTCATGTGACACACAAAGTTTTCTATGCAGTTCAGAGATGGGCAGGGTGCAAATGTGCACAAAAAGAAAAGTTTTTTACACCTTGCCCATTTGCCCCTACAATGTATATGTGCTTTTTATTCTAATCCAAAGTCACCAGAAGTCTTAAACAATGATGATGGTCCATCATCTTTCTATGGAGGCCCTAGAAATAATTTATCAAAGTTGGTTATAACCAGGCAATCACAGCCTAGTCTTCCTTGTTGAAGACCTCAGTCACCATATATTTGTTTCCTAATGCAAGCTGGGCATTTTGTATACCTAACTGTACAGCATGAGGGCCAGGATATTCTTTTCTGTTTTCTGTTATTTTGGTTATTATTGACTTCTTTTGACCCTAAACATCTGGCAAGCTACAGGAGAATCATGTCCTAAAATGCCAACCTGTTATCAACTTACTAATCAAATTCTCATAGAAACAAATGAACCACAATTTTTACCTTCCAAAAAAACATTAAGAACGAAACAAACCAAAAATGCAAATGAATGGTATCTATTAAGAAGACATCAGTTGTTAATAGTCCCATTAGAAATATTCTAATTCCCTGTACCGAATTTTAATTAACCGTGCAGGTGTTAGTGTTGTGTTTAGCTACAGTAAAACAATATAGTACCCGGTGTCCTTTCATTTATGGAAATACAATATTATAAACATAATAGGGCCATGATGTGCCAGGGTAATCTGAACAAGAGTTTGGCTGATTTTCCACATCCTGATTCCAGCAGAAGACTTAGAGTCTAAAGACTGTGCATCCTTGTGCCAACCTACCAAGCATTTGGCTGGAATATTATTAAACAGCATTCCCTTGGGCCCAAGGAACCTATCTAACACATTGTATGAATTGGCTCCACAATAGAAGGGTAAAAAGGCTCATGTGTAAGCACTTTCTAAATAATATTATCTGTCTCTGGCATCCGCACTGATAGCACTTCTATAAACACAAAGGTGCAGGATAATCAAATTTTACTTGATATAATCGAGTACTAAAAAGCAAAGGAGGCCTCTGCAAATATTCTAAAGCACATGTGTTACTTGATCCACTACCCCTGTATAGCTGGTGTTGGTAGAATCATATCAGACAGGTGCACCATTGTCTCCTTGAATGATTTAAAGGCTCTAATGCAGGGGTCCCCAACCTTTTTCACCCGTGAGCAACATTCAGATGTAAAAAGTGTTGGGGAGCAACACAAGCATGAAAAATGTTCCTGGGTGCTGCCAAATAAGGGCTGTGATTGGCTATTGGTAGCCCCTATGTGGACTGGCAGCCTACATGAGGTTCTGGTTGGCTGTACATCTGGTTTTCATGCAACCAAAACTTGCTTCCAAGCCAGGAATTAAAAAATAAGCACCTGCTTTGAGGCCACTGAGAGCAACATCCAAGGGGTTGGGGAGCAACATGTTGCTCGCGAGCTACTGGTTGGGGATCACTGCTCTAATGGATAACACTAAAGAAGGAACTTGTGCCCAACTGTCAGTTTTTTTATATTGATGTGTGGCTAGGGTTACTTGTCATAGATATATTATCTGCTGGTAACACTTTGCTTCTTGTAGCTGCTCCCAGATTGTCTTGCACACAACACTAACCCAGTGATTAATGCTCATGACTAAGTAACAAAAGGGAAATTACAATGCTTGTATATTTCAGTAAATGAAAGTAACCGCCAATTCGACAGAACAAGGACGAATGTAAAAAAGGTTCCTTGATATGGCTCTAATGTGCCTATTGAAAACCATACTCCCTCACATACAAGCATTTCTATTGAAAAGCTAACCCAAAAGTGTTTTTCTATTACTGGATATCATTAAACTGCCAATATAGCCATGATGATCCATATAAATCAGAGTAATTCCTTAACCTTTACTATTCTTCATATTATTTAAAGACATCAAGGTTGGCCTTGTTTTCTCCGGGGAACCACTTGCGAGGGGACATGATTACTCTTTACAAGTACATTAGAGGACATTATAGACAGATCTTTTTCCCATAGAAAAGAAAAAAGAGCCACCTCTTTAGACTTTGAGGAACTCTACTGTCATTTGAAGCAGTGAAAATGGTTCTTCACAGTGAGGGCAGTAAGGTTTTGGAATGTCCTGTTGGGTGATATTGTGATGGTTGATTCTATTAATCTACGGTATTTATGTAACTGTGTAGATATGAATAAAGTACTTGCTAGAGCTAGGTTGGTCCTACATTTATATGATTTAGGACAACACTATTGCAAACTTCTCCAATTCAAGCTCCCCTTTAATAGCTAGTGTTTGGTCAGGCCCCTCCCTAAACTCGTACCAAGTGTTTAGATATCTAAAACTTTGTTATATAAGGCATTAAGTCACAGCTACAAGAAATATTTTAAGCACCAAATAAGTGTTTATTCCCAAAATGCACCATTATTAATCTTTAATGTGGGTTTCTAGAATTTTTAGGAGGCCATACAGTCCAAATTTCACCCAAACAGGTCTTCAGACTGGCTCCTCCTAGCTATTCTTATTAGTGATGGGCGAATTTGCGCCGTTTCGCTTCGCCAAAATATTTGCGAATTTCACGCGAAATTCACGAACCGGCGCCGGCGCCCATTTTTGCCGCAAATTCTTGTGGGCGTTTTGCGAATTTATCCGCTGGCGGCGAATTGCGCAAATTCGCCGCGAATTCGCGCCTGGCGAATAAATTCGCCCATCACTAATTCTTATGGTCGGCCTATAGAGACCAGACTAACCCTTTGAGAACCACTGCTCTAGGATCATGACAATGGAAAGCAATTTTGGTGCACATCTTCTCCCAGTTATCACTGAAGGCTCATGCTAGACTCATCCCAGGCTGAAGACACATAGTGCCCCTTTGCCTATCCCTTTGACATGAATAGGGAATTCCAGTTCTCCCATTAAAGTTGGTTTCAGACAGTCCCTAAATAAAGAGTAGGCAGATACACTTTGCATTCACCTCCCCATACAGCTGTTCTCTATAAAAAATGCACATTTATACAGTGCATGTGTGTTTATAAGCCTATGCTCTCTGTATTTATATAACCAGGACAGATCTAACCATTCCAATATCAATTGTTTCTCAGCACAAGTGGAGATATAGTATTTCAGATGAAAAAGTAATAAAACTGGGTAACATTTTGCTTTCTTCATCTGCAGTACAGCAAACCAAAATCAAGGCAGGTTGCAGTAGCAGCCAAGAGCACATATCGGCTATATTGTAGTTTACATGATGGAAACCCTCGTTCTGTCTTTCGAAAGCTCTGCCACTTGTTCATTGCCTTATGAATTGCTATTGCCAGCAACAGTAAAAAAGAAGGTATTGTTTCAATGCGGGATGTATAAATAACATTTCAGTGCAGAGCCTCAGAGGCAACTTTTACCTGCAAGGATTGGATAAGCCAGCAAGGGAGAGCATCTCTAAATGTCCTTGTGTCAGTGTAATCCACATTTAATGTATAGCTTAATTTCCTCTTGCATTAGACACTTGATAAAAACAAGAGGGTTGTCAGTTTTCCATTGCATGGTTTTATAAGCGTTATAAAGCAGAGCCCACAATGCTTTGCACAGTCGCTGGCTCGGACGGATACCTGCGAAACAACTTTATCACATCTTGGACTCCAAACAAATTGCAAATACTGATTAAGCAGTAAAGTTACAACAACATTAAACTATAATGAGAGGTTATTGGAAGGGCTGTTAAAACAGCAGCTGCGAGGCTCAAAGCTCCTTCTTACCTTATTAATGTGGCTTGGACTGTGCAATAAATGTCTGCTGTTAGTTCTGTCTTAATTCTATGCCCCCATTTACACCACTTTTATAAATTCATATAACAGTGACTTACGGTGCATTGTAGTTGTATTATATAATTCAAAAAATTACTGAATGTGAACTGAGCTACAAAGGACCTCCAAAAAAGTTGAACTTAAAGCAACACCAACACCTTAAGAGGTTTATTTATTAAAGTCCAAATCAAAAAAAAAATTTTTTAACCCTAAAATCCGGATTTGTTTAGTGGGAAAAAAAATTAATTTTTTTGAGATTTTTATACCCCGAAGATGGAAAAAGTCCAAATCAGAAAATACTCCATCTCAGACCTGCCGAGGTTGTATATAAGTCAATGGGAGAGCTCCCTATCCTATTGGAAGTCTCTGTGGTCGGCGCTGGAATTAGCTCGAAAATTCAACTATTTTGGGCTTTTTGGGCAAAAATCCGAAAGATTTTGACATTTCGTTCATGTATTTGAGTTTTTACCTGATCCGAATAAATCGTGCTTTTTTTTTAATAAAAAATAAGGTCCAATCGTGGATTCTAGTTTGGTCTGACTTTTTTATTTTACATACGGATTTTGATAAGGCACTTCAAGTCTGCTTCACTGACAACCTGGTTGCTTTTAGTAGGGTAGGGCCTAAAGTAAAATAGACCCTTGCAAAAGGGTATTATTAGATTCATTCCTTCTATCCGGTGTTATTGAGCTTTCCTACACTCTTCCTTAAAGGAGAACTAAAGCTTAACTAAAACGTAAGTAAGTAATTATTATTATTAACATGTATTTATATAGCGCCAACATATTGCGTAGCACTGTAAGTAATGCCTATGAATAAGTGCCTGTGGTGCGAAACGCGTAAGGCGGAGCATCAATATGTCTGTATGCCTACTTTTTAATATTTATGATAAATAAAGAGTGACTTTTTAACTTTGAGAGTATTGACTGGGAATATATTTTTGAATTTTTGATTTGGGTGCCCTTTGGAGTTGGGGGCTATATTCCAGCACTTTTGGCCCCTTTTTTGATAGGCCTGTATAGATTGCAGCAGCTGAGTAGCAAGTGTTTTTTTTGGATTAACTAAAACGTAGCTAGAAATGTTCTACATTATGTTTTGGGTTTCTGTACCAGCCCAAGGCAACCACAGCCCTTTAGTAGTAAAGATCTGTGTCTCCAAAGATGCCCCAGTAGCTCCCCATCTTCTTTTCTGCTGATTCACTGCACATGCTCTGTGCTGCTGTCACTTACTGAGCTTAGAGACCCACTCACAATATACTGTACACATAGTACACACAGAGCCCACTGAGCATGTGAGTGTCACAGACACTTTCCAAGATGGTGACCCCCTGTGACAAGTTTGAAGTCCTGGATCATTGCTGCTATTGACAAGCTGAAACTTTAGGCTGGTGCAATTAGCTCAGTAGTATGGCCTTTTTAGCCACATTCATTGTTGGGGTTTAGTTCTCCTTTCAAGGAAAACTATACCCCCAATGAATACTTCACCCACAGATGGCTTATATTATATTAAGTGGCATATTAAATAATCTTACCAAACTGTAATATATATTTAAATAAATAGTGCCCTTTTAAATCTTTTACATTTAAGGAGGTCAAGAATAATGAAGATTCAGGAAGAGTTAGCTATGCCCCAGAAGAGATCCACTAATATATATTCATATATAAATATAGTTAGTTCTCCAGTGGAAAGCCTGTTGTTGCTATTGCCCCAAACCAACATTTCATCCTGTTTCCTTCATTTAACCTGCTGATCTCAGTATGTGCAGAGCCAAAGGCAATTGCCCCTGCATGGACCTCTTCCTCAACACTGAAAAACATCTCTGATCCCCGAGACCTTTAAACAATCAAGAGGGACCCCCAGTACTAGCGACTTTATGGCTTAGTAGAAAAGTATTTCTATATAAGACATCAGGACTGTTTGTAATAAATGTATGCTACCTGCTATGGGTTTGTAGACCAGGTGTAAACATTATGACCTTAAATGTATTTAAAAGTATTCTTATAACTATTGTGCCTTGCTCTATAGGAGCTAGTGGTCCCATAAGCTGATGGCTGATAGTGGTGAATGACCTCTATTTATTTTCACAGTGAGGGAAGCACAGCAGAGCTTCTATTATTGGTCATAGTGCCAAGCTAAGCTCTCTGAGCTCTATATACTGATTTATGACATCAAGCAGGAAGTGAAGCTGCAGGGGTCATTTTGCTGGTCTGGTTGTGCCGGTTTGGAGGACAGCATAGGGCTTTGAAACCACAGGCAAATTGCTTGGTCTGCTTTTGCCTGAAGGACACTAACAATTTTATTTGTGTATTTATTTAATTTACTTTGACAGCAACCATTTATTATAACCTTCCCGTATCTTTCCTAATGCTGGGAAGCTGGCCAGGAATGTTCTGGAAGAGGCCCCAGAGGTTAGCGTACGTAAGGGCTTTTGGCACTGAATTCATAATGATTTGTTAAAAAGACCATGGACTAAACTTTGACCTGTGTGCGTATGGCAAGACTGATTTCTAGTCTCTGTACACAATTGGTATGGATTAAATTAAGGCTAATAGGGCTTATCAAACTAACATTATTTACATAAGGCATGTACATCAAAAAATCTTTTGAATTATTGACATATTTACTGGAGCATATGTAAGTTGAGTGTGTCCAAACTCCAGCTTTGGGTTTACTTTCCCACAAACCACCCAGGCTCTAGTGTTAACATTTCATGTTCTTTGGTTTCCATCGCTTGTCTAGTTTAATTTTAAAACCCATAATTTATGCTGCCAAATAACCACACATAATTGTTAGGTAATTTTACAGTACATTGGGAAATGCTTTGGATACATGAGTATGCTGTGAAATTCCTAAATTATTGAATTCACGGGATGGGAAGTTTACTTATGCTGCGTATTTAGATATTTTAGAGCTCATTTTCTAAAGGAGTTCAAAGGATCAAAGTGCATAAATTCAGTACAATGCAGCTAGTTTATTGCCCACAATACTTTGGCTTGAACCTCACGCACCAGCTACCAATTTGGGGCAAGATGCTAGCATTGATACCCAAAACACATCATTTTAATAAGACAGTTCTGTGCTCATGCATCTAGCTATGGTAAATGAGCTCCTTAAATAAATTACAATAAGACTGATTAAGTACAATTAATTATAAACTTTAACTGGCTGCCATAAAGTAAATGATTATTCTCTAGGGCTGCAAGGCCCCACTGCATGGTGCTCGCTCAGTAGGAGATAAATGTACTAAACCATCCCTTTAACAATGAGAAGGTTATAACAAAGAGGAACAGTCATTCAGTAATTTTCACAATTTACATAGCTGTCTCTATTTGAAGGGGTGGTCAGTCATGAGCAGAAGTTGAACCTGTGGTCTTCAAAGATGAAATACTCAAAAGGATCCATAGTCTTGGTGCTCACTGAGCAGGAAATACATTTAAACTACTAGGCCATCATTTTAAAGAGTTTCTTTCATTTGATCAATACCAGGATTTACACAGGTGTCTCTATTTGAAGGGGTGGTCTTGTCAGTCATGATCAAAGGATACACCCGTGGTCTTCAAAGCCCAGATACTCATAAATGATCCATAATCTTGGTGCTCACTAACTAGGAGGTACATTTAAACTACCAGGCCATCCCTGGCACTTTTTATTCAATCATTCTCATTATTTACATAGATGTCTCTCTTTGAAGAGGTGGTCTGGTCAGTTATGATCAGAGAAGATACACGTGTGGTCTTCAAAGCTCACAAGGATCCATAGGAATGGTGCTCATTGAGATCAGAGATACATTTAAGTTACCAGACCATTCCTTTAGCAACGTGATGGTGATAACAACAAAATATATTTCATATAGCCATTACTAGGATTTACATAGGTGTTTCAATTAAAAGGTGGTCTAATCACTCATGATCAGGGAACCGAACCTGTTGTCATCAAAGCCCCCATTAGACATAGAGGTCTCACCAGGGCTAGGAGAAGGAGCTACAGTGGAAACTCTCTGGAATATATGGTTTTACTTAAAGCTGTAGTAGTGGTGTTGCAAAGCAAGTTAAGAACATCACTGTCATCCTACCTCATCTATCCTCATCTAGAATTTCTGGGCCCCAGAGCCACTGCATTGTTGATAAATGAGGCTTTAGGTACCAGATGATTTGCAGATCCATTTGTAGCTATAGTATATTTTCCAGAACCCTATACTGTACTTTGATCACACAGTAACACATTATAGAAGACTACAGCATATGCTGACGTGTAAATAATAGGAGCTGTCACTCATTAGTTTTGTGTGGGACACACATCTGTAAAAGTTAAAGGGTTCTCTAACTCTTCCCATGCCTTTATGTAAGGGGTTAAGTATGCGATTCTGGGCTTTTGTAAACTGGATTAAATTTAAAACTACCTTAGACAACAGTAGGCAGTGTAATCCATCACTTGATCACTGCCAGAATGGATAAAAGCAACGAGGAATATAAAAAAAATACACTTCTACTACTCTCAGCATCTGTTTTAGGGAATTGGGCTCATAAATCAAACCGTCTTGTCAGTTTCAGTGGCACCATCGGAGTGCAGTGTTTAAGCGCCGTACATCCTATGCATAAATGCAATTTCCCCAAATGTCAGCGGGAAATGCACTGCAAAGTAGAACACATTCTGTAGCTTTGACCCCGTAAGTGCTGAAATCACAGATTCTTATTATTCTGACATGATAGAGAGAGAGAGAGAGAGAGAGAGAGAGAGGAGGGGAGTAAAAAAAAAAAGGGACTTGTGTCGTCCCTTGTTTTCCAGCTACATTCTGATATTTGTTTAGAAAGCTGCTCAAAGACTGTAAAGATTGGTGGCATATTTCAGAGATGACTGGTATGGGATGCAACCAATGGAACACACGGGTTACCTATTTCCATGGCTCACGTTTGTCACTATGTACCTTGGGAAGGGGTTTTATCCACCTTAGATACAAATTAGTATTTAATGATTACATTTCTTCTCATATATTCATCAGGCTGGTCTTCAGGGTTCAAACGAACGGCTATAGACCTGGGTGGACTCAGATCTAACTTTAATGTAATCCAGTGTACTGTATAGTCAACCTCTGGCAATGGCTTTTGCATGAAAGAGATGGTCATGGATACTGGGAAGAATCTATAGATACTGGGAAGGATCCTTAGATACTGAGGTGGGGCACTAACCTAGTCCAGTGGTCCATAACAAAAGACATATTATCATTTGTTTATAACAGCAAGCAATAGCTCTACACAGGTTGGAAGATGAGATTTATACATTTACCTGGCACAGAACTTCTGAATTCATAGCTGGCACTGTGAATGGCAGATGCAAAGCGAACAACAGACAGCCCATCACTCATCACACAATCTGCCTTGAGGTACAGTAGATTTAGCGGCCCCTATCTTCACAGAGACTGGGGTTGTCACCGAACGTTACTGGCAGCTGCTGAGTTTGCAGCTGAAATGTCTGCAAAAACGTCTTCATCATTTTATTTCTATGAATTGTAAGTCATACTAACAATTTTATTGAGGTGTTTAAAGACAATGAAAATACTAAACTCGGCCCCTTAAGGCTGCATCCACACTAGCAAGTACCAGCTGAGAAATTAGATCATTGTAGCTGTTGTGGTTGTTTCCTTAGTCAAATATCTCGAATATCTGTCAGAGGGCTAAAGTTTAAACTGAAAACCAATCTCTATTGCGGGCCTTAGGACTGATGTGTCAATTGACCTCTTAGACCATTTCTTGTGGCTACAAATATTACATTTAGTTTACCATCTTCATGCTATTTTATGGGGAGCCTGTTTATAAGACTTGCAAGGGCAAACCTTGACCTCAGTGAGTACCTCTTCTAAAATGACATGTCCACGGCTGGAACACTCAATGCCAGTGATCCCCAACCGGCAGCTCATGAGCAATATGTTGACCAACCCCTTGGATGTTGCACCCAGTGGCCTACCAAATATCCAATAACAGCCCTTATTTGGCAACCCAAGGGACTTTTTCATGCTTCCCAACTCTTTTTACATTTGAATGTGGCTCACGGGTAAAAAAGGTTGGAGACCCCTGCTCAATGCCATGTCTCAAACTCATGTGCCATGTCCCTATGTTTATGTCAGTTCAGGAACTATTTGGATGGAGCATTTTTATGGGTAAGCAACAGCACCCAAGCCTAACATTGCCATGTGCAATACCTAGCATCAACTGATTTGGTCCTAAGCTTGCTACATTATACTCTGGAACAGAATTAATTCTGGGTATTGCACGTGTATAGTAATAATAGGACATTTAATGGTTGTCTTTAATCCTTTGGACTAAGGCCCCTGATTCCAGAAATCAATCTATATGGATAATGTCACACCTAATATTTTCTACACCAGCATTTTTGTACCTGCAGGGAAGACAAATAAAAAATGAAAAATGCCGAAACCAACTGTCAACTTTCTAATGACAGTTACATTAAATTCAAGGGCAAGCAGCATGGGCAATTTTGCCCTGACACCTGTGTAATGGTAAAATATAGAAAGCTCACATCAGAGGTGTAGCCTAATATGGACCTGGTTTTGATCTGCAAATTGTAGGCAAAAAAATGTAAAAGAGGGAAAATGTAAATTTTGGGAATGTAAATTTCAGGTTGGACCATTAATTATCACCAATAGCAGAATATTTTTGTGTAGAATTACATGTCTGCCTCAATAACAGATCATGTGCAGTACTAACAGGAATAAACTATTCTTTCTACAATGTTTTAAGGGCAGAGAGGGCATAAGCCCTAGGCTTAAGCATCAGCCTAAGCCCATTGGGCAGAAAATGTTCCTGGGAAAATTAAACATGACTAATCAGAGCTCATTGTGCAATAGCTGCTATTTCCAAGTAATGTGAAGGATTTCCAATGTATCTGTCTGTCAGCTGTTGCTGTGCTATAACTCCCAGCTTCCCACTAATAGTCATAGGCTAAAAGAGATTGTGGGAGGTGTAGTTTAACAGCAACTTGAGGGTTGCAGGTTGTGCTTCCCATATTTGCATTGATTTTATTTCATTTTCTTTTCAAGTCAGAGGCTCAGCCCTTTTTTTTTTAGCTCTTTATAACCCTTTGTTTTATATTTTCCCCCCAGAAAAATTAGGATCTTATACCTTATTAAACATGGTGATTTCCCAGTGTGCTGCAGTCTGCAGAATGGATCGGATACATGGAAAGGCCAGCAAGAACAAAATAAACTGATACCCTGCCAGTTATCCTCTTATAAATCAGATGTAACCCTGGGCACAGCCTAATGGTACTGTGCGCTGCATAAAATTCCCTTTAATGTGGTGCGCAGCCATAAATATGCATTGCATTTCTTCTTTGTGTGAACCAAGCCAAAGGGAACTTCATCCATCTTTTTTTTCTGAGTGTTTACGCTGTTGGCAAAAGTTTACCCCAATAAGTTCAAGTAGGCTTTTACTTTGTAACCATTATGTTGTGCTACGTGCTGGAGACAAGTTAAATGAATGGCCGTGGGCTGGACGGCTCCGCGCTCTTTTCTGCATGCATCTTGTTCAGGGAAATGAGGTTGAACGGCTAAATTCCCCATCTCCACACTGGAGAGTCCATAATGTATGCAGCCTGAGGAGAAAGGCAGGATGGATAGGGAGACCAGGCCAATGCAAATAGCATTGGTTTAATTAGGCCAAACATCGAGAGATGAAAAACGAATTACAATCAAGCCCTTGTTACATTTGGGAGCAGCACTGATGCTTGCTACGGGGGAAAATAGGTGTACATTAGGAATGGTAAAGGAGACTTGTTATCAATCACAAGCTATGATCTAATCCCTGGAAGCAGAAGCCTTTAGGAAAATAACTCCGATGCTGCATCATTAGAATGGTATTAACAGCAATATCATTGGTCAGCACATTAGGGATACCCTAGAGATGCGAGTCCTGATTGGTATATTGCAATAACACCCTATTTATACAAAGAAAACAAACTTGCCCACATTCCTGCGTTAACTAAAAATTTCCCGATAATGTAACATGAATGCTGTGAAAACAAAACCAGAAACCAGGTT